>NW_025336668.1:824290-1029133 GCF_004798865.1 Varanus komodoensis | reverse complement strand
TTTGTAACTCAGTGTATTTTTTGTATTTTTGTATTTAATGGTAATTTATTATGTTCTATTATATTTCAATGTATTTTATTGTGTTGTAAGCCGTCCCGAGGCTTCGGCAAGGGGCGGCATAGAAATGTTATAATAATAATAATAATAATAATAATAATAATAATAATAATAATAATAATGATGATGATGATGATGATGTCCTCCCAGTTTCACTTCAGCACCCCGTTCCCTTCCCCACTGTTTTATACTGAGTTTGCCAGAACAGTCAGCTTCTGTTTGCATCGTGTGAGTCTTGGACTGATGGGGTCCACTGATTCAAAGGGGGACAGCATCATAGCCTATCATCCTTCCAAGCCCAGCACAGTCGTTTGGTTGCTTCAGTCATGCCGCCCACCTCCAATGGAAGTAGCTCCAGCTACAGATAAATACCACAGTGTCTGCTGAATGGCTTGGTAGTCCCAACAAGCAGGCCTCCACTGAAGGAACCCTCCTCAGAAGAGGAGCCTGGTTTCTCAGAAATTCAGAGCAGCCCAGATCAGCCCAGACCAACTTTGAGAGGACCAGGGAGGGCTAAGTCTCCTGGGGAGATGGCTGCAGGACATTCCCATCCGGGGGACGGACTGTGCCTCTGAGGCTGACCACCCCCCTGGAGTGTGGCTGCCTGAAGAGGCAGGCTGCTAAAGCACCCAGGCAAAGGAGAGCTTGGTTGCAGAAACGGGCTGCTCTGGTGTAAGGAACTGCGCATGTGAAGGCCTTTGGTGGGTGCTCCAATGTACTACAGCTGGGCCTGGGGTGGAGCTCAGGTGTTAAAAGCCTTTAGTGTCTGCTGGGCCAGTGTTAGAAACATGGGGCAGGGTGGGGAGGGTAAGCTACAGCGTCTCCTAGACCTTGCTCTGTGTTCCTGCCCTTGGACCTGTCAAGACTTGCCTTCTGCAAAATCTGAATACCTAACCGTGGTTTGGTCTTCACCTCCTGTCTGAACCACTCTGAGTCCAATATATCTGACAATTTCACTGTGCTTTGAACTCTACTCTCTTGATTGCTCCTGCCATTGCGCATGCAATGTTGTCTATCCTTATAGGTTTTGTGTAGAACAAAATATGCTACTGTTGTTAAAGATAGTTATGTACAGATTCAACAAAGGCCGCCCAGATATCTGTGCATTTGTCCATTTGTTAATTATACCTAAAGACCACCCATTCAAACATCCAAAGCTTCATCAAGTCCTCTGAAGCTATAAAACAGCAAGGCCAAACCGAGATTCTAACAGATGTTTCAGGTGCATGTCTCACCATTCAGCCATAGCTGGGAAATCCTGTTCAGTATGCAAAACAGAGGGGGGTGTTATCATTGGACTTACAAGTTGATCCATAGTAAAAAAAAAATCAACTCTCCATCCAAGTCTGGCAGACACACATTTTCTTAGCAACCTTTAAGTCTGGGTTATCCCACAGAGTTGCTCTGCATGTGAAAATAAATCAAATTGCAACTGATATGCAACTGCCTGCACCTCTGTAAATAGGTCCTATGATATAACAAGAGACCAGAGAGGCCAAATACTGCTTTTAGTCTGGAGTCTCATCAGTTTCTAGGATATTCCTTGAAAGTAGAACTCCATAAGAATGTGAAACAAAGCATTATAAGGAGGAAGGAGATCCAGTGACTGATATGAGGGAACAGGCACAGATGCTGAATGACTATTTTGCCTTTGTGTTCTCCCCAAAGCAGGACGGGGGAGATCTGCATAGGAGATTAGATGAGGCCAGGGACTTAGGGGCACAGATTATAGTCACCTCCCTTGAAGTTGAGGGGCTCCTCAGGGCATTGGACATGACAAAGGCGCCAGGCCCTGACAAGTTACACCCGAGAGTACTTAGAGAGTTGGCAAGGGTTCTCTCACGCCCGCTGGCCTCCATTTTTGAGGCCTCGTGGAGAACGGGTGAAGTTCCAGAGGACTGGAGAGTGGCATCAGTGGTCCCAATTTTCAAAAAGGGTAGTAGAAGGGACATGGGGAATTACAGACCAGTTAGCCTTAGGTCCATTGTAGGAAAAACAATGGAAAGGCTCATAATAGCGAGAGATCTAGTGATGCTAGATAGGGAAGGGAGGCTGACAGCAGTGGCCACAACTGAGGAGCAGGTACTCCAGATCCAAAAGGATCTGGACAGACTATGGAAGTGGGCAGGAGACAACAGGATGGCATTCAATGTGGATAAGTGCAAGGTCTTACAGTTGGGCCATAGGAATAGGTGTCATAAGTACAGGTTTGGGGACAAGAGGCTGGAGAGCAACACTTGTGAAAGGGACCTCGGGTTGCTGGTTGACTGCAGGCTAAACATGAGTCAGCAGTGGGATGTGGTGGTCAAGAGGGCGAACGCCACCCTTGGTTGCATAGCCAGAAGTGTGGCTTCTAGACTGAGAGAGGTATTACTACCACTCTGTACAACTGTGGTGCACCCACAACTGGAGTATTGTGTTCAGTTTTGGGCCCCTCATTACAGGAAGGATATAGCCAGCTTAGAGTCAGTGCAGCGTAGGGCCACAAGGTCGGTGGCCGGTTTGCAGGGGATGGGGTATGAGGCGAGACTGAGGGAACTGGGTCTCTTCAGCCTGCAGAAGAGGAGACTCAGGGGGGATCTGTTGGCGACATACACATATGTGAGGGGGTGTCACACGGAGGTGGGTAGAGACCTGTTCTCCCCTGCAGAGGAAGGCAGGACGAGCTCCAACAGAGCAAAGCTCAGGGAACCAAGGTTCCATTTGGATGCCAGGAAGCACTTCCTGACAGTTAGGACTCCGAGGGTGTGGGATGGGCTTCCACAGGAGGTTGTTGAGGCCCCATCGGTGTGGGTGTTCAAGAATAGGCTGGACATGCACATGGGGTGCATGTCGTGAGTGGAGCCGGCTGGTGCCGGGGGTCAGACTAGATGGCCCGGGAGACCCCTTCTGACTCGCTCTGTTCCTATGTTTCTAACCAGTCCCCTGGGCAGGGTTCTATGCCCTGAATGGCAGCCTGGCAAACAACAGGGTAGCAGGGGCAATGAACACCTTCACTTGTTGCGCAACCATCTATCATGAACTTATGATGATCTATATCATGAAATCGTAACCCAATAGTGACCCTGTGTGGAGCACATAGTTTGCCGATCCCCATGGAGAAAAGTCTGGGGGCACCAAGGTCCCTGCTGCCGGACCTGGAGCAACGTCCTCCTAGCTGGCATGGAACAAGGTGGAGGAATGGAGCCTCACCCTGTGAGCGAGCAGCCTGGAGAGCTCCAACAGGGTGGGGGCCCTGCTGCAGGGGCATGAGCAGCAGCCGGCAGCTGGAGCGCAGTCAGTGTTCAGCCCACACGGGAAGGGGACATGGCACTGGCTGCTTGCTCCTCTACAGGCATCCATGCTGTGACCCTGAAAGGTCAACATGCCCACGAGTGTTTGTCCAGTTGCAGCAATGGTTGGAGTCAAGTGCCTGGCCTATGCATGACGCTTAGTTTAATGCAAGCCAGTCCCTCCTAAAGGGGTTCAGGAATGTGCCCCAGACTCTTACACTTGTCCTACATCTCTGAAATGAGCAAGCGCAGGAACTCTGGAACCGAGTCGCACTGTTCCTGAATGCCACATTATAAACATGCAATGATCGGTGTAACGTGGTGTCCTGCAACAGCAGGCAGATGGACCTGATGGCCTTCATGACCCCTTCCAACTCTACTATTCTATGATTCTATGATTATTTAACTTGACTGGTCCCAAGATGGGACGCTTCATCTCAGATGTCATACCTTCTTTGCAATAGGCTGGGACTGACAATTTTGAAGCCCAGTTTCATTCCATATGGTGTGGCTTGGTCAATCCTAGCACCTTCTATCAAGTCTTCAGGGTCTTACTGTTGTATATTGTTTGCAGCAGCTCTAACTAACACAATTCAATGGAATCAGAAACTTTATAGAACAGACTTGTACAAAAACACACTGGAGAATTTTAGCTATTGATTAAGTAATATTAATATATCTTTTGCCTCTAGTCAACTATCCTTTTTCAGAACATTGCAACTGGGACCACCTCCATCTTTCCAGCAGAATGCTAATACATCATCAACTTTGGTGTTGTCATTTGAGCTAGACTTTCTCCCTCTCCTGATTTCTTTTAAACATACTTATTTACTCATACACAGTATCTTGCCTTCCACTGCGCATTCCTTCACATATAATCCTTTCACGCTTCTTTCACTCCAGCCCTCACGTGTCTTCTCAGCTCACCGTTGATGCAATGAGTGATGGTTGGAAGCGCTGCCTTTCTTGACCTCATCAACATCAGAAAGGTTTTCAAATTTCAGTCCTTTCTGACAGCCTTTGAGAAGAGAAATGAGACAGTCTCTCTGACATAAAGGCTTCTGGCCTGAGGTAAAAAATTCCTTTTGAAACAGGGAGAAAAAATATGAACACTCCACAGACCACACTGCTTCACATGCATCTCACAATGCAGCTCATCCATTCCCGCTCCACACCAGCTCTCAGAAAGTGCAGTTTTTCTTGCTCTTGCAGGCCTGGCACTATTTCCGCAGTACCTTTGTTGGTGTACTTGACAGACTGCTGTGTAAATCTCAAAGGCAGTTGGCTTTATAATTATAGGCTCAAGAAGAAGAACTGGTATTACTTTAATCTCCTCTAAAAAACCGTCTGCATCCAAAGATGGGTCCATTTATTAAAATGCGTGCACACAGAACTTAGGGGCCTGCAGATGTGAGGGCATCATAGACAAGTTGTGGGGCAAATCGAGGACCACAGGTACTCCTGTAGGGTCACAGTTCTTCCTTGGGGTTCTGGCCTCTTGGCATTCTCAGCCTTGGATGTTTTTGGCATTAGGGCTTTTAGCATACAGGGTCGGGGGAAGCAAAGTTCAAAACCAGTCATAACCACATTTAAATTCCAGTGGTTTCATCATGAACAATTTAAGCATGTACTTAAGAACTCAGCATCGGAATCTGCCCACCCCACGTCTTGATATGGCCTTCCAACTGTTTTGGATGTCAACCCCCATCGACCCCAGCCCGCATAGCCAGTGGCAAGGAATGCTGGGAGTTGGTGGGCCACAGGCTGGGGAAGGTCAGTGAAATGCTTATTCGGCTACCATGGTTTGACTCAGATTTTGCTGCTCCAGGAGAAGGGCCTTTTCAATAACTGCTCCTCCCATATTTATTTCAGATGTCTGTATCCTGTCCAATAGAAAAAGTCTCAGGATCAGTGTACTCCTGTACTTGCCTCTGTTGCTGGCAAGTGAAAATAGTCTTGGTCCATCAGGGCCTTTAAGTGGTGGTGTGATTCGTTTTTCTCTTGGCTGCTTCAGGCTCTTCTATTAAGTTTATATTGGTATTAAACGTGTTTTTCTTTAAAAATGCTAATACAGTATATGCTTAATACTATCAGGGCACAATCCTATGGCTGCTAGGCGGAGTCTAGATGGCATAAGACGAATCTGTGGCTCAGCTCTGTGCCCAGAAAGACCCTGAGTGGTTGAGCAGGGACCCTGCAATCAGCACCCCTCCCCTCCCTCACAGCCGTTGCAGAAACATAGAAACATAGAAACAGAGCGAGTCAGAAGGGGTCTCCAGGGCCATCTAGTCTGACCCCCGGCTCTGGCTCTAACTGCAAGGTCATAAGACTGACCTTGGAGGGGGAATTCTCAGGTGCTTGTTAAGGGGTTTGGCAGGCCCAGATATCAAAATTTAAATGTCCATTAATTTTCCAAATTTTGAATCTTGTGAGTGGCCACCCACCAGAGATGAATAGGAAATTTATCACGCAGCATTTAGCTCTATTGTATGCTCATGCATACTTCAGCAGATATTACCCCACATATTTGTGAGTAGGAATAAGAGTTTCTGAGTGTACTTATTCATTATCCTGAGTCAATTTGCATTTACAAAATGTATATTCCATCTCCCTAACACTTTTACTCAGTATGTCAAGCAAGTACAGCATTCTAAAACAACAGGCTAATGAACGAACAGTACGTTCAAATGATAAAATTTGCTCTTAAAATGATGAAACAATGTGTGGTGTAGTGGCAGAGAGAAAATCATACAAATCATATGAAAATTTTAAAAACCTGATGTGGGAAAAGAAGTCTGAGCAGAGATGGGGCCAAGTGAATTTCTTGAGCAAGGTATCCCACTGTTTTGATGCGACCTCAGGAAAGGCCTTGCCCCTTGAGCCAAACTGCCATGCTTCGGGCAGTGGAGAAAGATGGAGCAGGACCCCCAAAGATGGTTTCAGATGCTGAGCAGATTAATCACAGGCAGAGGCAATGCAATAATTCTTGAGTCAGTCATTGACCAGCAGATAGGCAGTGTCAGTTCTTGAGATGCTGTGGTGTGAAGCAGCTTTAAGGCCTTGAAGGTCCAAAGCAGCACATTGAATAAAGATTGAAAATAAATGTGTAGCCACTGCAAATAATATTTTTTTCACAGCCATAAGCCAGATGTTGAATGCGCAAATAGGACCCATTAGCTTTCCAAAAGACCTACCTGGTGGATGTCACATTGCTAAAACTGGGCTATGGATCTGGATCAAACTGGGCTATGGATCTGCCTGAGCTTCTGGGTGGTCCCTGGGTGCCTGGCTAGGGCATCATGTAGTCCAAAGGCCACAGGGTGGGGCTGCAGTTTTCTGGTATCATCCTCTAGCATCCTCTATCTAATAGGGAAGGATTGTGCCTCCCACTCTCATTCATATTTCATCCATAAAATACTGAGATATCCTGCACACCCTTGGTACCAGATCTCAGTGTGTTGCATGACA
Source organism: Varanus komodoensis (assembly GCF_004798865.1). Taxonomy (NCBI): domain Eukaryota; kingdom Metazoa; phylum Chordata; class Lepidosauria; order Squamata; family Varanidae; genus Varanus; species Varanus komodoensis. The sequence goes on along the minus strand of NW_025336668.1, from coordinate 1,022,336 downwards.
TTGTGCTGTGTATACAGTTCAGGCAATAGAAAACAGGCTAGCATATTTTAGTACACCAAGGCAGAGTCTGCATTTGACTTTTTTAATTGCACGTCTGAAATGAGCCCCAACTTTAGCCATTTCACACACCATTTTGTTAAAGCTTGCAAAATTATTTTTAAAGGGCTTTTCCTGACACTTTCGCTAAGGGTGACAAACCACAAGGCAATTCCCAATGCTACAGCCATGGGGCTGTGAAAAAAGTGGCTCTCCCTGAAATGAATGCAATATGGAGGAGCTGTCCGCAGCCAGATCCGCATGTTGATATGCAGCCCAGCGTACCTCTAACTGCAGATACTGGAGACCACTCCTCTGCACGCCATTGCTTTCAGATGGGCACGCCTATGCCTGCGCATCCCAGTGGGAGAGAGGCTTGGCCCAGTTGCCTCAGCAGCCAGGATGTGCTTGCTCCGCCTGCCTCCAAGCGGCCGCTGTGGCGGAACAGTGGCTGCAGACAAGCCTAACCAGGGCATGCTAGAAAAGTGCAGAGGGACACATGTTCCCCGAATATTCTTTGCGCACATATTCACTGAAACTGAAATGCCCTAATACTGTTTCCTTTCAAAGAACATTTCAGTTCCTCCTTTTCCTTTATGCTCCCAGAGATTGGTTTTCAGGGAAGGATGAAGGCAGCATAAGCTTCATGACTAAGGCCCAAAACAGAGATACAAATCTGAACTCTTTTGTTAACCATGACCAAACGGATCCCTTCTGTTTGGGGCTTGCAGCATTTGCTTGTGACAAGGCCGTGTACGGAGGGATATTTGGGATCCGGATTCCCTGTGCATGCTTTTCCTATTGGAATCCAATCTACTCCAACTTGACCCAGCACAGCCGCTTGTATCCTCTTGATTATGCATGCAGACTGCTGGGGAACAGGCCCAGGCACTGGGGCTGAAGCCCAGGGAATCTGTCCCACATGCTGTTGAACTAGTACAGCACTTCCTGTTGCAGCTGTAAGGCCTAACTTTTCAGCTATGTTGAAAAGCTACACAGCTACACTGTGTCTATTTTCCTATCAAAAGCTTTGGAGCAGGTGAGAAAAATGCTTGGAGATTTGAGAAAAAGACAAGCAAGAACCAAAGCCTTGTAGATTGATGTGCATGCTACTATGAACAGACCTTTTTTTTTCCAAAAAGGGAAAACTAGATATGTACAGCAATAAGACTTCAGAGCCAAAATAAGACTGTTTGCCAAGATAGCACCATTCACTAATAGGGGTGTGCAAACTGGCAAAAGCCAAGCTCATGGACATACTCTGAATTTCATCCTGACGATTGCTCTGATTCAAGTCCAGATTGCAACATGCAAGCTTTTTTTTTTTTTTTTGCATGAAAATCTGGGCATATTTTCAGGTACATCTTTCCAAATATTGTATGTAGTTAATGTGCAGCCTTTGAAATGTGCACATTCTCCTCCCATTAATTAAAGGCTACTGGTGTGTATGTTTCAGAAGTGCACTTTTTATGTGCATTTTTCAAGAGTAGGCAAGCTGTTGAACGCATCTGGGGGGGGGGGAGAGCTTGTGCCTCGCTCTGCAAGCAGATTGCTCTGGAATCTGTGTTCAGTCTCGAATTTGTGAACTGGGCAAATCCTGATCAAAAATGAAGCATAATGAATTTCATATACATGCCCAGAGGAGTCAGCAGCCTCCCCTGCACATCCAGATTTACTAGTCAAGTCCTAGCTCATCACCAAGGAACAATGCACAAAGAAGAATGAAACGCCTCTGGTTCATGAATCATACAACTCGAGCCATTCCTTTCAAACCTGCCCGCCTGGAGGGAGAACTTTCCACATTGATTTGTCTGCTGAGGAACCCCTTCATGTTGCAAAGGTTTCTGGGTGATCTGTGCTCCCTTCTGTTCATCTGGTGTGCTAGCGAGATTTTGGGGGATTCATCATCATCCTGAGGGTATTTTGTGGGTGCACCAAGTACTCTCCCAAGCCCTGCATAGCGGTGAAAGGAAACTTGTCCAACATTATGGTAGGGATGTTTGAGAAACCTACTCCAGGGAGTTTTTTTTTTGGTGCATTGGGACCACCCAGGCACAAATGCTGACCTGAATGCTCTTTGTTATCTGAATGTAATTTGTGATCAGAAATTTGTATATTTCCAAGTTTGCAACACCTTTCATAAAGCACACATAAAACGTGTTCAGCATTTGAAAAAATAAGGAAAGAAAAACGTATGCATTGCCAAAACACACAGAAACATGTTTTAGTCAATGGCTGTGTGCTTCAAAAAAGGCGCAAGTTTACAAATGCATACAAAGGTATGTATAGTAACGTGTGCATCACAAAAATCCTTACTTGGAAAAATCTCATGCTCATGTAGAAATTTCAGTGGCACAAACTCAAAGACTGACAGATCCTTCCTTCCATTGTAGATATTTTCATGCTGAAACCCCTAATCAGGATCTTAAGCCTCTGATTCCCAGGACATAGTTTGTAAAGAAATGATGCAGTCCAGCTGAAGATGCATGTAACGTATTTTGACTGAAATTATGTGGCCACTTATCTAGAAGCAGTGAACTCAAGGTAACTTGTCTCTAAGTTGACCTGTTTTGGATTGCACTTTTAGTATATGAATGCTGAAATCCAAGTAACTCAACTGAGCTGTAATCATAAAAAGATGTGTTAGTAAAAGGGTTTCTGATGTTTATGGTCTCTCATTTCTATTATCAACTTCATAAAATGGTTTTACTGATACAGCACTGTCTATGTATGACAACAAGAACAAAACAATGACAACGACATGACATAACTAACCTTGTAAAGAACACAGCTTTGGGAATTTCAGTATAAATAAGAGATAGATGAAGAATCTCAACTGATTTTATCTCTCCATTACTACTTTATTCCTTGTGTTGTTAATAAAGCTGATAAAACCTTAATTGGAAAAAAAGAGAAGCAGCTTGCTCCTGAACGACCCATTGAGGAACTCCTTGCAAGATCAACTAATTTAGATACAACCCTCTCTCTCAGTGAGATGGATTAACAAAATTACAAAGTGACTAACTAGAGATAGATAATAAGGATAGCCGGGGATACAGCCAGATAATAATGTGCATTTGCAGGGTTGGAAGTGATGTGCTAGAGTAATTGTTGTCCATTGTTCACACTCCATTCACAGAGTAGACTTTCCTGGACTTTCAGAAAGCTACAAAGTATATTTAACCAGAGAACACAATGGGACAAATGAAGCAAGTGTGACCTTTAAGAAAAGCAAAATATATATCCCATTGTTTATAGAGCAGTCCTATCAATGTTTTACTTGGAGGTGAGCCTGGCCTTCATCCTATATGTCCATAAATGGGATCAAGTCCTAATGCGTAGACATACATAGGATTTTAGTGCCTGCTAGTCACTAGAAACAGAAACAGAGCGAGTCAGAAGGGGCCTCCCGGGCCATCTAGTCTGACCCCCGGCTCCAGCCGGCTCCGCTCACGACATGCCCACCATGTGCACCATGTGCATGTCTAAACCAAAAAGCAGCTCGCTCACCCACTCCCCCTTTCAAACATGAGAGTGGAGGTAATTTGCCACTCATAGTCACACCTTCAAGAGAATAAAATGAGTTTAAAAGTTTACATTTGAAATCTTACAAGTTCTTCTGCTTCCTCCAGAATCTGGCCAAACCGTCAGGGCTCCACAGTGGCACACAGGACATTCTGCTTGGCTGAGCTAAGTGGGCTTCTGACCAGCATTGCCATAAAATTATTAGTTGACTGAGGGCAGTAATAATGCCAACTGCTTGTTTCCTGTAGTAAATGAGGCCGTTGCTTACTGGGATTTCCCCAAAAGCGATTTAATGGAAGCTTTCCCATTAAAATCAGGGCAATGGCACTTCCGCCTAGTGCCCCAGGGAGAACATGCGGCTGTTGCTCAGGATGGGCTGTCAGTCAGTGCTTCCCCTGCTGGAACCGCGTGTCACCCGTCCACGGGACGGCTGCCCATCTTGTGTCTTTGCCTGCTCCTTTCCGGAGGCGGAGGGACCCCAATCCCCAAGACACAGTCTTCTCCGGAGTTTCCCTCCTTGCACCTGAGCTGGCAGGTATGAAAAAGACACAACCAGACAAAGTTGCAGCAACGAGGGCACCCTGTTCAGCCCTGGCTCGGATGCGAGCTGCTCTTTTGCCCGAAGCACAGCCGCATCTGTGACTTTCGGTGACCTGCAGTGACCAGCACCTCCTGGGCAAAGATACAAGAGGCAGTAGATAGTCTTGAACCTGCCCCCCCCTTCACAAGGAGAATTAAGGGGATACATGACAACGGGAAACAGGAAGGGAAACAGGAAAACAGGCATCCCTTTCCTTGCAACTGCAGGACACACTCTAGCCTGACAGTGATGCAAATACACAGGCTCTGCTTTATACATCCAGTATTCCATTGGCGTTCCTTCGAAAAGGATCCTCACAGATCTCTGCCGCTCACTCATATGTCAGCGCCTGGCACTAATTGCACAGCTAACGTTACCTGGATCAGAACACCAAAGAGCCCCAAGGAAGGGCTTGTGTGGTCTGGTGCTGCCAGATGCCTGCTTTCCGTGCGGCTAAGTTCCTGCCAGCCACTCCCTGAAGCAGAATCAGAGTGTCTTGACTGGGCTGAGCTTCAGGCTTTGAGCATGTTCAGCAATATCCCTGACCTTTTCCTGGTGTTGTCATTCCGAGTGACATTTCTGGCATGTACCACTGGTGACACAAAACTGACAGGCCAAGTTGCCATCAAGAAGAACGGGGGGAAAGGGGGGTGCTCTTTTGAAAGGTGTCCTCCATATTTTAGCTGCACTCCACTACACAGAATGCGCGTTCAGAGGATCAGGCACCAAGGAGGGAGCCGGTGTGAAAAGTGTGGGTTTCGGACTCAGGCGATCTGGGTTCTGGTCCCCAATCAGCCATGGAGCTCATTGGGTGACTTTAGGCCAGTCACAGAATCTCAGTACAATCTACCTCACAGGGTTGTTGTTATGAGCATAAGACTGAGAAGAGGGAGAGAATTATGTAAACCACCCTGAGTTCCTTGAAAGGAAAAAAATGACAGGATTTAAAATAATAAATAAAATAAAATAAAGTCAACCACAGTTTTTCCTGGTGCCAAAACACTCTGAGGAAGCTTTGGTAGTGACACCCAGAAAGCAGTTTGGGTTGCAGTTCCAATTTACAGCTGGAGCACAAGTGTCACGTTACAGAGAGAATGCTGGTCTTTGTGGTTTAATGTCCTGCATGCCCCTGAACCTTCCCGGGCAGCCCTGGATCAACACCCGTTTCACAAAGTCTTTGCGCAGCTAATTTCCTTGCATGAAAAGTAGGATAACTGTTCGTGGATCAGCGTTGGCCCCACTTGTAGACACAGATTCACGCTGCGTGTGCCCGTGGAGATCTGCTTTTTCAGACGCCGCCGTGTCCTGTGGGCAGACTGCCTCCCCGCAGAACGGAAGGAAACGGGGAAGGGCTTGCTCATCAGGCGTGTCATCTGCACATCAGAGGCCCTGCAGGACTTTGCACTGCAGCCAGGAAGGCCACATGACGTGAGTCAGTGCCAGCAGCAGGGCTGGACTCGAGGTACTTTCAGTTTGGACCCGGCTGACAGCATGTGCTGCCCGTCTAGGCAGGGCCGCCCAAGCCAGGAATGTGACCCCGAGCGACCCTTCCATGCCAGTAGGGAGGACAGAGGTGAGGGAGGCAGGGCAGGCTCCTCATTCCCATGGCCATGAGGTCAGGAGACCCGTTCGGATAATGAAGCACAAGCTGCAAGCGCTTCATAAGACCAGGCTCCCAAGCAGTCCTCACCGCTGGAACACAGCCCTGCATTTATTCTCACAGGAAATGTGGCACTGTAATTTCACATATGGAGAAGAGCAGCCATGGGGAAAATATACCAAAAAGCATGGCCACCTTGGAAACAATCCTGAAATCCACAGTCCCTGATTTCTGCCCTAGGCCAGCCCTGCAGCATGGCTTCCCTTCCCCCTGACAAATTTGTCCTCACGTAACATACGCCTCTCCCATCAGTTGAGACATTGCCATTTTAGCCCCACATCATTCTTGACCCCTCTAAAAATAGTGCAAGTGTGTAAACCCTCAAAATAGCAGTGTACAAGAGCAATTTTTAATAAGGGCAGGGGCAGGGACACTTAACAAACTTTTGATCTTCTGCAGCAGACTCAAGAGGGGCTCTGTTAAAAATAACAGCAGGTGACCCCACAGGGACCACCAGCACCACCTGCCTTGGATGTTCTGGGCTGCCAGGTGGATGGTTTCGTGGAAGCAGCACTTTTTTCAAAGTCAAATGAGGGGTGAAGACTCTGATCTCAGGCACACATACCTGGAAATGGCTTTCACTGAAAGCAGAGACTTCCAGTGTATTTAGCACTCGGGTTTAATGAACACGCATGACATTTAATGTGTCTTTCTTAGAACTATTAAGTAGACAATCACCACCAGCTGGCACGGCGGGGGGGGGGGCAGGTTGTGTGGACAGGGAGGTGTGCACGAGCAGGTGCTAATTAGTGAGGGTCTCCGATGACCCATATGGCACATTGCTCAATATTGACGAGAATAAAGGAGCATCTATGAAGTCCCGTAATGCTCCATAGGTAGATCACAGCTCCACGGAGCTTTGGGTCAGGGTGGATATTTCCACATGGCTCATGGACTTTTATTAGGCTATCTTGTAGTAAATGTTACACACAGACATGCACATTTAATACTAACAGACTGATAAATAGGCACATGTTATGCATCTGAGAAACGTACCGGTAACACAAATGTATCCGTGGTATGCACACGCGTGCATGTCCAGACAACTGCAAATATATACACCCATACATTGTATATTTGTGCCATGAATAGCAAAACATAATAAAAAAATGTAAATGCCAAAACTGCCACCCTGTTTAGCGTTTCAAGGAGAAGGGAGGGAAAGAACTTCAGGAAAAAAGAAAAAACATCAGCAGGCAATTAGACTAATCTGCAGCAAGCCAGGCTTGTGGGATCATTGTTTGGTATTTGCTAGGGCCCAAGCTGTGTGCCCTGAAGGGCCGACCTTCTAATCATTATCTGTCTGTTTTATTACCCAGCCAAACTGGGCCCAGTTTTAAATAAAATATGCAAAGGTTTCTTAAATTATCACCTGGGGCAAGGCGGATCGCCTTTCTTGCTGTACATGTTGTTAATCTGTGAAATGCAAATTCCCTTCATCTTATAGTTGAGCTTTATTAACTTTTTTGAATTTAAAATTTCTCGAACAATGAGTTCTGTCAGCTTCTGAAATTATATTTTCTTTCTCTTCCAACCCCCCCACTCTTCCCTCCTCCCCACAACACGGAAGCGAGTTTAAAGCAGAAAATCACCAGGGGAAATAAGAAGGGTTTCATCTCGCTTTCAGAATTTAATTGGCTCCTTAGCAATTATTAGTTTTTGCGGTTAAAGTCATTTTTTATTACTATAAGTATTTTCTTAAAGAAACCGTGTTACCTTTCCTGGGTGAAGACCTCAAATGCCATGGGTGGGGGATGAGGAGTGTGTCACAAGGAAAGAGAGAGAGGCTCCTGAATGTGTGAAGCTTGATTTCTCCTGCGGAGAACGGGGAGCATCTCCCTTGCTGGCAGGCTTCGCCAAGCTCATCCCAGCAGTTCTGCTGGTGAAACAAAAATAGAGTTTATCCTTATCTCAGACACCAGATAGGCATCTGCGAGAGGGCCTGTGATCTCGCAGACAAAGCTCCGTTCTGGCATCCGGGAGCTCCGAGTTCGTATCCCGCTGCCACTCCCATGCTGCGCGCCCTTGAGAAGATGATTTATCTCTCTGCTGACTCCCACAGTGCAGCTTTGGGCCTGTTTAGACTAAAAGTTCTTTCGGGGGAGAGGCCTTGGCTGTGATCCAAAGCTCTGTGGGGTTCTGATGCATACCTGGAGGTCCCCGCGAGCGGGAGCTGCGTCCTCCACGCCGGGGCAGAGGAGCCCTCCGCGCACGCAGGATGTGCTGTGTGCAGAATGCTTCCCCCACGCTGAAGGGAGTGGGGCAGCCGCCGTGGGAACAGGCTCTGTTCAAACAGGGTCAGAGCGGTGGTGGATCGCGCCTATTTGGGGAGGACCATACCAAGTGTGGAGGCAGGTGTGCTGCTCCGTTTTCTGTCTCTCTGTGAATTATTTCTCGCAAGGAAGATGCTCCAATGGCAGTAGCTGCCTCATGAGCAATGGGTCCCCAGGGAGCAGAGATTTTGAGCCAGTGCTGATGGTGTGGGAAGCCCCCGTGGGCACAGGAGGGTCTCCCTCTGCACGAGAATCAAAGGCAACATCGGCGGGGTGCGGGTGGGGCTAGCGCACTCCCCCTGCGCATGCCTCCTACGCTCCCCTGGAGAAGCCCTGAGCGGGGCACGTGTGTGCCCATCTGGGTGTGTTGACAGAAAGGCAGGTAGATGCCATGTGTGCTTGACAATGATTGGCTTTTTCTGGAGCCAGAGCATCTGCTCATTTTGCAAAAGTTGGGATCATAACTGAACAACAGCAACAGAGTTGGAAAAATTAGAACAGCAAACAACAAGCTCCCTGAAAGAATAGGCATTCACTAATTAACCACTTATTCAGAGATGTTGTCCTTAAGTAAGTGAACAGAAAAATTAATTAAAGAAGCTCTGGGAAGTAGCAACTGTTTGAAAAGAAAGGGGTAAGAAGGAAGCTACTAAATAAATGGCCAATAGGAAGAACAGGATCTCTTTCTAAGTGTGTCTTCGGTTTTTGCTGATGGAATGGAAACTGCTGCAATTTTGTGGTGGGGGTTATACTAAATTTGGGCAGGGTGGGAAGAAGTTAGCTCTACTTCTATATGATTACAGAAAAGCAATGCCAAGAGGCCCTAATGTAGGGGAAACCCTGCCTTCCATTTCTGTAATAATTACTTAATTAGAAATAACTTGTGACAGATGAGTATTAACTCAGCCGCCTGTCTGAATTCCGATAGATGCCTTTGTTGTGTCCTTTCTATTCAAATTATTTGTTGCAATTGCAGTTAGAGATGGACAAATTGATTGCAGCCTAAAGTCTGCTCTGTTCTGCTTCCACATCAGTTTGTCTTTTTTCTTTTTCTTTTTTTTTTTTGGAAATCTGTTTAAGCATGGAAACTCGTTACTCGCTGGTGTCAGTGTTTAACACAAAGCTGCAGGGAAATCCAGAGCAGGAGCGTTTTGGGGGAATCTGGATCATTCCACCTGTGGTGAGGAACAACGCTGAAGCATTATGATCAACTGGCAATGCTCAAGCAAGACAAGACACGGGCAACCAAGTTTTCTGGATAGGACTTATTTTGTGTAGTCACAATTCCTCCAGTCCCTCGCCCACTTCCAACGGGAGGCTGTCAGCAATAAGAGAACTGTCGATGACTACAGAACACAAACTGACCACCCTGGTCACTATCAAAGAAACAGAGCGAGTCAGAAGGGGTCTCCCGGGCCATCTAGCCTGACCTCTGGCACCAGCCGGCTCCGCTCACGACATGCCCACCATGTGCATGTCCAGCCTATCCTTGAACACCCACACCAATGGGGCCTCAACAACCTCTCGTGGAAGCCCATTCCACACCCTTGGGGTCCTACCTGTCAGGAAATGCTTCCTGGCATCCAAATTGAACCTTGGTTCCCTGATCTTTGCTCTGTTGGAGCGCGCCCTGCCTTCCTCTGCAGGGGAGAACAGATCTCTGCCCACCTCCGTGTGACACCCCCTCACATACCTGTATGTCGCCAACAGATCCCCTCTGAGTCTCCTCTTCTCCAGGCTGAAGAGACCCAGTTCCCTCAGTCTCGCCTCATGCCCCATCCCCTGCAAACCGGCCACCAACCTTGTGGCCCTACGCTGCACTGACTCTAACCTGGCTATATCCTTCCTGTAATGAGGGGCCCAAAACTGAACACAATGCTCCAGTTGTGGGTGCACTAGAGTCGTACAGAGTGGTAGCAATACCTCTCTCGATCTAGAAGCCACATGTCTGGCTAGGCAACCAAGGGTGGCGTTCGCCCTCTTGACCACCGCGTCACACTGCTGACTCATGTTTAGCCTGCGGTCAACCAGCACCCCGAGGTCCCTTTCACAAGTGCTGCTCTCCAGCCACTTATCACCTAACCTGTACTTATGGCAGCTATTCCTATGCCCCAAGTGCAAGACCTTGCACTTATCCAGATTGAATGCCATCCTGTTGTCTGCTGCCCACTTCCATAGTCTGTCCAGATCCTTCTGGATCTGCTCCTCAGTTGCGGCCACTGCTCCAGTTTTAGTATAGTCTGCAAATTTGATCAGCAGACACCTCGCCCCTTCTTCCATGTCATTTATGAAAAGATTAAACAGGATTGGCCCCAGGACAGAGCCCTGGGGGACCCCGCTTGTCACTGGCTGCCATCCCGATGATTCCCCACTAATGGTTACCCTCTGCTTTCGGTCAGTCAACCATGCCCTAATCCACCGGACAGTGCTTTGGTGTATTCCAAAACTCCTCAGTTTCTCCACCAGGATATCATGGGGCACTTTGTCAAAGGCCTTGCTGAAATCCAGGTATACCACATCCACTGCATCCCCTCCATCCAGCCATCGGAAAACCTTGTCGTAGAATTCCACAAGGTTTGTCTGGCAGGACCTGTTTTTGCGGAAGCCAGCTTGTGTGGCTGCCAGCCTCCCTTCCCTATTTAGCATCACTAGATCTCTTGCTATTATGAGCCTTTCTATTGTTTTTCCTACAATGGACGTAAGGCTAAGAAGTCTGTAATTCCCTATGTCCTTTCTACTTCCCTTTTTGAAAACTGGGACCACTGATGCCACCCTCCAGTCCTCTGGAACTTCACCCGTTTTCCACGCGGCCTCAAAAATGGAGGCCTCTGCCAGCTCTTGAAGTACTCTCGGGTGTAACCCATCGGGGCCTGGCGCCTTTGTAACTTCCAGTCAACCTCATCTCAGCTGCCAGCTGTTCAGTTTGCTGAATCATCCATCTCAGATGAATCTATGTGCTCTCAGCACATGCATTAATAGTCATTCCCCCACCTGTCTTCGTTGCTACAGATCAAATAAATTCTGTAGCGTGTGTGCATATGTGACATTCAGAGCTTTAGTGTTGCACAAGCACCCTGATTTCACAACTCTTTTGGTAACCTTGTTGTTGTTTGCCGCGAAGTTGTGTCTGACCCATCGCGACCCCATGGACAACATTCCTCCAGGCCTTTCTGTCCTCCACCCCCCCCCCCAGTGACTCCATCTAGCCACCTCATCCTCTGCTGTCCCCTTCTTTTGCCTCTATTGTTCCCAGCATTAGGCTCTTCTCCATGGAGTCCTTCCTTCTCATTAGGTGGCCAAAGTATTTGAGTTTCATCTTCAGGATCTGGCCTTCTAAGGAGAAGTCAGGGTTGATCTCCTTTAGGACTGACCAGTTTGATAGCCTTGCGGTCCAAGGGAGTCTCAGGAGTCTCCTCCAGCACCACAGTTCAAAGGCCTCAATCCTTCGGCATTCAGCCTTCCCTATGGTCCAGCTTTCACAGCCACACATTGCAGCTGGGAAAACCATAACCTTGAATATACGCACTTTTGTTGGCAGGGTGATGTCTCTGCTATTTAGTATGCTGAGATCTGCCATAGCTTTCCTTCCCAGGAGCAAGCGTCTTTTAATTTCTTGGTTGCAGTCCCCATCTGGGGTGATCTTGGAGCCCAGGAAAATAAAATCTGTCACTACCTCCATTTCTTCCCCATCTATTTGCCAGGAAGTGAGAGGACCGGATGACATGATCTTAGTTTTCTTAATGTTAAGTTTCAAGCCAACTTTTGCACTCTCCTGCTTCACCCGCATCAAGAGGCTCTTTAGTTCCGCTTCACTTTCTGCCATGAGAGTGGTATCATCTGCATATCTGAGGTTGTTGATATTTCTCCCAGCAATCTTAATTCCAACTGGTCATTCATCTAGCCCCACCTTTCTCATGATGTACTCTGCATATAAGTTAAATAGGCAGGGCAACAGTATACAGCCTTGCCAAACTCCTTTCTCAATCTTGAACCAATCAGTGGTTCAGTGTCCAGTTCTCACTGTTGCTTCTTGACCCGCATACAGGTTTCTCAAGAGACAAATAAGATGTTCTGATACTCCCATCTCTTTAAGAACTTGCCGCAATTTGTCGTGATCCACACAATCAAAGGCTTTAGCATAGTCAATGAAGCAGAAGTAGATGTTTTTCTGGAACTCCCTAGCTTTCTCCATGATCCAGCGTATGTTGGCAATTTGATCTCTAGTTCCTCTGCCTCTTCGAAATCCTGCCTGTACTTCTGGTAGTTCTCAGTCCACATACTGCTGGAGCCTAGCGTGTAGGATTTTGAGCATAACTTTGCTAGCATGTGAAATGAGTGCAGTGGAGCATTAGTTTGAACATTCTTTGGCATTGCCCTTCTTTGGGATTGGAATGTAAACTGACCTTTTCCAATCCTGTGGCCACTGCTGAGTTTTCCAAGTTTGCTGGCATATTGAGTGTAGCACTTTTACTGCATCGTCTTTTAAGATTTTGAATAGCTCAGCTGGAATACTGTCACCTCCACTAGCTTTGTTGTTGCTCAGACTTCCTAAGGCCCATTTGACTTCACATTCCAGGATGTCTGGCTCAAGGTCAGTGACCACCCCATCGTGGTTATCAGGCATGTTAAGCTCTTTCTTGTGTAGTTCCTCTGTAATCTTGCAATCTCTTCTTAATCTCTTCTGCCTCTGTTAGGTCCCTGCCATTTTGGTCCTTTATTATGCCCATCTTTGCATGAAATGTTCCTTTCATATCTCCAATTTCTTGAAGAGATCTCTGGTCCTCCCTATTCTATTGTTTTCTTCTATTTCTTTGCACTGTTCATTTAAGAAGGCATTCTCATCTCTTCTAGCTATGCTCTGGAATTCTGCATTCAATTGGGTGTATCTTTCTCTTTCTCCCTTGCCTTTTGCTTCCCTTCTTTCCTCAGCTATTTGTAAAACTTCCTGAGACAGCCATTTTGCTTTCTTGCATTTCTTTTTCTTTGGGATGGTTTTTGTTGCTACCTCTTGTACAATGTTGCGAACCTCCGTCCATAGTTCTTCGGGCACTCCATCTCTCAGATCTAATTCCTTAAATCTATTTGTCACCTTTACTGTATATTCATCAGGGATATGTTTTAGGTCATACCTGAGTGGCCTAGTGCTTTTCCTTATGTTCTTCAGCTTAAGCCTAAATTTTGCAACCAGAAGCTCATGATCTGAGCCACAGTCAGCTCCTGGTCTAGTTTTTACTGACTGTATTGAGCTTCTCCATCTTTGGCTGCAGAGCACATAGTCAATCTGATTTTTGTGTTGACTGTCTGGTGATGTCCATGTGTAGAGTCATTTCTTGGGTTGTTCGAAAAGAGTGTTTGCTATGACCATCGTATTCTCTTGGCAAAATTCTACCAGCCTGTGTCCTGCTTCATTTTGTACTCCAAGGCCAAACTTGCCTGTTATTCCAGTTATCTTTTGGCTTCCTACTTTAGCATTCCAATCCCCCATGATGATAAGGCATCATTTTTGGGTGTTAATTCTAGAAGGTGTTGTAGGCCTTCATAGAACTGGTCAACTTCAGCCTCTTCAGCACCAGTGGTTGGAGCATAGACTTGGACTACTGTGATGTTGAATGGTTTGCCTTGGATTCGAACTGAGATCAATCTGTCATTTTGGAGATTGCATCCCAGTACTGCTTTCCCTACTCTTTTATTGACTATGAAGGCTACTCCATTTCTTCTGAGGGATTCTTGCCCCTATTAGTATACCTGATGGTCATCTGAATTAAATTCTCCCATTCCTGTCCATTTTAGTTCATTGATTCCTAAGATGTCAAAGTCCGGTCTTTGGATACTGGAGTGGGTTGCCATTTCCTTCTCCAGAGGATCACGTTTTGTCAGAGCTCTCTGCCATGACCTGTCCGTCTTGGGTGGCCCTGCACGGCATCGCTCCTGGCTCCCTTGAGCTATGCAAGCCCCTTCGCCACGGCAAGGCAGTGAACTTTGAAGCCAACATTTTTGGGGGTAACAGCCAGTACATCGCCCGGCAGCAGAGGAAGTAGGGCGCTGCAGCCCACCTTGGACTGGCACGCTGTGTGATGCGTGCGTGCTGACGCTTCCCTGCACCGTGTCTTTTGTGCCATCTCCCTTGCTGACCTCTGCACCTTCCTGGCGTGCTCTTTGCCATCTCCACACTGCTCCCCCTCTTCCCCTCCTCCCCCGCCTGCCCCCAGCACCTCCCAGCTCAGCGGCCACACAAGGGGGAGGGGGCAGCTGCAAAGGGGGAGGACTGCATGTCTCAGCACCCTGTTCACAGTCCCTTTCGCAGTGGAGGCCACTGACCCTGGCATGGAGGAGAGCTCTAGGGGGGAGCTGTCTCGGCCACGTCCCCTGCATGAAACGAGGGAGGACAACTGGGGAGGCCTTGGAGGGGGGTGTGCAGGCACGGGTTGCAGCCCTGCATGTGATGGTGTGGAGGACTTGCCACGGAGTTAGCCCTTCGGGGCGCACACAGGTGCACTTTCGGTGCCCAGTGAAATTGCAAGATACCTTTCTGCGCATGACACTGGCTGGGAAGGAAGACTGTCAGCGCCACAAGTGAGCAAGCAGGAGAGGCGCTAACCTTGCTGCTGCTCCAGTGGCTCTACTGCCAATTGGAAACAGTGAGAAAACCGCCTTCCCTGGGAGGATCCCTGGGGAGGGGGCACGAGGGCCCCCAGTGCTACCTCCAATGACCCTCCCACAGGTCCCCATTCCCAGCTTATGTTAGCAGGGTAGGGGCAACCTGTTCCCCACCCTGCAGCTGATGGCTGATCAGCTGGGGAGTGAGGCAAATGGGCAGGGCTCCCCACAGCTCAGCAGGCTGAGCAGAGCGTAGCCGAGAGCCAGGACTGGCCCGTGCCTGCGCTAAGAGATGCCTCAATCTCCTCCTACTGCCCACTCCCCACGCACAATCCTACGTGCATGAATGCCCCTCATCATGGGGGGGGGGGTGCTGGATGAATCTGAAGTAGGGCAACCAATAGACCTGCATCCTCAGGTCCCTCACCTCATTCTTCTTCATGCAGAGAAAGGTTCCTGTGTAACACATGCACACAACCGCCATGTTTGAAATAGCTCGTCTGTTTCAGTTAAAGTACAGGGGCACACGTGCAGGAAGAACGGTGGGGAACCTGTATTCTAATGGTTTTGGGCATCGGAATGGCCAGCAGAGGATGGGGGGCACCGATGGGCCCGTGGCAGCCACCCACGAGCTGGAACCATCCCTTCCAGCCAACTCTTGTCAGCCACTGGGAGGAGGCTGTACGTGGACCAGGCGATTCCACACAGGGGCCTCCAGGATGGTGAGGATACGGGCCATTTTGTAGGCACCGTCAAACTTTATTATTAAAGGTTTTCCGCACTTGTGTTTCAGCATTCCTGAGAAAAGGAAAGCAAAAGGTGTCTGCACTGAAGGCAGAAACCATAATGACATTCAAAAAATTGCCACTGGGGTCTGGTGGGCTGCCTCCCATGTGACACAGCGCAGATGAGCGCCCTCTGCCCTTTCCACTGCTGAACATACAATCAATCTGACATATGGGAGACGAGAATTAGCCTAAGTCCTCGTCTCTTTCAGCAGCATCCTGGTCCGTCTGTGCAACTGACACCGGACAAACAATTCAATCATTTCACTGTTTTGCACCACTTATTTATTTTCAAAATATCAAGAGCAATTACAGAGCTGGGGGAAGAATCCATCAGAACCCAACCGGCATCCAGCCTTGAGCAACTACTGTTCTGGAGGAGTCGCTTGCCAAGTCGTGGCTCTGCCCTGCTGTTACCTTCCTCATCTCGTGATCTCGCTCAGCAAGTCTGATGCCGGCCGCTTTGGCCCGTGGAACCCCAGGAAAGCCACACACAGCCGTGGTTGCCTTGAGAGCGCGACCAAATGGGGTGCATGGGGGCATGAAGGGGTGCCGCCCTCCCCCCCAGTGGATTGGAAGCGCTTGGCAGCTGTTCATAAAGGACAGGACAAGAATTACTTTGGAGGGTAAGATGTCCTGTGAATGCCTTGATGCTGTATTCTTTGGGTAGCCACAGAAATGGACCCAAAGGCTGCTTCGGCGGATTCAACACTCTTGCTTTCCGCCAGCCCCTCAGACCATCGGAGCTTCTTCTACCTCTCACTTTGGAGGAAATTGCTCGGAAGCTGTAGCATCACCTCCCTGGGAGCAGAAGATGCTCCCCAGGACTTTTCACACATGCAAAATGCATAATACCATTCGTGGATTTTAAAGATGCTTGAGCCAACTGGTGCCTCCAGAAGTTTGGGACTGCAACTCCCAGTATTACTGGCAGGCTTTAGGACGCAAACCCATGGCATCTACATGAACTCCTGTCCCGCCTCACAGCTCCGTGGAAAGTGCTCTGCCAGCTGCCCTTGCCTGAGCTCACAGGTGAGCCTCAGAGCGGGAGAAAGGATGTGTGGGGCAGGGAGCAGCTGAGTGTGGGGCATCCTTTCCTAGCAGTCCCCAGCCTCCCCCACTCCCCTTCCATGGCTCAGAGTGACCAGCTAGTGCAAACAAGGGGCATCAAGGATTGCTGCCATCATGCCTCATTCTGGGCAGAGGATGAAGGTAGCCTTCTGGGCCTGGAGGGTGGTGTCCATCCGGGCCGCAGATCAGAGGACTGTGCCCTCAGTTTCACATTTGCCTACTTTCTTGGCCTGCGTTTGTTGTGCCTGGAAAATGCCTGTTAGAATAGGCCCAGCTCCTGTTTAAAGCTTGCAGTCGGCTTTTGTCCCAAGTGCGGTCAAAACAAAACTTTGGAACAAAGAGAAAGCATGCTACACACCCGATTCTTTGTGCCCACTCTGCATCCCTGGCCCTGCAACCTCCCGGTCGTTTTGCCCTAGCACTGCGGCGGCGTAGTGTCAGAAGCAGACACGCAGGGAACCGCAGGCCCAGAGAAAGCTCTGGTGCCACGCTTCTTGCACTAGCCTGTGCGGCACGCCATGCTTGTATGCGGCCCGGGACCGCCTGCTTTTCCTGTGAGCACCTGGATGAGCAGAGCAGGGCACCTGGACGCCTGAACGAGCCCCTCAGTGCAGGGGAATTTGCCAGTCAAGGCTCCTTTATCGGCGGCCTGGCTGGTCACCAAGCACCCTTCAATAAGCGGCCCCGAATTTTGATCAAGCACTGTTTCTACCTTGAAGCAGATTCTTTTTTTTTTTTTTTACAGCTGGAAATATGGGTTTATAATGGAAATGCTGACACAACCTTAACCATAGAGGTACTAGCTAGCAATGGCCTAATAAATAATGTGGGAAATATTATGCACTTCAAGGCAATTACATGCTCACCATCCTTTGGAAATCTGGCCCATGAAGGGTGAGGATTAGGTTTCCTTGACAAGTGTAAAAGACCCATGACTCAAGACTGCTGGGAGGCACAAATGAATTGCCAAGGCTGAGGGAGAGAGTAGTAATCACCTGTCATGGCTAAAAAATATTATATTTATTTGGAAAGCGGTTGCGGTAAGCAGGAACAGAAGAGCCGGTACGTGCTGGGGGTTGCTGGGTGCAGGGAGGAGGAGCCAATTAGGAAATCCTAAAGTGGCTGGAAGAAAATGCCCAAAGCCTTTTACGGTGTGGAAGTTGGCCCAGGCAACTCTGCCCCCGGCACTGCAATTGAGAAGGAAATGTTAGTTCTCCCTGGCAGAGGAAGAGGCTTCACGTGCTCCTTCAGAGTGCCAACCCGCTTCCACTTCAGGGCTCCCAGGAAAATGCTCTCTTCACCTACAGGGGCACCGCGGGCCAGCAGGGTCAGCACATGCAGGAAGCAGGAGCCGAGTTTTTACCTCTGTCCCCTCACTGAGATTTGGCCTTATTCCCCCTGATCGGTCGTGCCTCAACTTTTCAGTGGGACTGCAACATTCTCTAACTTGTGACTGAAGCTGGGGTTGTATACCAAAACATTTTGCTTTTAAAAATCAGCTCAGTTTTTGGTAACCATTTTAAATGTCTATATTTTAAAGAATATTTTAATTTTAAGATCTTTTCAACTCCCTAAATGCAAAAAAGAGGACAATTTAAATTATGCCATTTATAAACTGAGTGCACAATTGGTGGCCAGTTTGTTTGTTTGGAGGAAACATATGCCTGCTGCAGGTGCCCAAGCACATTCTTCTGGGTACCTTACCTGGTCACACAGCACCCTGCTCACATGCATGGATTTGCATGTTACAGGCATGTGCTTCATCATATGGGCTGTTGGGGGATGGAGTCCCCCTGATGATCCCCATGCATTCAGAGAAAGCCCTTAATGTCGGAGGTGGACTAACATTGTCAGGAGATGGCCAAACAGGGAAAGCTGGAGCCAACATAGGGCTGCAGTTTCTAACTGCCAGTTATCATCTCTTTTTGTCCAAATGCTGCATTGAAATAGGGTTGCAGCCTTGTGATCCAGTGGCACCTGTGGGACTGTGGAACGATCACTCCGGCTGAAATAGCTCTGAAATGCCAGAGCAATTTGGGCAGGGACTGTTCACATGAATTTCTGGGGTCAGACTGAGGATTCTGGTGCTGTTATGGTCAGTGGGCACAACATTTGGCTCTTACATGTGTGGGTTAAACTTTGTGGCCAAAGAAAAGGCACTTCGGTGTGGCTATAGCAACAGTTAAGAGGCCCTGCAGTAAAAGTAGCTTGTGCCACTGGTCATAACATGTGATGAGCAAATGAAGAAGAGAAGGAGATGCTTTTTATCAATGGGCCCATGAGGTCACTATGGCTGACATTGTTCCAGGGGCTCAGGCAGAAATGGAACAAGAGAGGCAAAGACCTGAGAAGGCCATTGGCCAGGATCCCTGAAGCCGGCTGGTGTCTTGGAACCACTTTAGCTCCTGAAATGGTCCAGGGGAATGCTCTTCACATTTCAGGACCCACTGTTGATCTCTTGTGCTGCTTTTAGGGAATGGACAGTCTTGGACTTGCTGAGGTTTTTGAAGTCAGGCTCATTCTCACCCACTTCCACATGAGCTTGCCATTTTTAAAATGTACTTTGTACATGAAATCAGAACTTTTGTTTCACGTATGTATCATTGTGGTTTTTAAACAGACACCTTTCCCTAGAAGTTTACATTGCTGCAATACTGTTTTGTGCACACATTTCTCAAATGCACGTGATTTCTCCTGATTTGCATGATCTTTGTGCACATTTTCCCTACAAAAAGCTATACTGGAAAGTTCACAGAAATAAGCATTTCAGCAACCAGCTCAATCTTGGCTGCTGAAAGGCTTAAGAAGTTCAAGTTTGAATCCCTAAAAAAAGGAGTGCAACAGAGCAAATTTCTCAGCCTCCTTAGCTCCTTAGCAAATTTCTCAGCCTCCTTAGCTCCTTAGCTCCTTAGCTTCCACAGTGAAGTCTGTGCAGGTTTGGTGGGAAGAGAAGACGGCAATTGAAGCAATGTGTGGCTTGCTTCCTCCTACTGGCTGGATGTGAGTGCCTCCTCTTCTGCCACTGCTTGGCTCGAGCATCGGACAGCTTTTGCTGTGTCGTGTGGGCTGAGTCGCCTGTGCACCAGCAGCTGTACTGGCCTGGCTGTGTAAATATGTAGCCCGATGGGTCGGAGCTGCAAGCAGTGTGACCCCAGAAACAGAGACTGAGCTTGCATTGAGGATGTGGGAGAAATGCTTCCATCTGTATTTTACAGGAACTTGCTTGATGATGCCCATCCACCACTGGGCAAATCAAAATCCAGCTATCCTTCAAATGTGTACGTCTCCAAATTTTGCACTGAAGTTCTCCAAACAAAAAAAATGTATATTTAAAGGAAATGAGGGCTAAAATTGCATTCTACTACAAAAGTTGCTTGCCAGAAATGCATACAAAATGTGCACAAAAATGTTTATACATTTTCATGGATGTTTTAAGGATATTTCATTGTTTGGGACAAACTGGACCCTGACTGGAGAAAACCCTGAAGTTTAAGATAAACCTCAGTTAAGATTGGGGAAATGAGGAACTGCGTGAAACCCAAGCTGGAAAGGTTCACCCGTAGTGAAGATCATCTGCAAATGACGTATGGACTCTGTGGCTGAGCTGTGGGGCCTGCTGGACTGAAAAGGCCCGAACTGCCCTGCCGTGCCCCGCCGTGGGCAGTCCTCTATCTGCAACAGTCATGCCACCAACGAGGGCTGCAGGAAACATGCCCTGCTGTCTGAATCATCCTCTTCCATAATGCTGGTGCTTGATTACTTTCATCCTCCTCTGCCCCTACTGAAAGGTGTCCTCCTGCCAAACAATGTGCTAACATTACTTGTGTTTTACACGTTTGCGTTTTGCTTTGTTTCTTCTCCAGTACTTGATTATGTGTGTCAGTAAGGTTGACGAGAGCATCAGTATTATGTTCTGTATCAGATTGTTTTCCCTGACTTTCAGATTGCTTTCTTTGGTGGGATGCAACACTCCCCTCCCCTCTTTCTGTTCTGGTCAGCAGGTCAATTTGCTCATGAGATATGGCCCTGGGGTATGGCCCTGAGGTATATGCGTTGAAAGCTGTAACTTGCATAAGGCACCAATACACCTTTTGTTGAATAAAACAGGAACTGGAGCTCAAAACTATTCACTACATATCACTGAGGATAATTCTCTCCAAACCAAGTGAACAAACTAATACTTTATGAATTGCCTTTACCTTTGAAGTGTCTGGCAACAACCATGCTGAAAGACAAATGATTCAAATTCCATGTTTTCAGAAGCAAATTGAATCATTCCAATTTTTTGTCCCAGGCAATGTTATTATATCGCCCTCTGTGTTTATACAGACATGCCGTGTTTAAATGACAGATAATGGCATGATTGCTTAAGACACTTAAAATAATGTGACACCAATTTATTAACATTAGAAATAAAGTCTTTGAAAAGGACCTTGAGCATTATATTAGCATTGATGTGTCAATCCTTGACTTGAAGGATGGCAAGCCTGAGTCCCAACACAGCCTTAATTAACAGGAAATAATTAGTATCTTTTTCCCCAGCTGTGAATTTGAGATTTTTTTTCCAACTGAATCCATTGATTGATAATTACAGTGGAGTTAGTTGTAATAAAACTCCCAGTATTGCAATTTCTAATTGGCCTTTAAGGACATTTTACTGTTGCAGTTACTTTGTTCCAGGGTTCAGTTTGGAATTTTCTTTCTTTTTCTCTTTCTCTTTTTTCTTTTTGAACAAGTTAATGAGGGCTCTTTTCTCCAAAAGGCAATTGGGATACAGCACAGACTGTGCTATTGCCGTAGGTGTGTGCCCATTCCTAAGGCTGGCCAGTTTTACTAGTTAGAGGACAGGTACATTGAAAACGCCAGGAACTTTGGCCAAGAGGAGGCCAAAGTGCAATTTTAAGAGTGTAGTGAGAAGCCTTATGATTCCTCGGAGATCAATGGGAATTTCTGAGATCATGAACATAGTCATGCAGCACTCTGAGGACCCACTGCATGTCAGAGAATATCCTAAGCATAAAATAGGGACTGTTTCCCATTGCCCTGAAAGAGGCCATGCCAAAATTAAGAGCTTACCCACACAGTATTCTAGCTCTAGTTAGGTTTGTGTGGCAAGGAACCGCTCGAGTAAATGCCATTGCCCGTCTCAAAGCATGCGGGATCTAAACCTGAGTGCTGAATTAATGTGGAATTGATTAATTGGATTAATTGGTTTTATTTGCTTATTGAATGTATTCATTTTACTTATTTAGTTTTATTGTCCTGTTACCTTATTGTTATTGCTGATCACTTCACGGATCATTATAGTAATGAATCATTCATTGTCGTTGGGTTGCTGTTGTTTATTTTAAACTGAAAACCGTCCTGAGAGCCATTAGGCTCATTTGTTATGGTATAGAAATGTTTCAAATAAATAAATAAACCAATAAATAATACATTTTTATGGGGTCAGGCTATAGATCCCCTGCAACATGCGGACTACAGAGGAGCTGCCATCCGCTTGTGGCATTTCGGCCATGGAAGCCGACAAGGAGCCCTAAAGTATGACTGCAGCCGCCCTTGGCGTTCTCTCCATGCTAATCGCGCCAGCGCAGTCGCCCCATCCCAGGAAATACTGTACAGCCTCCTCTCTTACGAGGATGTCGGATTACTTATTTATTCCTTTGTCATTTCTTGGCAGTGACTCACACTCTTTCCCACTTTGGAGGTCTCCCAGCAGTGATAGTCTTGGGTTACCAACTTATCCAAAAGGCCTCTGCTGCACCAGCTGAACCATCCTTCCTCATTTCAGTCACCTTGGGGGCACCGGCCTGACAATTCAGCACACAAATAAATGAATGAATGAATGAATGAATGAATGAATGAATGAATGCAGAAAATGTTCCAGACAGAAAGTTTCAGCACCGGGTCCATTTCTCGGGATCTCCCTCCCTCCTGCCTTTAATTTCTTCCTACAATAGGAAAGGTCAGCTTTACTTGTCCTTCTTCCCACCTTCATCTTACCTGAAAGGCCAGTGGTCACATTATTTTAAGTGTAGGTCCCATCCTCTGGGGAAAGGCAGACACCTCCCCCTCCCTCGGAAGACGTGAGGTTCAGTTGAGGCCCCTGCCACCCGCTGCAGCCCAGCCATCCTAGCAAGTTCTTTGTCACCTGGGATGCTGCTCCTTGTTCTGCACATCCCATCTCACTGTGTGATCCCTCTTGAATGGACGCTTGCTAAGTAACTGATGCTCTAGTCATGCTTTGTCCATGGGCAACTGCACACCTCTCTGCCCAATACATGACTGTGCGATCACATAAGTAGGGAATACTGAACAACTGGCTATTTTGAGAGAGCACAGTGTTCGCCATGATTTGGAGTGCTTGTGCTGGCCATACTTTGGAGCACTTCTCCTTCATTCTTGGGCGTCCCTTGATGGCTCTGGAATTGCATCTGGAATTGCGTTCGTTTCCTCTCCTCCATGCCCATCTTTGCCGGTGTGCTATGCATGGGCTGATAATTCCTCTGGTGGGAAAACAAACACACTCCCAGATTGGAATTGCATCAGTGGCAGACCATCTGCATGATTAAACAGCAGACGTACAATCCAGGAGGACGCTCTATCAGGGCACAGTTGCCCTCTCTTCATTGCTTGCCACCTCGCTCCATGACCTGCTGCCCTGCTTTTCAGTCTCAGAAGGGAAAGGCCTGAGGCACGAGTGCTCTTCCCAGACGTCTACCTCAGCTTAGGTGCCCGCATGCCTGTGTGTCCTGTCCCAGAAAACGCCAACAGGCAGGCTGCACAGAACACCTTCCCCTTACAGGGCAAAGAGGAAATTGCTACCCTCCATTGAAACTGGGCACCTTTTGTCACTTCGCCTCAGTGACTCCTGGATTGCAAAACCGGTGGCCTTGGCTTTGAAGGTAAGTGCTGCTCACTCACCACGGATGATTCTGAGAGCCAGAACTGCCTTGTGGGAGGAAAACGAGGTAGTTAAACCATCCCCAGCAGGAACGAGCCACCTATCACCAACCCTCACGCCCGCTGAAAATGGAATGTCCAGAGCTTTCATAGGAGATGCCTGTGACTGGGCCCAAGATTGGAGGATGGTCTGGTCCAGGTCTGTCTGCCAAGGCTCCACAGGTCCCAGTGGACCCTCGTAGGGTTCCTCTTGGCCTCCCAGAACCTGTGGAACTGAAGTAAAGGCAGGGCAACTGGTAGGCTGCTTTCCAGATTCAGAGCATGCCATGCCAAGAATGATAAGTTCTAGATAGGACAAAACGAAATGCAGCGAAACAACATGAGACACCTCACTAACTTCATTACCGGGACTGAGCAGGAAGATTCACCAGTTATGATGCACATCGCAGTCTCATTGTCGCACCAGAAGAGGACTGTTGTTCTGGATTCCCTTCACCAAACGTGAATATCAGCTGCAGTGGAATCTTGCAGATGGAAATGGCTCACCAAGTCTCACTTGGGTAAGAAAAGTTGTGTAGAAACTTGGGGCCTTCTTATGAAACTTTGCTTCCCTAACATGGTTGTCCAGAAAGCTCAAGCAGCCAGAGAGGCTACAAGAATAAAACAAGATAAAAACTGTAAAATAGGGAGTAATAGTAAGATTTCTTTCGTTGCCATCCTAGTAGCTGAAGTTCCCAGCCACCTCCATACATTTCACACAGTGCTATTTAATACCATGTCTGCACCTTTGCCAGCTCTGAAGGAACTCTGGGAGAAGGGCCAGAAGAGCAAAATGACTTACGGTGTACAGCAGCTTTCACAGGCTATCTGTTAGCCAAGCAGAAGCCGTTGCATGTGCCCCAGTAGCACTCAATCCCTTGCCACTTTTTCTCCATGTTTAAAACATTTTTTCTTTCTGTCTGCATGGGCTGCCCTACCTCTGCTGCATCAGCCTAAGTGGGCACCAACCCCCCGTCTATGCTTTCCTCTTGTGCAGGAGAAGATTGGCGTGACTCCCCTCCCAACCCGTGCCGCACTGGCATCAACAAAAGAGGCTCTCCCAGAGCAGCAGTGATAGGAGAGCGGAGAGGCAGCTGTTTCCCCCTGCCCCCAGGTATTCCAGCTGCTATTCACCTTCCACTGCTGCTCGAGTGGAACCCACATAGGAACCAGGAGGTTCTTTCCACCCCCAGAAGTAGCTGTGAGGACACCTCTGTTGTTCCATTTTGATCAGTCAACGGGGATGATGTTAAAGTACTGGAATAATTTTGATTCAGGTTCTTTTTCCTGAAATCAATTATTTTGTTTTCAAAAAGGTAGTGAAATAACTAGGTGGCTGCATGCATGGCTACCCATCCGTTTCAGTTCTTTCCATGCAGCCTCCTAAGAAAACATTCAACTCAAATATTTCCCTGTGATCTGGTATCATCACGGAGCCAGATTCTTAATTATGATTCTGTTGGAAAGTACTGTTGTGGTTTTTCATTTCATCTTCTTTTTTCTATCCCCCTCTCCACACAAACACAAATCCCCACCCCCACTGGAGGAAGAAAAAGGGGCTGTTCTACAGTACTTTTATGGGATTCTCAGTCAAAGAAATGAGTATTATATTTGGATTCATGGCCAGTTTTATTGCCAGGTGAAGAAGAGTGAGTGGGAAAAGGGATCTCAACAGGGTTCTCCCGGCCCCTCAGCACTGGAGGGTTTATGAGAGCAGGCGTTTGATTCTCACTTTTCACATCCATCGATTAGCCCTGTTGCTACAGATGGCCCGATGCGCCTGTGCTTTTAATGAGTAATGCTACACCACGGCAGACAGCCAGATCTTCTGCTGGGAAAACTGGCAGCCTCATTTCCTTAAGTGAGCATAATAACACCTCTTTTCCCAAGTATGTTGAAACAAAACTACAAGGCAGGTTTTCAAGTGATGACAGGGCAAAAGTTTTGAGGAGCAGCTACTGGTTCCTAAGATGGGTTGATGCAAGGGAATTCAGGGAAGGAGGGTTTCTCATTCTGGTCTCACAGCTCACAGCCCCCGCAGGCCACATGGGTCAGAGCCAGGGGGACCCCGCTGACCTTCCAGAGAGACTTTTCTGGAAGAGTTGCAGGGAAAGGAGAGGAGGGGGATGGAACAACTTCCTTCCGTGAAATTTTAAACTTTACTTATCTTAGGAGTCACACCATGGAGACTAAGGATTAGCATGACACTGTCATTGGAAAACTGAGCACTTCTTAAAAGCTGCTTCACAATGGCCCATTTGGTTTAACTGGGGTTATAATTGTAGGGCTATATCATCATCTTCATCTTCATCATCGATTACTAGAGCATTTTTGGCTATGATACAGTGTAGTGGAGCCAGGGCTCACGGGGACACAGCAATGGTCCTTTCTGATTAGCAGGCCTGCTGGTGCCATCAACCGCCCTTCCCTGAAATCCCCTGTTCAGTCTGAGCTTAGTTGTGCTCTTATATATGATAAGCTAAATCACAGACTTGGAAGATGACTTGAGGGCCATCAGGTTCAACTGTCTGTTCAATGCAGGACTCAAGTCACCCATCCAGATTTCCACCAGGCCCCACCTTGCTTAGTTTCTATGATTAGGCAGGACCAGGCACTGCAGACTCTTGTGAGACGGCTTTCCCCAGGAACTGCATATCGCTGTAATCTGTTTCCACTGCAGTACAAAGCATTTCAGTGTGGCTTGGTCTTGAATGGACAATTAAGGTTTAAGCACCATATAAAAGAACCTGGGCCAGACAGAACTGCTAGAACTGTTTGTTGATCTGCATTTCTGGTCTTTCCTTGCAGGCTTGGCTCTGGGGACTGTTCCTATGAGTGCCCACGCTTCAAAATTCACCACTGGGTAGAATAAATACATGCAGTTATTTGTGTATCTATTTACTACAGCAAGTCCACTGGCTGAATGCTAATCCACTGGTTACTGTCTGCACTGCTCCAGTTCACAGATTCCTCAACGGGCCTCTTCGGTCAGCAGTGGCCTGGAATCAGCTGCATGGCAGACGTGTGCTTCCACACGTGGCTCTTACCTGAAGTAAGGCTGGCACGGGGGGTCTTGCAGCGGCGTCTTTGCTGTCTGTGGCATTGGCACACGGTATGCACATCTGGTGCATGAGTCAGAGCCTGGTAAGGGGGCAGACTATCAAGTGGCTTGGTGAAAAGAGGAACATGTCAAATGAAGCAAATATCCTGCATGCATCAGAGGCAAAAGTGGTTGAAATGGTTTCCTTGCTTAAGCTGTATGTGTCTTTGAAGTTCAGAACTGCACTCATTAGCATTAAGTCAAAATATACTTTAAATAAAATATTGTAATCACCGTATCAGAGTATAGAATGGAAAAGTAACTAACCAACAAAGAAAATAGCACACCAGCCCTGGCTCAAACTGCTGTGAATCCAGAGCTATGCCTACCAGTTCAGAAGGAGAAATGCCATTGTGGAGAAGTTTTTAGGCAGTATGATTTGTGATCCCGCTGAACCATACCTTCATCAATAAAGGATACTGTATATTCTGGCAGATGTTCAGTTTCACACCAGTAGGATGGGAACAGGCATAAATAGCTGTAACGTCAACACAAGGTATTTATTTGAAAAGTCTGGACAAAAGTCGCCTCCATAAAACTTGTCAAATTAAACATTTTTGTGGTATGGATGGGAAAGGTATTCAGATAAATTTTCATTCTGATGTTTCCAACTTAGGAATTACTATTTCCAAGTACACACACACACACACACACACACACAAATGGATGTCATCTTTTGTTTCTAAACTGCATTTGGAGCTGGTGGACACTTACTCCCTTTTATTAGTATGGCTGCCGTAGAACACCAAAAGTAAATTTAAACATTTAAATTCAACAACACTATTCCTTGAAGTTGCACAATAATGTCAGAGTGAAATTGCACTTAATAGATGGTGCTTGTAAAAAGAGCATTTATTCTGTGTGTGTCTTCAGTCTTCCTCCCACCCCCTGGTTCCAGGACATGCCCAAAATTCATTCTGAGTTCCAGAAATCCAGAGATCTGACTGGCATTCAAGCTGAGACAGCCACAACAGGGTTAGAATCTCAGAACAATTGCAAAATGGCGCTGAAGGAATCTGTAAAATTCTGCTGGATTCTACAATGGGTAACTTAAAAGAGTTTTCCTTTCCCCATTCTTGTAGACAGTTTAATTATGTACCTGGGTTGCTGCCCATGCCACAAAAAGCCAAGGAATACAGCCTGGTGGGCAATTGTATGGCCTCATCAATTAAGCAGTCAGCACAAGTTGTCCATCAGATATGCAGTAAGCAGCTGGTTCAATCACTATTTCTCAAATCCATTTTATAGCTCCACCATGAGATCTAATTGCAGCTTTATTAACTGGGCCAGCATTAACCGTCAGTAATTGCTATACATTCCGTTTAACATTTGCCACCATTCAGCCAGATGCCCTCTTTTTATTATCGAAGAAATCCTTATATGATGCCCCACCTCCACATACAGAAGGGGCAGAGACTGTCCATTGCTCAGGAAGGAGTGTTGTCCTTACGGCCTGCTACACATTAGGCCGATGAGATGATGGGACAGGCCAAAGGTGGTCATGGTGGCCCTGAATAGTGAGGTTCTCCAATAGGATCATCCTGGGGAGACCATCTCCATGAGCCAGGGCAGCAACATGCCCCATCTGTGCCTCCTGCCAGACACAAAAGGCAAGCACTTCATGCAGGTGCTCACCCAGACATGAAACCCAGGCAGAGCGCCTGGGAAGCTCAGCACTGCCCTGGCTGTGGCCCTCAAGCCTCTTCCAAGCCTGGGATTTTTGGTGTACGAGGGGCCTGGAACAGAACACCTAGACATGTTTGTAAGTCCAGCTGCGAGAGACAGGAAGCACCAGACTTATGCAGAGGACTTCAAAAGGCTGTGGTTGTAGCTTTCCTGCCACCCTAATCTCATGGGATGGGTAAGAGGAAGCCCTACCTTCCCCTGCAGAGATGCATCCCACCACCAAGAACACCAAGAATTGGGTGCCGTGAGTTAACTTACCTTTATATTCACCAAGCTGTCACCTCTACTTTCATGAATACTTTTATAAAACTTATAAAACAGGGGGTGGACCTTACGGACTTACTGGCCCCTTCCAACACACTCTTCTGGGATTCTGTGTTTCTAAACTTTTAAATATGCAGGCAATACAATTAGCCAGCAGCTTCCTGACTCTGCTCACAAAGTTACTTTGTTCTCCTCCTTGAAATGCCACCGCACCCCGCCTCCCCTTCAGAAAATGGCCACAGCTATGATGGCACTTCCGTCACATCACCGCTCTGGGCTCCTGCCTCTTCCTCTCCTCCCTCCCTTCCCCATCTGAGGCATGCAAGCTCTTTGCCATCCCTCCTGCCTGCACTGAACCACAGCAAGGCCTCAGTGGCCCCATCTTTCGTTAGGGGCGGACAGGTAAGGAGATGTGGATGCCAAACAGGAAGCAATGCAGTGCAACTTCTAGGGACAGTCTTCTCATTCAAATAAGTAGACACAATCTGCCGAGTTCAGAAAGGCCGTTTTTCCATGGACTCATCTCAGAAGAAAGTTGTGCTTCAAGTGTGTTTGTCAGGCTTTTCGCTGTCAGTTTTGATCTCTAACTGTAATGTTTTGCTCATAGGTGCAATCAGATCTGAGGTCAGGCATGAATTCTTCCTAGTGGCATACAGGACAAGCATGTGTCTGGTTTGCAAATGATATACCTGTCTTTGAAGAGCTGATAAAATGGTACATTAATTACAAAAGCTTGAGATGGGAGAGGGAGAAATATTTCTGCACGCACCATTTTCTGTTCCAGACCACTGTAGTTACTTGATGGAGAGACATGCCTTCCCAAATGTTATCTTGTTCGTAAGAAGATAGCAGTAGCCCTGCTGGATCAGACCATTGGTCCATCCAGTCCAGCACTCCATTCGCACAGTGGCAAACCAGGTGCCTGCAGAAGGGGTACAAGACCCCCACCTGCCCAAGCGCCTCGACAACTAGTGTATGCAGTCATACTGTCTGATAGCAGATGCCACCCACAGCCGATAAGGCTAGCACCTGCTGAGAGCCTTCTCCTCCATGAATCTGCCGAGTCCCCCTTCACAGCTGTCCAAATTGGTGTCCATCACTGCATCTTATGGGTGTGAATAAGCTAGTTTACCATGCTGTGGGATGAAGTGCTTCCTTTGCTCTGCTCTGATTCTCCCTCCAATCAGCTTCATGGGATGACTCCAGGGTCTCGTATCATGGGAAAGGGAGAAGAATATCTCCTCCTTCACTTTCTCCATGCCATGCATAATTGGAAGCACCCCTGTCAAGCCTCTCCTTACTTGCCTTTTTTCTAAACTAAACAACTCCTGTTGTTGTAACCATTCCTCTTATCAGAGTTGTTCTAAGCCCATCATCATTTTAGTTGGCCCTTTCTGCACTTTTTCCAAATCAATAATGCCGTTTTTTTCAGGTATGGTGACCAGCAATATTCTAAGTGCAATCACACCAAGGATTTGTGTAAGAGGTGTACGCATTTGGGAGTTTTATTTCCAGGTTCTTGCCCAGTCATGCCCAACACAGAGTTTGCCTTTTTCACAGCAGGTGCTGATTGCATTGACATTTTCACTCAGCTGCCCACCACAACCCCAAGATCTCTTTCTTGACCAGTCAGTGCTGGAGCACTGAGATCCCACCAACCTATACTTGAAGTGGGACTTTGTTTTTGACCCAACATGCATTACTTTACAATTAAATTGCATTTGCTCTTTTGATGCCCTTTTCCAAGTTTGCAGAGAACCTTTTGGAATCCTCCTCAGTATTTTTTGCTGGTGCTACCAATGCACCATGCAGAATTTACCTTGGAATGGCAGCCTGCCAATAACCTCTTCTGGTTGTCTTTCATAGCTGGAAAGTTTCACCACAACTGAAAAGCTGTAGCTGGTTATAGGCCTAGGGCAATTCAACCTGTTCCACTTTTACTTTATTCCTAGGGCAAGATTGAGAAGTCAGTTGCCCTTGACAGGGTAGAAAGTTTAGTTTGCTTGATTGTCTAAGTAAAATGTTTATGCAAACCTTTCTAAAACTCCAAAGAGATAATCCTAGTTTCCCTGATAAAACGCGTCTGCACTGCCCACTGATTCTGTGGACTAATTCACATGTGTTCAACACTTAGTTTGTAGCACTAGAAAAGGATGGCAGGATTCAGCCTTGTGGGTTGTGCTTCCTGGGAGAAACCAGGGAGCCCTTAAGGGCAACACCTGCTCACAGCTTCTGGCCAGAGAAGGGAGCAGGCACGGCATGAGAGAGTTCTGTATGCAGTCTTTGGTTGAAACAGAACGTGTGTTTGTCTGGAAGCCGAGGATGACCGTGCGGCATGCAGTCTGCCAGTCCTGACGCACCCTTGACAATGATCACTTTAGAGGCCTCTTCACACATGATGGGAGAGCGGAGAGAGGAAGTGGCTCCAGCCCAGCTGCCGCAGAGCATGCTGCCCCCCTCCCGCCTGCGCACAGCGAAGGGCTGCAGGACCCCGGGCAGCCCGCTTGCCGGCACTCTGCACCGCTGGGAGCCCCTGCTGCTTCTGGCCGCACTGGTGCGTGGATGGTGGCGGAGGCACAGCCAGGGAGTGGGTCTTGGCCACCCCCTTCTGCACACACATGGTGTTTGGGAGGGGCTCATGGGACAAAGAGAACTTGCATCTCATCTCAGCTGCGGTGCGTTTTCAATAAAGTAAGTGAAGAGAGAGAGAGAGCATTGCTGCTCAGTTTCAGTACGGTTCTTATTTTTATTTTATATTGCCTTTTATGTTATATTCATCTTGTTCTGTCTATGGTTTAAACACTTGCGAACTGGCCAGAGCGCTTCAGCCATTTGGTGGGATTGGTACCCACATGGCTAACCTGGCCATTTCAGCCTCCTTTAAAACTAATCTGCATCCCTCTCTCCTCTCCTCTCCTCTCCTCTCCTCAGTCCCTGCTGACCTAGATCCAAACGAATTCTTTCAGTATAAGAGGGCCTGTGCCGCCTGTTCTTTTCCTCCCCTCGGCCCTGACTAGCAGCATGTTGCACGCTACACAGACGCTGCTTTGAAGTCATCGCAGGGCTATTTTTTTTTTTTTTTAAGCACGAACTCTTCCACCAGATGTTCCCCAGGTCCCAGGTGTGCTCATGCTCCTGTCAAAGCTCTCACAACTCTGACAACAGATTGTGTCGCCGCTACGCATTCAAGCTAGAAATATTGCAGTTCCACACCAGTGGCACTGCTCTTCTGCTAGCAGGTTCCTCAGAGAGGCTGTTCGTGAGCTAGGAGGCACTCTTCCTCATGCACAATATATGGGAACCGCCTGATATGGAAAACTTAGCAACACTGGTAGCACTTGTGACAGAATTTCCTTTCCTGATACGTCTCTGCTTCAGAAAACAGCCTGTCACGATAATAGAAGCCACCTTTATTTTGTTTTTGTTTATTTCTTTCATTTCTATTTGGCTCCTTGCCCGAGTTCTCTTCTCTGCTTTGCATCCCATGTTCCCTCATGCAATCCCAAGTTAGGACCACAGATGTCGGGCCCAACCCTATGGGTCACTCTCCCAGGCCAGGTCTACACTGACCCTCCTTTCATTGAATGGCATCCTGGTGCTCCCAAAGGCACACCCCACATTCCTTACTCACAGCTCTACACCCCGAACTCTTGATGGATTTTGCTTGACCTTCTCTAGGGTCCTTGTCCTGTGATGGCTGTGCAGAGAAATAAGTATGAGTGTAACTGGATTAAGCTCTGTCCTTAGTACACACACACACAGAGAGAGAGAGAGAGGGAAAGTTCATGGCAGCTTAGCTAACAAGATAATTTGCAACAAAGAGATCTGGTATTCAGCAGCACCCCACACCTTACCTGCAGGCCATGCACCTGGCCAGGCTGGGATTAGCAACAGAGTAAAAGACAACTGGCAACAACCCTCTCCTGATATTGTCACAACCCCCTGCCCACTGAAATCCAAACCTCAGATTTGAACAGTTTAAAGTGATGGACTTCAGGTCAAAGTGATGGGCTTCATATTTCTAAATATGAAGGGTGAAGAAGAGGGTGCAGGTGCAAAAGTAGGTTAAAGGATGTAGGTCTGGCACAGTCCTTGCTCTGGCTAAAGAACTGCAGAGAAATGCAAATGATGTCCATTTCCACAGCAGAGGCCAACACTGAACGAAAGGGCACAGGACTCCCCCTTTAATTAAGCGCTCGCGCTCTCTCTCTCTCTCTCTCTCTCTCTCTCTCTCTCTCTCTCTCTCACACACACACACACACACACACACACACACACACAGAGAGAGAGAGAGAGAGAGAGAGAGAGAGAGAGAGAAAGGAGGAGGAGGAGGAGGAGGAGGAGGAGGAGAGCCTTCTACCATTCTAAAGCTCATCATTACACTGCTTACAAATATTCCACCTGGTTGTCCATATCATGAAATTTGGCATGCGTGGTCTACCAATGAGGCCCACAGTAGTGCAGAATTTCAAAACTATCCCATAAAAATCGCCATGAATACAGCAGGTTAAAAGGAACTGAAAATTGTACTTAGACCGCCAAGCTACAAATCACCAGACAATCTATTCCTTTTTACATTCTATAATACATGCTTTCTTTCTGCAGTGAGGATGCTGTGTGATGCCACTGACTGTGCTTGCTTTCTTACCTTTCATATGCTCTCGCTGCCTTTGTTTTTTCAGGCCC
The DNA here is from genome assembly GCF_004798865.1 of Varanus komodoensis. NCBI lineage: Eukaryota > Metazoa > Chordata > Lepidosauria > Squamata > Varanidae > Varanus > Varanus komodoensis. The sequence continues at coordinate 989,131 of NW_025336668.1, read as the reverse complement.
ACATACAGATGAGGCAGATGGGGTGCCTGGGACCAGCAAAGAGGCCGCACGTGATCCTGGTCCTGTATTGCACGGTGAAGCCTGTGGGCATCAATGTGTGCCTAGAAGAAACTTCCTGGGAGTTTACCCAAGCGCATTTGTTGCTGCTAAGTGAACACAGTTTGCGATCCTGCAGAACGTTACAAGGTCTATCTGTTAAGGCAACAATCTCCTAGCTTTGTAGAGCTTGAGCCAACATGATATAACCTTCACTGCAGTCTCAAACCAAAAGTGGTTTTGGTAATTAAATTTGTTGTGCACATTATTAGAATTCACAAAGCTCTGACATCTTGTGCATTTCCACAGATGAATGTTGCCCTCACCTGAGTGGTATGCGCTTCCACGCAGGGATTTCCCTTTCCTTAAGGTGAGTTGTTTATTTACAGAAGGTACTTCTATGCAGCTGCTGAGTGCTTCTCCGATAGTCCACTGCTTGCATGGAAATGCCTTGTGTGAGCCGTTGTTTGAGCAAATCAGAGCAATTTTTAACACATGAATTGGCACCATGTTTCTGTGAAATGATGTGCTGCGGACACCCGGGAGAACAAGTCTGCCTCTTGTTTACATAATCTCTTATCAAAGGGTTGAGGAGCCCCTGATCTTGTTCAGGATTCTGATCTCAGTTACTGATTCTAACTTGAAAACCAGCAGTTAGAATGACCTCAAGGGTCCGTGCATAAGCAGGTTAAAAATTTAGGGAGGCAGGGAAGTGAGAGTCTCGTAATCTGGGCAGGTGTGAGACTCCCTTAGATAATGGCAGGTGTTTGCTTGTTTTATGAATGGATCATTTCTCTAAAGTTCCGTTCAGAGTGATAGAAGAGCACGTCTTCCCTGGACATTTGCATTCCAAGTGCTGCATTATGGCTCTGCTGGAAGCTACCGGGCATACTTGGTGAGGTCATTTAGCCAGCCTTTGCCTGAGGCCGCTGCCTTCCAATTGCAGTGGCAGCATTTTTCTGATGGCAGGGCAGGCACACGGTGCTCTGGTAATGGAGGGCATCCTCGGACCACAGATAGGTAGTTTATTAGCAGCTGTTTGGTTATTTGTGTGATTAACTGCCCACATGACCTATGGCAGAAGTGCCCAGAGCATGAGAGAGAGCCGTAGGCACAGTCACCGAGATGGATATTTTACAGAGACATTATGAGTTTGCTTAGAAATCCTGAACCAAACTGAAGCAGCAGCAATAATTCTGAGTTTACAGACATCCACGAATTATGAGCACACTGCACTTTTGGAAAATATATTACATGTGGGATAGCTCATGTCCCTAGGGCAAGCGTTCTGTTTTTTTCATGACCCATAACTCAAGAGCATGGCACACAGCACTCGCCCTTTGCAGAACATCTTCATTCTTCACAGGTGAGATAGACAATTGCAGGGAAAGTACAGACAATCTGACTCGCTCAGCAGTGATTGGGGTGAGATTATTTTAACCTCTTTCTCTTTATATGGTCAGTTATCACAGACAGATGAGTGGAAAGGGGAAGGAGAGAGAAGCAGATGTGCATCGCACTGTTTCCTAGGTGCATCAGAGCTGTGATCGGATTATTGCGCTGCTATTGTGAATTACACCCTATGAAGCAGGAAGGAGAATGGATCTAATGCATAATACACGAATCTGTCTAGATGATAATACGAAAAGCATAAAATAGCAGATACAATACAGCATGCCCAGTGGTAGATTTTTTAAAATACCCAAGATGACAACACATAATCCTATCAGCATCTTCTCATATTCATGGGCTGAGTCCTGCACTGCTACTTGATCCAAACATTTTCTAGCTTCAGAACATGAGAGAAATTTCATTAAGCATAATGTTCACATATGTATTGCCATCACTGCTGGGTCAGATAATAGCTTAGTTGCCAGAACAGGCATCTGCTCAAAAACATTTGTCTAGTGATTTTAGTGCCTGATTATTTTCTTTTTAATTCAATCTTTTAAAAAGAAATCAAAAACTACATGTGACACCTCCTATAAAAATGTGCAGTAGCTCCCACAAAGAATCTGAATTATGCCTAACCTACCAAGAAGAATGCAGTCCATCATTCATAAATGGACATCCACCCAAGGCTCAAAGCTCAGTCCACGTGTGTGTGCCCGTGTGTGTACATGTGCTGCCTGCTTTTTATGCAAACAGTTCTATATTATTTATTATATTTATATTTTCATTTATTATATTATATTTATATTTTAAAGGTTTTCACTCTATGTAAACTGCCCAGAGAGCTTTGGCTCTGGAGCGGTATAATGAACTAACTAACTAGAATTAACCAAAGTTGTGCTGGATCAAGTGTTGGATTTGTCCTGAAGAGATGTGAATTCATGTCCATGCTCTAGCATGACACTCTCTAGATCATGGGTCCTCAAACTACGGCCCAGGGGCTGGATCCAGCCCACCATGCCCATTTATCTGGCCCGCCACGCCCATTTGGACCTGCTGTGGGCGCGCCACACATGCGCCCACCTCACCCCAAGCGCAGGGAGGCAGCGGTTCGCTCGCTCGGAGAAAACGATCTCCAAGCAAGCAAGCAAGCAAGCAAGCAAGCAAGCAAGCAAGCAAGCAAGCAAGCAAGCAAGCCGCTGCCTCGTGCTCACTGCTGGTACCAGTTGCAGTTTCTCGGCTTAACTCTGTGTATGCTGGCAAACGGTTAGGTCCTGAGTTGCTTGTGGATGTAACTGCAAATGCAAGAGATCTGCGGGGGCACGCCGGGCTGTCACCAAACATAATTCAGGGTGCTCTGGGAGAAGGGGCAAGATGTAAGATGGTTTCTCAAGAAGAGGCATTATCAGGATGTTTCCAGCTGTGTTGTGGAAATGCTCCTTGATGTCAGTATTATTTGTCAGGTATTCCTGTTGTCATTTTGTGTACTGTGGCACTTTGAATGTAATCTTTTCGGATATCTAACGGGATCTGATGGGAAGTTGCTTCCTCATGGGTCAGGTTCTCCAGCATTTCAGGCAGGTGCGTCTCACTCATGCACCATCGGTGCGGGTGTTCAAGGATAGGCTGGACGTCCACATGGTGGGCATGTTGTGAGCAGAGCCGGCTGGTGCCGGAGGTCAGACTGGATGGCCCGGGAGGACCCTTCTGACTCGCTCTGTTTCTATGTTTCTATGCACCATACCAGGCGATGGCAGGGGTTGAAACAGGGACCATCTCTGTGTGCAATAACTCTGAGTTAGGGTCTTCCCCAGTGCGCTGCCATCTCAAAATGTTCTGGCTGACATAGTAACTACCAACAAAGGGTGCTGGGATCCACATGGACAAGAGTTACTCAAACCTCTTCTGCCTTTGTGCTTTCTTTGTTCATCAGATTTTGAGCCTGCAACCTATAATCTGGCAAGAAGAAAAAGATTTCCCTTAAAAGCTAGCATTTTTAAAGACTGCACACAGATTTCATGCTGATGCATTCCCACTTCTCATCTTTAGCACCAGCTTCTGGGGTTGGCTTATTTCACCGATGAACTATTTTATCTGTCATGTCAGATTAGGTCAAATTAGTTCTCATTTCAATAACTGACAAAGATTGCCCTTGACAATATCAGTGACCTCACATGCACTGGCAAGGGCACATGCTCAGAATCTGCAGAATGTGCAGAGAAGTTTTCCACTGTGACAATAAATCAGGCAGAAGAGGTCCCTTAAAAAGTGGCTAATTTTAATTAATTAAAATAAATTTATTTTTTAAAATTTAAAAAATGTTCTTTGCTTTAAATAGGAACATCTCAGTTTGAGAATGATATCTTGTTAGTTGCCTTGTCTTATGATGGCTGATAAATGTCATTTTTTGTTTTATGTTGATCTAGAGCTAGTTGGTGGAGCAGATGCTAAGCACCAACAGACTCGTAAGAGATGCTTCACCCAGGCAAGATTCAGCTGACCTAGAGAGCTAGTGACCCCAGAGCGGTTCCACGCAGAGCGGGACTTGCCAGTCTTCTGCAGGCACTGTCTTCTTGAGCGTGAAAATGGGGAGGGGATGCAGGCATGCATGCAAGCCCTGCCCCCAATTTTCTCCAGTTCTCAACCTTCCCTTGTTGACGGGGGAGAGCAGAGAGTCCACTTGTTTTCCCTGGAACACAAGTAGACGCTCTCATGCCACACAGTGGGGAACCCTGATAAGTTAAGCCTGGGAGTAAGTAGGAACTCCAGTTGGCCCTTGCCCTCAACACACAAGGGACTGAGCAGGTGGAGACAGGCAAGTTGGGCTTCCCCACTTTTAGCCCAGATAGGAGCAGGCTGAACACCTCTGTGGGGCAGATCTGTCCTGTCCTGGGTGGGGCATTATTTTGCTTGGAATTTCGGGCACCTCATTTGGGAATGCTTCCAAAGTGAGCCTTGCTCCTAAAAGCTCAAGTGGAGACCATGGCAGGAGTAGTTTTGCTGTGACCTTCCTCAACAAGCCCCGGTCACGTTCTGACTGGGTTACTGAAACTCTTTCCATGGGACTGCCTCCAAAAAGCTACTGGAGCAGCCTAGTTAGTTTCTGCACAACATTCCTATTTTGCTCCATCTGCCCAAGCTTCATTATTTCCAGGCAGCATTCAAAGTCCTACAGTTCTGTGCCAAATGCAAAGGTCCTTCTTTGCTCAGGAATCTGAGGGCATGCTGAGTGGGTCCAAGTAGGAGTTTATCTTCCAGTGCAAAGAACAGGGGGCCTGATCTGGTACTGGGCCTCAGCACGATGTAAAAGTAAAAGCCACCCAATTCCCTTACCATAAAAGATCCAGTTGGCACTCCCTGATGCTGCCTTTGTAACCCCGCCCCCCCCCCCCAAAAGGCATTCAGGCAGCCTCATGATAAATTCATGTGTGATGCAAAAACATAAGTAAAACATGATATTGAAACAAATGCATTGAAAGCACAATTTAAACATCTCTTTCCCCCCACTGATGATTTGCTTTTTTAAAAGGACATGCACATAATTTCCAGACTTGTGACTGGCAATTTCTCCAGCATGGCTCTCTGTTTTTGAAAACCATACAGTTTTAACCCAGGCTGATAGAGTTAGATGAAAGTCGCCTATGTATTCTCCCGAACTGATTAATATATTTTATAAGTACAGTTTCCTATTGCTGCTGCTCAGGATTATTGTGTGTATGTAAAGAGAGGGCCAGTGTGGTGTAGTTGTTAAGAGTGCAGGACTGGGCCTCAGGCAATCTGGGTTCTGGTCCCCACTCAGCCATGGCACCAACTGGGTGACTTTGGGCCAGTTATAGACTCTCAGCCTAACCTACCTCACAGGGTTGTTGTTGAGAGGATAAGTTTGAGAACAGGAGGGGGAGAATGATATAGGCCACTTTGAGTACTTTAAAAAAGAAAAGGGTGGACTATAAATCTTACAAATGAATAAATAAAGCAAGCTTGCCTACTGGCAGATACAAACATGCCCAGGATGGCAGCTCTAATGTTGCTCCTTCAGACCTCTGACCAGGAATTCCAGGGCATTTTTGTGGGAAATGGGAAGAAAGGACATGTCTGGATGAGTCCTTGGTTTACTTTGACATTCTGCTTACTGTTTCAGTAACTGGCACATTTCTTTGAGGAAAATACTGAGTACTTAGAGCAAGAAAATCATCAATTTCTTCGCCACGTATGAAAATAGTTCTGGCAATACGGTCTAGTGCCTGCATCCTTGTTTCCTCTCCTGTGTGAGGCATACTTGGGACGTCCAAGGGCACAGCTCCGTGGCCGCTGTCCTGTTGGCCTCCAAGGCAGAGGCACGCAGGAACGCAATGGGCAGGGCAGGTTGCTGCTGCTGCACTCCATGCCGCACATTTCACCAAAATGGCCATTTTCCGCCATGGAGTGAAATGCCAGATTGGGGGGGGGGGCGGCAGGGGGAAGGAGTAGGCTGAGGAACTCATGGGAGCCTCTGCCTCCGCCCTCCCCCTCTCTGCCCCCAGGACTCCCCTTTCCCAGCTCTCCAGGGCCAGTGTGCGGCCTTGAAGAGCCTGCTGGCATGGCTCTTTCCACAATGGCTGCATGGCGGGGGGGGGGGTCATTCATGTCCCAGTTCTGAGGCTGTGGGACGATGGAGCTGAGCCTCTGAATAATGAGCCCCCCACCCCCTGCAACAATGTCTGGATGCAGAAGGAGTATGCCCACGGTGTACTGCACAGCACTCTCATCCGGAGAGAACATCTTTCTATCAGCTCTATCAAGTATTTCGCTTCCCAACATCATAATGTACAGTGAAGGAGGACAACTGATAATAAAGTCTGTTCTCTCTGTTTTTGCCTACTGGCATCAAAATTGTTGCTGTTTTATTCTTTCACCTTTGTGGTTTAGGTTTATTCTTCGCATCTTTCATTTCTTTAACAAAAAGCGGTTGTCTGCCTAACCTCTTTCCAACAAGAAAAGGACCTCTAGATTTGTTTAGCCTTCTGAAGTCGTTAGCCTGTTAGCATTCAGGATGCTGTTTCCACTTTGCAACAGGAGTCTGCGGACGTTTTAGCAAGCACGTGCAAGGCAGGGATTGTCAGTTGCATGTTTTTGCAAATGTCTCCTTTCCTTTAAAGGATGGAATATGTCATCGTCACTATGGGGACATATGTCTGGAAATAAATGGGAACCCATGTGGTGTACTGTGGTGTGGTGGTGAGAGTGCTGACTGGGACCTGGGAAATCTGGCTTCTGGTCCCCATTTGGCCAAAAAGCTTACTGGTGAAGTGGGGTGAGCCCCTCACTCTCAGCCTGCTGGGAATGAACATGGCAGCTGTTCTTGGATCATGCTCCAGGGTCAGGCAGATCTGGGCTGGTCGAGTGAGCAGGGGCCCTGGAGCCAGCATCTGCAGATGATGAAATGTGAGAAGCGGAGGGAGTCATCTCAAGGCCACCCTCCTCAGGTGGACTCCGGGAATAGTAAGGATCTACAACTGCATGGGAGAAGAGCTCCAACAGTTAGCCAAGCCTGGTATGACTCTTGACTCCATGATGCGGTGTTGAGAGAGATGGAAAGCCCACTAGAAGGGCAGCGGACAGAAAGGGTACTATCTTTTACGCCTCCAAATGGACCATCCCAGAGGGAGGAGCCCCAGGGCAAAAAGAGGTTTCTCAGAAGGAGTGGCTAGATTGGGTGCAATGAACTCCTCTGCACATGCTCAGAGATTCCTTCTATAGAACCTGTGCTTATTGGATGGACCTTAGAGAATAAAAATGGTTTTCAAAGGAATGGTACGTTGACTTGTGCCAAAGGGATACCTAGCTCCTGACACTAATCTACCTCATAGGTCGTTGTGAGGATAAAAATGGAGATATGTAAGCCACCAAGGGTTCTTCACAGGAGGAAAAAATGGTGGGGAATAAATGCAATATAATAAATAATAAAGTTTACATTAGTTTTGGTAGGCATGAAAGATAGTACTTTACAGATTGCTTGCACAAGCATTTTTAGAGGGACTCATCACTACTGTGAGAAATTCCTGTAAGAGGGGTGAACAAATTTCTCACTTGCACTTTCTCCCACATTCATGATTTTTAATTTCAAGTTTTTGGTCACCCACTTAGGAAGTAATTTGCGAGTTTTGGTAAATTCTAGTGAACCAAATGTAGTATTCACCATTGGTGCCATTGGAGCTATTCCTGGCATGGCACGGAGTGTGTTGTTCCTGCCTGCCATGTAGCTGATGAAGACAGGGATCCAAAAAAGAGGTGGCACCCCTGATTCGGCATCATAAATATGGCTGAAAAAAGCAGGATTCAGACCCAGGTCTTTAAAAGCTAAGTATTCAAAGCCCTTGAGCTGGATGGACAAAGGCATCAGTTTTGCTCTACCAAAATAATTTTTATTTTTTAAATTAAAGTATTTTTTATTTATTGCATTTATAACCTGTCCCATATCCTGTAGGGCTCCCTGGGAGGTGTACAAGCTAAAACAGAATAAATAACATTTATAACCAATAAAAGCAGTTAAAAAAATACAAGGGGCTCAGCAGCTCAACAAGGATATAACTGGGCTAATAGAGCTTATAACACAGTAGGAGTCTGAAAACATCAATAAAAACAATACTAAAGAGCCATCTTTAAAATATTTAAAATCATTAAAATATCTGGCAAATAAAAGTTTTAACCTGGTACTGGGAGGAAATCAAGGATGGGGTCAGGCGGCTGCTCCCTGGGGAGCAGAAGGCAGCCGCAGAGAAGGCCCTTCTCCTAAGCATCCCCCCTTGGCTTCTTTTAGCGATGGTTCCTTAAAAAGCACCTCCATGGAAAGTCCAGACAGAAACAAACAGAGAAAGGTGTTCCATTAATTAACCTGGTCCAAGCCATTTAGGGCTTTAAATGTTAGTGTCAGAACTTTGAATCGGGCCCAGATGTCAACTGGTAGCCAATGCAGTTGGCAGAAGACTGGCATAATATGGTTTTGCAAGCCAGTCTCCATTATCAGCTGTGCTGCCCTGTTTTGGACCAGCTGAAGTTTCCGGACTGCCTTCAAAGGCAGCCCCACCTAGAGCACATTGCAGCAATCCAGTCAGGAGGTTACCAGGGCATGGTTAACTGTGACAAGGCCATTCCTCTCCAGATAGGGATGTAGTTGGTGAATTAGCTTGAGCTCATAAAAGGTGCTCCTGGCCACCAAGCCCACATGTGACTCAAGTAATAGTTCTTGATCAGGAGCACCCCCAAACCACAAACCATCTCTTTTAGGGGGAATGCAACCCCGTCCAGGACAGGGTGAACATTTCCCAACTGGACAGATGATCCACCCACCAACAGCATCTCCATCTTGACTGGTTTGAGTTTATTGGCCCTCATGCAGTCCCTTTCTGAGTTCAGACATCATTCCAGAATAGCTGCTGCATCACCTGGATTTGGTGAGAAGAGGCACAGCTGAGTGTTATCTGCATGTTGATATAGTCAGTCCAAACGCGTACTGATATTTTCAGTCCAATAACTACTCCTAGTGGTTTCATGTAGATGTTACATAGCTTGGGGGATAAAATGGAGTCCTGTGGAACCCTATGCCACAACCTCCAAGACACAGAGCAACAATCCCTCAGCATCACCATCTAGAATCAGTTAGCAGGCAGGAGCAGAACCACTGCAAAGTGGTGTCCCCTACTCCCAACCCGGCCATTCATTCCAGAAGGATGCTATAACTGATGAGAGATCCAGGAGAACCAACAGGGTTGCACTCCCCCAGTCTCTCTCCAAGCAAAGGTCATCCCATAGGGCAACCAAGGCCATTTCTGTTCCATTCCCAGATCTGTTTCATGCCTTATGTTTCATCCAAGAGTGCCTGGAGCTGCCTGGCCACCACCCACTCAAACACCTTACCCAAGAAGGGGGTGTTAGTGATTGGTCCATAATTATTCACATCTTCTGGGTCCAGGTTAGGCCTTTTTGGAGGGGTATAATCATGGCCTCCTTTAAAAGGGCTGGTACCACTCCCTTTCTCAAGGAGGCACCGATGGCTTCCTGGACCCAGGTGTAAAACCTTTCTTTAGATCTTTCAGTAACTTTGATGGGCAAGGGTCAAGTGAACATGTGCTAGGATGGACATGACCAAGCAGGCCCAAGCCACAGAAGCTGAAGCTCAGCCAACAAAATTGTGCAGATGATGCTCTGGACACCTCTGGCAATGGAACTGTGTTAACTGTGGTGTCCAGCTTGTGAGGAATCCAAGAAGTGTCCTCAAACCATCGCGCAAGTTCGTCACAGCAGGCTTCTTCTCTCCTGAACGTAAAGGAATGCACAAATCTTGGTAAAGTGATTTCAAAAACCGAACCGAGCAAATTTCTCACACAACCACACTATGCCTGGCGGGGGGAGGGGGTTGTTCATATAAATGGGAGAGTGTTGATTACAAAGCTGAGTGCTGAACCGGGACGCCTTGGCTCCAGAGCACAGCTGAGGGGCCCTTGGCAGCCATTGCCCTCTGCAGTGTGGGGAGGGTGTGGGGTTCCTCAAGGCACATGGGGATTGTGCGCGTGAGGCCCTTTGTTCAGGCACTGGGAAGTCCCTATTTATTGGACATCCATTCCTCTCCTCTGATTAGTCTTGGATCTAAAAAGGTAACCCCCAAGTGATTTTTTCCAAGTCAATTTTCTGCTGAGGGGTTGAACGTTTACCAGGGAAGCTGGTTTATTCTGACCTGTTGGATGCTGCCTTGCACTGAGTGAAGGCCTATTCAGATGAACTCATGAGCATGCAGACCAGGCCTCTTCACATCAAGCCTGTGGTGACTTGTTGTGCTACTGATGCGAGCAGGAGGCCAGCTTTCCCACCATCAAGCAGCCTCCATGTGTGGGAGAGCAGCAGGCGGCCGTTCTGCCCTTCCTGTGCATTCAAGCACTAGTTAGAAGCAATTCTTCCTCCCTCCTGCAAATCAAATGCAGGACAAAAGTGACGGGAGTCTTCAGAGCGCTCCTGGTGCGGCCCTGTAAGCCCCCAAGTGCCTGACCTGCCCCAGCCCGCCTGGTGGTCACAGGCTGAGCATCCCAGTCAGCATTTTTGACCCACTTCCTCACCTTCAAGGGAGCCCACCAAAGCTTTGCCTGGGTACGAATTAGCCAGAAATGAGGAATTTGGTCTCGGTTTACGTACAGGCCTGCCCCGGGAACGCCAGTGACATTTTAACAGCAGTGCGCTGTCAGTCCAGCAGCCTGACCTATACAACAGCATCTAATTATTGCTAATTAAAGAATTAATTATTCATAGCGGCAAGCACTATTAGCATAGCAGAGACGTGTCAGAGTATGAGTTATGCGTGGTTTATGAATCTTCAGAAAATAGATTCTTTAATAAATTAATAAAGGGGCTCTGGGGTTTCATTAAAAGGTGGCTGGAGGGGTTGCATGCCAGTTTCCAAGGAGACCACAGGTGGTTCACTCAGATTTTTTCCCCCCACTTAAAACTTGTTTGGGCCAGATGATATTTTTCCCTGCTTCTCACCCCCGTCCTCACTGCTCTTTCCTCAGGCACAGAACTCCATATTTTAATGAAACCCCCGTTGTCCTCTTCTCCCTTTGATCGCCAACATCTATGTTGGCCAGTTGGAAGTTGACGGTGTGCTTGTTTTTTGATGGAGAGCTGCAACATGAATAAACAACAGTCATGATAAAAGCATTCGGATAAAGCAAGTTTAAGATAAATAAAGGGCGCCTGGAAAGGGGACGTGCATGAATTCAAATGAATGCAGTAGGATAAGAGCAATGTTAATTACCCTCCTTTCCATCTTGTGGTATATTTGGAGGTGCTTATTACTTTAAATATTTCGCCCTTTGATTTATAGGTTTTATTGTCAGGGAAAAGAATATTTAGCATCCTTATTCATTTTTCCCTGTCATTGCCAATGTTTCACAGCATTTGTTTCACAGTAATAATGATAATGGTAATATTAATACCTTCCAGCACAGCTAACTAAATAGTGATATAAATAATAATATTAATGTTTTCAAGCATCCGCTCAGTTGCTCCTGGGCATATTATAAATTCTGTCTTTGCTGAAGCCGTAGAGGCTTAACAAAACAGCTCTACAATGTCATTTAAAAGAAAGAAAAGGGAAGCATGTTATGCCCCCCGCAACTCCTAGGAACACCAAGCTGTCCCTTAGAAAATGGTGGGCCAAACATTCCTGTGACTCTTCTTGCAAGTCAGCCGTGTGCTTTTGCACAGGGTGCCTCCTGAAAAGGACCGAGCGGCCACTTGGAGAGGGGCTTGTCAGAACGCTCTAAAGAGCGGAAAGGTAAAATTGCCGTCTTCTTTGCTAACAGTGCAATTCTGGCACTTCAACGCAGAATTGACGCCCACTGGATTCAGCAGGACTCACTCCCAGCTAAGTGGCTGTAGGACTACAGTCTTAAAGATCCTTTGAAAATGCAAGACATCAAGAAAGGTAGAAGAACACACTAAATAGTATTCTACTGGGCATTTCCTAAAAAGTTTCCTTCTCAAATGTACACCCCATTTCCAAAAATGTCATTTCTGGATGTGAGAAAACGTCTTGCACACAGAGATGGGGCCCAGTCAGCTGGGACAATGGGTGGCACATACCGGAAGCCTCTTGGCATAGCGGCCCCTCCAAATGAAAGCCACCACCTGCCCACCATGTTATGATGGTAAATTATTCTTAGCTTGGAGCACACAGCGAGCGAGGCTTTCTGCCACTGTGGATTGAAGATGTTCCCATGATATGAGGCAGGCCAATTATTCCAGGCCCATTGTCAAACGCCTCGGGGAAAGCAAGTGTCGCCATGTCCTTTGCCTGGCAGACAGTCAAGGCAAAGCCTTCTCACTGGGGAAGGCTGTTCTCTCTCTGCCGACCGGCCAGGCGTGCATGGCGGCATCTGTGCAGGAGGGCACCTCGGCCACATCTGTGGAGCCGGGCCTTTTAAAATGTTCAGCATTGCTGCTGATTTTGAGAAATGGCAAGAATTCAAAAAGTGATCTGGAACAGAAATCATATGTTGAAAAATCATGTCTTTTAACAGTGCTGCTGAGTGCTGGTTCCAAACATCCACAGCAGCCTGGCTTGATGCATCCAGACAAGGTCTCCCAAAAGTCTCCTCTGAAAAGCCTCTGAGCACTGGGCACAGCTTGGCAGGATCCCTGGCTTTGGAACAAGAAGGCTGCCCAGTCTAGTACGGTGCTGAAACCTGGCCTGCCCACACACAGGCTCTCCTTGCCTCTGATGGAGTCCATAGTTTTAATTCATCTTTCCCAGGGAACTTCCTCCTTCAGGCTTTCCAGTTTTGCTGCCAACCAAATGCCTGAAAAATGGGCACAGACTTTTTGGTTGTTTGTGAGGAGGAGCAGGAGGAGGAGCAGGAGGAGGTGGGATTCAGGCAGTCAGCAGCAGCACTGGAAAGAGAGGACCTCCTGGTTAAATCCTCTCTGTTGCTTTCTAGGAAGTTCAGGCACTGGAGAAGAAAGAACAGGGGAACAACGGTTAAAAGACCGAGCAGGCACCTGCTTCCACTCACTCAAGCATGGGGGTCCTGCACCCAGAGAAATAGCTCTAAAAGCCTTGATCATTTCCACAATTTGGGGGTGCACTTGTTTGCCCCCCCTTTGTTTCTCACGGGGCCAAAATGTATAGGGTTAAAACTTCAGCTCGGTGCTACCCTAATATCCCGATTGTATCTGAGCTAAAGCAGGAAAGCTCCCTAGCGGGAATCAGCTAAGCCTCCTTCCTTCGGGGTTGTGTAACCTGCTGCCCACACACTGCCCACTGCCCACACTGCCTGGGCTGAACACCCACAATGCCTCTCTAGGGGCAAAGGGGTGCTAAAATGGGCCAGTATTATGGAGCAGTTGGCTGCGGAATGGCAGCAGCAAAGCTGCAATTCTTTTACGTTATGGTCCTTATTCCAGATGTGCCTTCCATCAGAGTGAGGATTGGGTGGAAATATGTCCAACGCTACTTTCCTCTGTCAGGTCAAGCCACACATGCTGCACAGCTGTCTGTCTGCAGCCGCAATATTTTTCTGGTGACAAGCCATCACAGGACAATCTTGAGGAGAGGAGTGGCAGATGGGGGCAGGGAGATTCTGGACCCTTCCCAGTCGTCCCTCGAGGTTTCTTGCAGTGGTGTGGTGGTTGGAGTGGTGGAATGGGGACTGGAAGACTGGGGCTCTAGCCCCCACTCAGCCATGAGGCCCACTGGGGGACTTTGGGCCAGTCACTCACTCTCAGCCTTACCCAGATCACAGGCTGTAGTTGTGAGGATAAAGCGGAGTGGAGGAGGTCTCCGTAAGCCGCTTTGGGTCCCTTGCAAGGCAAAAATAAAGGGGATATAAAAACAACAACAACTATGTAATATAACATGTGGGGCTGCCCTTGAAAATGGTTGGGGTTTTCAAGGGGCCCAAAATGTTCTGGCAGATTTTATGGGGCTGTGGAGCAATTATAGTCAAACTACATGTTACTTGAAAAGTCACGGCTCGTATTCATTTCATATTCATTGAGAAGGAGTACAGGGAACCCAGTCTGAACTGGGACCTTAATGGTGAGGGTTGTCTCCCTCCCAACTCTGGTGCCAGTCCCACAGGACCTCCCACACCTGCAGCTTGCATTGCTAAAAAACAATCTATGAGCATGAATGGATCAGGTTTTGGCAAAGTGAACTGCAGCAGCAGAAGTCTGAACTGGCCTGGACCGCTTGCTTCCCATGCAGGGTCCCAGTACAGATCACCACCTGCACTTAACTTTGAGTAAGTGTGTGGAGATAGAGCTAACCACTAGTAATGTTTTTAATGCAATATTTAGTTCACCACTTAATCTGCACTGGGTACCTATTCGTTGCCAAGCTCAAGTTCAAGTCTTGGTTCTCACGACTGAAGCATAAGACTGACTAAGGAGGGCATGCTGTGGTCCCTAGGCAGCATCTGAAAGGCCATGGGGTATTTTGGATTCCCAGGTAGATAGTTAAGAATAACACGCATATCTGTAAATACAGAACTCTTCATTGCAAAATTCATCTGGATTATTACCTCCTCTCAAAGGAAAGGAGCCAATGGGCATTGAGTAAGAGAAGGGTTAGGGGTATTGAACCTCCCACAACTGGCCAACTTAACTAAGCCTTTATTGAAAAGATGGCATTGCTTTCATTATACTCAAAGCATCTATTTTGTTGGATTAAACGTAACACAAGATCCAGTGCCCTTCTGAACTTGATGCCAACAAAGCACTCTACTGACTGGGCAAAACATGGTGCTTCCATGCATCCTTCCATTCCTGTTGAAGGGCCTGTGCAGCATATTTGTTCAGCAATGACAGATATTTAGAAACATGGATCCGGGCTGCTGTAGCCCTTTAGCCTCCGTCAGTGCTTCCAGGAACAGAGGGGGTTCTGAAGCTGTGAAAGTGGCAGGGCCAAACCCAGACTCTTACAGATGCTTCAGCTGCATGTATTACCATGTATTAGTAGCTGGTAAATCATGTTTAGCAAGCAGAACTGGGAATGGCAGGAAGTTATCATTGGAACCTACAAGTTGATCCAGAGTAAAAATCAGCCTCTCTTTCCAGGTCTGCCAAACCTTTTCTTGCCGATCTTTTAAGTCTGGGTTTCTGAAATGCTGCAAAAAGTCCCAAATCACTCACTGTAGCCAAGATACATTTCCAGTGAAGTTTAGCAAAGGCCTTCTCCACATACAGAGGATGCTCATGAGCCTTCAGGTTCAGGGGCTTACTAACTCCAGGGGTGCATCCCCAGAGCCTGAACACATTTGCTCAGAGGTGTCCATCCATGCATCCACACAGCAGCAGCCCCATTTCTGCCCTCTAGGGAAGGGTGAACTGTTTCTAGCCTGTGTCAGCTTGCCTGCTTTTGTTCATTGGCCTGTTCTCTCCAATTTCCCCAAATTTTGCAGGAAACATTCACTAATATAAACAACTATTTTTGAAAAAATGCACAAATGTTCTTACTTGTATATGTAGTTTTCCCTGATGTGCAGGCAACTTTCCCTAATACACAGTTTTACGTGCATTTTAAGTAAAAACTACAGTGCAAGAGAAGCAGGAGAATTATCTGAAGAATAGTTGCATTCAGAGCTGCATATTAGTCTGGGAAGTGCAGATTATGTCCATTGGCAAATGAAGATCGACAAAAATTCTCCCCGAGCCCCTCATGATGAAATGGATGAGCTGGTACAGGCAGCATGGCGTTTTCTGCACTGGTTTGGGGCACCCTCCTCAGGGAGACCCATCTGACCTAATCACGCCAGTCCCTTCGCCAGCTTGCTCATTCTCTGCTGAAGGCTGATGGCTCGTTTAGTGCGGGCAGCTACTGTTGATGTTAACAGTTCTTCTGCTGAGTCCCCTTGTTAGTACAGGACGTGATCAATACAGGTGGGATATACCTTTTAAAAATAACTTACATATCTGGAGACATTTCTTCCCATGGGGGAAAATACACATGAAGCAACATCTTCTGTGCTTGCGTTTTAAGAAACACAAACAGCTGGGCAGGGGAACTGGTGAAGGGGTCAAGCTCATGCACACAGACTGCATGTGCTGTTAATGTCTGCAGGTTCACAAAACGTCTTAAAGTCATGATGAAGTTCCATGCAACTGCATGTCATGTGTAGCTTGACCCTGTGTCCCTCAACAGTGGGGCTTCAGCAGGAAATTTCCTTCCAGGCAAGTAGCCCAAGGCAGCACCTATGGAGAGGGTATATGGAGGCGACTGCTCTGTAAACTTCCTTTGTTTTGCATTTTGTTACCTGGTATTTCCCTCCTGGTTGCCATGAACACAGGTGGAATATCGCCACCAGCCCCTAGCTAAACTTTGTGCAGCAGCTCATTGGGAAGTATCTAAATTCTTTCCACCATAAGTGTAAGCAACAGTCTTTCTCACTTCCACCTCTTCTTCTACCTTGAATCCATCTCCTTTGGGGTTTGCTTTGCCTTCTCTTTCTCTCTTGCTAGTTATCCTTCTGCAGAAGTAAGAGTGGGGAAGTCCCACAGGCAATAAAGCCAGAGAGGTTTTGTGTGGAACGCAAGTGAGGACAAGTCCCATGCTCTGAAGCTGATGGAATAACGATTTTCTTAGTGAAACTGAGCAGATTTGCATGCACTGGTGCTTTAAAGAAGTGAACAAAGTGAGAAAAGGAGAAAGTCCAACTTTGAAATGGTGCTGAAAAATATAAGGGACTTTAATTAAATGGAAAACTCTTCCAAATATGGCAGCTGCCCCAAACCTTCCTTGGGGGCAAAAGAATTAAAGTGACTGTAGTGCAAAGGTTGGCAATGCAGCACCTACAGGTGCCATGGCAGCCACTAGAACCCCTGAGGGGGCCTGACCAAACCTCTCCACTTTCCTTCCCCTTAGACTCCTTCCCTCTTGAATGTGAAGGGTGGAATCCACAAGAGTGTAGAGGAAAGTGGGGGGCGATCCAGCTGCCAATGATTACGGGTCACAATGGTTCTATATTACCTTCAGTATCCGAAGCAGTTCACTTACCACTACTAGTTGCTCAGAAACATGTCCAGGATGGAGCCAATGCATTTATGCTGGGATGCTTCCTACAAGCACCTGCTTGGTCACAACCAAACTCAATGCCAGACTGAACAGGCCATTGGTCTGATCCAGCGCAACACTTCGCATGTTCCTAAATTAAAGAAGCAAGGACTACACTGCAGTATGTGCAAAGCTGGCTCAATATAGGCCCTCTGTACTTATTTGCCTTCTTGAATTGTGGCTGTTACTTTATATCCTTCGCCCCGCAAACAGACAGGCAGTTGACGGAAATTCAAAGAAACACGCACTAGTAACCTTCAGCTTGAGTGGTACTCTTGTCCTGTTTATCTCAGTATTGATGGACTAAGAAGCCAGTTTAATTTGGCTCAGCAGAATAAATAGATTGCATTGTTGGTTTAATGATCATCTAGACTTGAGAGTACAATTAGCAGAAGTAAAATAATCTCCAAACATCCTAGTTAATTACTCACCCAAACGGTTGTTTACTAATACACATCATAAGAATAGGAATCATTTTAGGAAAGTATTATTGGCCCCTATAGGGATGCAATTCCCCCTAACCCTTTTATTTTTTAATTGAGCTCAGGAAAGATTAAAGTCTTAATTAAACACACATTTTATTTCTGTGCTTAGTGTTCACAAACTGCATCCCTGTAATGTAAAACTGACATTCTGGCATTGCTTATATGCCCAAAAGAATATGATAATCACCAGCAGTTTTATTATACAGTGGACCAGCGTAATTAATAAAGTATGAACAGGCATTTACGTATTTAATTTTTACCATCATGGCAAGAAATCAGTATTGCACAACTGTATTGCCTGTTTGCAGGGCTAAGGATATAAAGTTACAGCCACAATTCAAGAAGGCAAATAATCACAACTGCTCTTCTGAGTGGTTAAAACTACAGTAACTGCATCCTTTGCTGCTGCTGCTGCTGCTGCTGCTATGTCCGTTTCACTGGAAGCAGCCCTCAGGAAGTGCCAACCCAATCCCACAGCTTTACCTGTACAAGGCGTCTTGGGTGCAGCAGCAGCACATCATCCTGTAAGCCTAGTCCCCTGTGGAAGCACCACTGAGGCTGGGAGAGGGACCGGATCTCAGCCAGCACTGTGGTTTGCCAGCCGTGGAAGGAGTGGGTGAGCTCAGGGCACAGCAAGCTGCCAAAAACTCGCATTGCACCTACCCATGGTTTACGGTGCCTGCACAGAACAATGACACAACCAGTCTGCAGAGAAAAGATCTGTATACTGTATGCAATTTTATTTTCTTAGTTTAACTCTGTAGTTCTAGGCACATTTACTGGCAGGTCTCCTTGAAATCTGTGACATTTGCTTCTAAGTAAACTTGACTGAAATCAGAGTGGAAGAGCAGAAAAACAACAAAGAAAAGAAAGCAGATTTCTGTAAAAGTTTGAAACTATTTATTTATTTATTTATTTATTTATTTTGCAAATTAAAAGAAGTATTTCTTATCATTTCTTATTCTGGGATTGATATCTGTTAAAATCATGCAAATGATACTTTAAAGACATGCATCATATCGACTGCTTCAACATGTTAATCGATTTGTCGTTTTTGCAAAAGGCAAGAAGAAGAGGACAGTTGGCCTTCGGGGAAATGTGCTGGAGGCTGCAGCCCTGTGCCCACTTACCTAGGAGAAAGCCCATTTCATTGAGTGGGGCTTCCTTCTGAGAAGATGTGCATAATGTGCACTCCAGGAACGTAAGAATTCATAACTAGATTCTGTTTAGTTAAGCATGCTGTTTCCAACAGCAGCCAGTCTTGCAGCACTCCCAAGCAGAGCATGAAAGCTGGGTGTCGCCGGTTGCTTGTTTCTAGCCTCTAGCACTTGGGGTACACTGCCCTGGAATATGGAGGAGAAAAGCAGTCCAATGGCTGGGTTCAGATGACATGACAGCTCCTTCCTGTACATTATCTTTTCGGATTTTTAATGTTTCTTTATGATATTTCCACTGTATCTTGTTGTCTTGTCTTCATGGATTGTTGTAAAACACAAAGAGAGGTTTCGCTATGGAGTGGCATAGAAATGAAAAGAAAAGAAAAGAAATGAATAGCCCACCTAAGTACGTGTGAGGAATCTGTTTTGGGAGTGGGGATTCCCAGGGCTTGGTTTCTCAGACTCCAGCGCACTTCGTTGCAGCCCTGGGCTGGCATTCCTGGTGGGTGCTCCAGCATTTGTGGTGTGCTCACGACAAATGGAGCCAGGAACAAACTCTGAACAAGCAGCATCACTCTCCTGGACCTCTTGCAGGCACCTTCACCTGCCCTGCTGCCCCTGATGTGGAAGAAGGCTGCTGGTTGCTCCAGAAGCATTCGTGGACTTCCTCTCAGCTCAGCTTGTTTTCAAAGACAAAGCTGAGCATGGGATGAAGTCCATGAATGCTAGAAGGATGGGCGGACTCCACTGAGCTTCATCCTGACCCTGAATCCGCCCTTGTTTGTTATCATAGGCATGTTGTGTGGTATAAACAGGGCCCCACTCACCCATGGAGGTTTGTGTAGTCTTAGCAGGGACAACACAACCGACCTTGCGTGAGATGCAGCTGCCAGAGAGTTCATGGGAGGAGAACGCCTTGCTGCTCTTGGCAAGTGGCTGTCTGGTTCCTGCCACTGCCAGCTGCCCACAAAGTGCCCAGTCCGCTGACAGAGGCTACCTCTTTTCCCCACTGTAATTGTCAGCTGATTTCAAATGGGGATGGGAAAGCTGTTTGACCGTTCTCGGAGCAGGTTGGGAGCAAAGGGAAAAGTTACTCCTAGACGTCCTTGCTGGGTTGTTCAGAGGTCTGCTTTGCAAATGCTGGCAAGAGTGGAAGGGTCTGCCCCTCCCTGGCCAGGTGCCATGCTTGGCCATGGCAAGGAGGAGGGATAGCCCTGCCAGCAGCTGCGGGGGCCTCCTCTTGAGCCACCAGAAAGGGTGGCAGGATCTTGCCGGGAAGTCAGGGCAGCTTCCGAAAAGCAGCCCTTTCCAGCAAAGTATCCCTCCTGCCTTTGCTTCCACTGAGTGTTTCGCCTTCTACAAGGCAGGGGGATTTCCAGCCTCACCTGGGCAGTGCCTGCAGCTCAGCAGAGACTGGGAATCCCTCCCCCTGAGCCCCTCGCCACTCATGGAAGGTGAGCTGGCCACTGGAAGGAAAGGCATGAGGAATCTTTTTCCAGGAAGGGGCTGTTTTTGGCAGCACCTTCTCTTCTGGGGTTCTCTCACTTATTCTCCATGCGGGAGCAACTTTTACCCATTGTCCTGCCGTCCGGCAGCTCAGGAAAAGATAAAGTACGTGTATTCCCATTTTTGAAGGGAAAAGAGTTTAAAGGGAAATGGAGGTGAGCTACAATGTCAGGAGACAGCTACAGCAAGCCAAAATGAGCTCACACTCATGGCTGCCAGAGAGAGGAGACTCGCGCCTCCCTTTGCTGTCCCTTGCCTGGAAGTGGGAGGGAGGAAGCAAAGTTCCCACAGTGAGTCTGATCCTCTCTCAGGCTCACTGTGGGTGCTTACAAAAACAACCAACCCACGGAAGATTGCTGTGATGTCGAGACAAGGTCAGTATCTAGGTGGCCTCAGGACTTTTTGCTTTCCTGGCTTCTGGAGGGGAGGAGGCCAGCACCAAGGCACAAGTCCTGGCAGCGCTGTACTCTGCTTCCTTTAGCTCTGAACTGGACTGTTGCAGTAAGTGCTTTGCAAGGCAGAGGAAGCATGGAGGCAGCCTTCACCTTTGCAGTCCTTCTGCCCTGCAGAGGGTGCCCATAATATTTCTAGTTTGGACAGTTGCAGGCATACCCAAAAGATCGTGCCCTAACAGACACAAACATCCCTCTGTTCCTTGCTTTCCAATGTTTACTTCAGAGCATTGCAATGACTGGAGACAAAGGCCTGATTTACGCCTGCATAACCATTAGGTGGACAGGACTAAAAATGGGAACACTATTTTTTAAATTTTCCCTTACATATGCATACACACTACCACATGGGGGCAAATTCAAGTACAGCTTGTGCCCTGTTATGATCCTTTTGTTCTTGCACAAAGAAACAATCAAAAGTATTAATACCACTTGCAGTCTGTAAAACCACAAACCCTTCTACCAGACTTGCACTCTTCCTCCTTATTCTGTTGCCCTTGTAGATCAGGGCAGAAACTGAGGGCAAAAGGGGAGAGAAACTAGCTGTATATCAAACCCACTGAAAAAGCTCTCTTTGTGTTTTGCTTTCTATAATACAGAGATCAACTTTATTCTCAGCCTGGGAGTGTTTAGAGCCAGACTTGATGGTACTAGTGTGTAGAATTAACCATTCAGGTTAATCTGAGAGTTATTAGTTATTTATGAATATTCCCTAACAACATCTGGAGACAAAGTACACTGAACAAACAATGGACAAAACCTGTTCTTATGTTGTTGACTTCTGCACATTCTCTGAGGTTCCTTAGAGACCCTGCATATTTGTTATCAGGCACATTTTCCAGTGTTTCTTGGAATGCTGTGCATTTTGCCCAGAGAATGTGCAAAATATGACTGAAATATACCCAACTGAAGAGTATGCATATTGACCAGACATTGTTCATATTGCTCAGAGAATGTACGATATGTAGTTAAGGTGGGCATATTCTCCATCTTGTGCACGGTGGCTGGAGAATGCACAAAATGCAGTTGTGATGTGTACACACCCCAAGGCCTAGGAGAGGTTGTGCGTAATGGTCAAAGAATGTGCACAATTCCCTCTTCACAAATAGATCATATGCACAGCCTCTCTGAAGTCCCCTCAGTGAACGTGCACATGAGCCCCAGTGTGTGTGTGTGTGTGTGTGTCTGTGTAAATTCAGCAAGGCTAACCAGCCCTGAATTCTACATATGGGGGAAGAAAGCGGGGGTGCAGAGAATCTTATTGAGAAAAATTCTACACTGATCAGGAAGCGGGTTGGAACAAGTAGCAATGCATGAAGAAATGATTAGAGCCAAGCAGACCCCCATCTGCCTCACACTGAGTAAGAAGGAAAGCAAGAGCCTGCTCACTTATTTATTTATTTATTTGCAGTTTGTGTATGCTGTCCCAGTACTAAAAGTCTCTGGACGGATTACTTCTCCCTTCCTGGTGCCCATGTGTTGGGTGGAAGCTCTGAAGACGGGAACCTTCTTATTGGGCAGTATCCTACTCCCCTCTGATGCTGATAAGAATGATTTTGCACTAGCATAAGTGACTGCCTGTGCAACACCAATAGCATTCGCTGGCATGATGGGTTTCCCAGGAAAACATGTTGTACCAACCAGTGCTTGTGTCCTGGCACCAGAGGTCGCGTACACTATCACAACATTGGCACAAGGCTCAAAGAGAATCCTGCATATTCCCACCCCATTGTGGAATCTGGCCTGAGAAATGCAGAGCACCCCCTGCAGGTGTTCTCCCCACACAGAAATGGGGTGGAGTGGGGCAGGGAGCACACAGCCAGGCCTTCCATTGCAGCTCAGCTCTCCCCCTCATGCAACTTTACTGGTGAGAAGCACAATTCCTGACCAAAACTGAAGTTTTATTCGTCATGAATTGGATTTGTTCCATGTCTCAGTTTTCTCTATTAGAAATGCAGACTTGTTGTAAGATATTTGTGGAAATAATATATTTTTTGAAGCTGATCCCTTCTTGTCCCTTATAGCTGAAAGGATAAAGCCATTGTGTTGTAACAAGGCAGTTCTTCCTAATCTCTTTAGCCTCTGTGGTTTTTTTCTTGCTGTTACAAGAGCTGCTTCTGAGATTCAGACTCTGCTTTCTCAATTCATTTGCGGTTCTTCCTCCTTCACCTTCTTGTTTTCCAAGGCAAATGGCAAATGCAAGGAAGTTCTGTTTTGCATATTGTCATAGTGCATATTTGCATATACTGCCATCTGCACTTTTGCAGATATGCATAGGGTGCCCCCCCTTTTTTTTGTTTTAGCATCTGGGACTGCTTTCTACATTCTCCTGTCTGCCAAGAAACCACTGCGCTTTGTATCACCTTCTGTGACATATTCCTGGGTGTAGGACCGTTTGGGAAGACTGTTGCCCAGGCTTATTGGCCTCGCAGAGAGCCCTGCAAACTGTGCCTTGCAAGGGAAGACTGGCATTCAAGGGCAAACTGTCTCTGAAGGACAGCGGGCTTATACTGCTGGCCTTTAACAGCATCGTTGTATCTTGCATCCAGCGGCTCTTATACACCTGGCTTTGGAAACCTAAGTTTTCAAAAGCTCCCAGCTTATTTGAAACTTGTGATACGTATTATTACCTACAATACCTATATCATAAATGGGGAAAGCTGCATTGTAATTGCTAAAGCGTTATGATTTAATTTAATGTTTTAATCAGTAGTTTAATAATTAATATAATCTTTACCCCATTTTAATATATTTTATTTGCTTAGGTTGCAGTGCTACAGAGCTGCCCATCACTGTCCAACCTTGGAAGCTTGCAGGCATCCGATCAAGCACAGGGCTGCAGAGGTGAGGCCTGCCTCCGTGCTCCCCTCACCCTCGAAAACATTGAAATGGCTGATTGAGGCTGTCTGAACAGTCTCCTTCTCCTTGGGAGGAGGAGGAGGGTCCAAGGCACTGCCTGGAGTTGGCAAAAGCCACAGCACCGTGCCGCTCCCCTCCCTGCTGCCCGAGGTGTCGTCCCAGCACCCATCCCACAGGTGGTCTTCTCCCTTTGGGACCTCGAAGAGCCGCAGCAGCTGAAAGGGTGCTGGGCATTCCAAAGGCAGCATCCCCACTCTGACCCCAGAAGGCTTTTCAGAGGTTGCAGCAGGGATGATAAGGCAGACCGCGGGTGCCCTCCTTAGGCTCGTGCCCTTGTAAGCTTTCTATTCCACCTTTTGCCAAAGCTTGTGCTAGAGGAATTGCTAATACAGAGAAATGAAGAAGGAGGGAGGGAGGGAGTCCATAACAAGTTTGCAGTACTTAGTATGTGTAAAATATTGCTTGGAACTATGGAATCTGCCACCCTGAAAGGTGCTGATGGCCCACAGCGTGGCTGACTTGAAGAGGGAATTGGACCATTCACGGCAGGGAAGGTTGTCAGTGGCTCTTGGTCCCGACTCCCATACGCTCCCTCCAGGACCTGGGGCCATGTGCCTGTGCGCCCCACTTGCTGGGGAATCTGGGCAGGAGAGGCCTGCTTGTGCATCTCCCATGGGCAGCTGGCTGGCCACTGTGTGAACAAGATGCTGGGAAGATGGCCCCTGGGTCTGCACCGGCATGGCTCTGCTTGTGCTCTCATCGAAGCTATCACTGGGGGATCAGAAACTGGGCAGGAAACTGAGATGGTATCACCTACCCCAAGGCCTTGAATGGTGGGGGCTATACATCATATTAAATCATTCAAATCCATCAAATGCAGTTGCGCCAAGCAGCTTGTTTGGTTTTCACATGCTCTAAATAAAAGCTCCTGTAATTAGAAAACAGTAGTGTCAACCAGAGAGAAAATGATATCCCATAACAAGCGATTGGGCAAACCTGGCCACTGATCTGAACAAATTAGGAAATCATTCAAACAAGGATCAGTCATCAGCATGAATGGAATATTACTCATTAGGACAAATGCAGTTCATTATTCCATTATTCTGCAGGAATAATGATACTAATGTTGTAAGAAAATGGAAGAAGGCCTATTCATGGTAATGGGCAGCACTGAAGCAGGCCACGCACTGGTGGAAGCCACTCCCTGTTGCTTTCTGCAAGCAGCGCTAACTGCATGCACAAGAGGGATTTAATGCTTCCTCCAGGAACAGGAAGCAAGAGGAGCCGCTCTGTTCTGCAATGTGCAGGCTGTCAAAGCGGCCTTATGACTGATGGGGCAGGATAAAAATCAATCAAACAGACAAACAAACATGCACGTGCAGGAGCTTGTCCTGATCCAGAAATCAGGGCGTCTCCATTGTGCAAGCACGTCCCCCATTTGTGGAAGAGAATCTGCCATGGACCCTGCTCATGGAGGCCGACCTGGATACTGCCCAGGAACAGAATATGTCTCAGGAGAGGCTGCATTTGGACTACCGCTCGATGTCAATTTTCTGTTGAACGGTCAACCCCTGAAGCAGCACCAAGTCCGCATTAAAATCAACTGCTGTGTCACAGGTTTTCCATCAACTATACAATTCACAGCCTTGCTTTCTGCATTGTTTTGAGCTGTTGTGGTAAAGAATACCTCACTGCTGAGGAAATAAGTCCAACTTATGAGAGGAAAAGGAAAGTTGACTGAGGCCCTAACTCCAGGCAGGAGAAGGGAGAGATATCTTTAACAAAATTATATATAGGACTTGGAATCAGGAATCAGAAAGATTCTGAAATTTTATCCAGAGTTCCTTACATACCTGGGAATATACATATATGCCTAGAGCTATATCTCAACCGATGATGCTAAATCTGAGGAAGGTGATTAATAAGAACATAAGGTACATTGATAGAAGGACATCTTTAAAGTGAGCCTATGGGCTAAGATAAACACACAAGCATTCCCATTTTTGGTGAATATTTCCAAAACAATAATAGAAATATAGAAACAGAGCGAGTCAGAAGGGGCCTCCTGGACCATCTAGTCTGACCACCAGCTCCAGCCAGCTCCGCTCATGACATGCCCACCATGTGTATGTCCAGCCTATCCTTGAACACCCACACCAATGGGGCCTCAACGACCTCCCGTGGACGCGCATTCCACACCTTCGGGGTTCTGACTGTCAGGAAGTGCTTCCTCGCATCCAAATGGAACCTTGGTTCCCTGAGCTTTGCTCCCTTGGAGCGCATCCTGCCTTCCTCTGCAGGGGAGAACAGCTCTCTACCCATCTCCATGTGACATCCCCTCACATACCTGTATGTCGCCAACATATCCCCTCTGAGTCTCTTCTTCTCCAGGCTAAAGAGACCCAGTTCCCTCAATCTCGCTTCATACCCCATCCCCTGCAAACTGGCCACCAACCTTGTGGCTCTACGCTGCACTGACTCTAAGCTAGCTATATCCTTTCTGTAATGAGGGACCCAAAACTGAGCACAATACTCCAGTTGCGGGTGCACTAGAGTCATATAGAGTGGTAGTAATACCTCTCTCGATCTAGAAGCCACACTTCTTGCTATGCAACCAAGGGTGGTGTTCGCCCTCTTGACCACCGCATACACTGCTGACTCATGTTTAGCTTGCAGTCAACCAGCACCCCGAGGTCCCTTTCACAAGTGCTGCTCTCCAGCAACTTGTCCCCTAACCTGTACTTATGATACCTATTCCTATGCCCCAAGTGCAAGACATTGCACTTATCCACATTGAACGCCATCCTGTTCTCTCCTGCCCACTTCCATAGTCTGTCCAGATCCTTTTGGATCTGGAGTACCTGCTCCTCAGTTGTGGCCACTGCTCCAGTTTTAGTATTGTCTGCGAATTTGATCAGCAGACTGTTCACCCCTTCTTCCAAGTCATCCATGAAAAGATTGAACAGGATCGGCCCCAGGACAGAGCCCTGGGGGACCCTGCTTGTCACTGGCCGCCATCCTGATGATTCCCCACTAATGGTTACCCTCTGCTTTCAGTCAGTCAGCCATGCCCTAATCCACCGGACAGTGCTTTGCTGTATCCCAAAACTCCCCAGTTTCTCCACCAGGATATCATGGGGCACTTTGTCAAAGGCCTTGCTGAAATCCAGGTAAACCACATCCACTGCATCCCCTCCATCTAGCCATCTCGAAACCTTGTTGTAGAATTCCACAAGGTTTGTCTAGCAGGACCTGTTTTTGCGGAAGCCGTGTTGTGTGGCTGTCAGCCTCCCTTCCCTATCATAGCACCACTAGATCTCTCTCTATTATGAGCCTTTTCATTGTTTTTCCTACAGTGGACTTAAGGCTAACAGGTCTGTAATTCCCCATGTCCCTTCTACTACCCTTTTTGAAAATTGGGACCACTGATGCCACCCTCCAGTCCTCTGGAACTTCACCCTTTCTCCACGAGGCCTTAAAAATGGAGGCCAGCGGGCATGAGAGAACCCCTGCCAACTCTCTAAGTATTCTCGGGTGTAACCCGTCAGGGCCTGGCACCTTTGTCATGTCCAATGCCCCGAGGAGCCCTTGGCTTCAAGGGGGGGTGACTCTAATCTGTGCCCCTAGGTCCCCGGCCTCATCTAATCTCCTATGAGGAGCTCCCCCATCCTGCTTTGGGGAGAACACAGAGGCAAAATAGTCATTCAGCATCTGTGCCTGTTCCCTCATATCAGTCACTGGATCTCCTTCCTCCTTATAATGCTTTGTTTCACATTCTTATGGAGTTCTACTTTCAAGGAATATCCTAGAAACTGATGAGACTCCAGATTAAAAGCAGTATTTGACCACTCTGGTCTCTCTTTATATCATAGGACCTATTTATTGGCTGGCACTAAATTTTGTCTCTTTCTCTCTGAATAGACTTTCCCCCTGGCCAGCTTTGGGATCTTCATGCTTGGATTCTCTCCTCAAATGGATTGCATATCAAAACAGTGAGGGTGTTTCCTACAGTTACGGCAGTAGTAGTGCAGAGGTGCAGGCAGTCTCATATCAGTTGCAATTTGATTTATTTTCACATGCCAAGCAACTCTGTGGGATAACGCAGACTTAAAGGTTGCTAAGAAAATGTGTGTCTGCCAGACCTGGATGGAGGGTTGATTTTTTTTTTTTTTTTTTTTTTACTATGGATCAACTTGTAAGTCCAATGATAACACCCCCCTCTGTTTTGCATACTGAACAGGATTTCCCAGCTATGGCTGAATGGTGAGACACGCACCTGAAACATCTGTTAGAATCTCGGTTTGGCCTTGCTGTTTTATAGCTTCAGAGGAATTGATGAAGTTTTGGATTTTTGAATGGGTGGTCTTTAGGTATAATTAATGAATGGACAAATGCACAGATATCTGGGTGGCCTTTGTTGAATCTGTACATAACTATCTTTAACAACAGTAGCATATTTTGTTCTACACAAAACCTATAAGGATAGACAACATTGCATGCGCGATGTCAAAGTTTTTGTGCAACCCATTACTACAGCAGGAGGTGGTTTGGCCACATCAGCTGCCGCTCCAAGCTCATGATCTGCATCCCCCTTGGAGCCTTTCCACTGATCCAGCAGACACAGGATCTGAGTGTCATGCACAGCTCCGGTGTTGGCCTGACATACCCGGCATCCTTCCTTACGTTAAGTCCAGCGACTGAGCCACACATCCTCGTGCACACACCTCTCCTGTCTGAAACTCACCTTCCAACCATCAGACCAGTGCAGGATTTCCCAAAAGGTTTTCTGCAAGGCAGCCTGAAATGGCAAGGGATGAGAAACGTGAGAAACATTCTCTTCTCACAGTAATGGAAGAAAGCAAATCACTCCAACCTGTTTTTATGATGTTGCCATTACCTCTTCCAGATCCCATTGAATAATCCCAGTACATGGCACAGTTCTCCTTGAAAGGGCCTGTTGTCTGGCAGCAAGAACAACACAATGAGCCCATTTAATGGGCTTCGTTACAATAAATGGGAAAGTGTTCTTTTAAAGGCTGTTAAAGCAAAGGGACTGATGGTTAAATCATTATTCCTCCACAGGTTGGCATGGCACACCTTTTTCTGGAGACTTGCCATCCTTTCTAGTTTAGACTTGATGGCTCACTGAAAGCCCGCGTGTGTGTGCGCGTGCGCACGTGCATGTGCGTGCATGCGTGCGTGTACATCCACTTGACTTTACAACTGCACAGCCTGTTGTGTAATTTATTTCCCCGCTTTCTAAAAAAAAATGTGCCACAATACAAGACTTCCCCTCCCTTTGTAATTTAATCACACACAATTACAGCATCTGCTATAATTCTTTTCCTAGTCATGGTTCTCTCCCCCACTTTCTTTTAGTGATGCAGGTTTTATTGGAAGCAGCTCCTTCACTGAAAGTGAATTCTTGGCAAATTGACTGAATGCTGTTCATAACAAGTAGGATGGAGGCAAAAAGAGCCACAGAAGTAAGCTGGCATTCTCAAGCCAGTATTATTAAGAATAAGGCTGTGCTGACCCCTTCCGAGACATTTGACTAATCTTATCGAGATGCTTGCTCTGTTGCAGATTCTTCAGATGTTTTGGCCAGGCAGGGATTTCCAAAATTGGCTTTGGATTACACTTTCGGTGAAATGCCTGCCCCATGCCACACCCAATGTTGCCAGTTTTATCAAAATCCTTTACTTCACTCAAACTTTATAGAACCTTTACATCACATAAAATTTCCCTTTAAGTGAAACTTGGTTCAAACTATAGTTTGCAGCAGTTGTGTATACACATTGTCAATAGAATAAGTTAAGATTATGTATTATATCACTTCCAGGCTTAGACTCATCTGCTGAGAATGTGCATTTTACTCCAGAAAAAATGCAAAAAGCACCACTTGTATTTTAATTCAGATTTAATAAACATGAATTGAAATTAATCTAAGTAAGCTGCAGAATCAATTACAATTTTATTCAATTAGATTTCTCTTTAATATTTAATTTTATTCAGATCTGTTATGGTTTAATGCAATAATTTGATTGAGAAAAATTGAAACAATGTGCCAAAATTTAGGAGGAAAGGCATTCAATCAGTACTCATGGTAACAGGGATGGTTTCCATTGTGCACTGGAAATGAGAAAATACATTTCTCACATTTGTATTAAAACATCTTCAGGAATCTGTTTGGTGCTCTTCTCTAGCACCGCAACACAGACTGTTTCCCCTTTCCCCTAAAATGCCTGCTAGATGAAGAGGGCTTGGTCTCCTAAGCGATGTAATGGAGTTTGTTCTGAAGGGGACCTTTGCCCATACCATTAGCACTCCAGTACATATAAAAGGCCTCCTTTCTGCACCACCACTGAACTTTTGACCCAGGATTGGAAGCCCAGAGAAACATAAAAGTCCTACACCCCCTCCAACACCCCCCACACACCTATCTGACATGGGCCCCTTTACCTGATCTGTTCAAAACAGCAGATATGGTGAAATTGCTTCCCATTTGGCTTCAGTCTTCCACAGTCACAGAGAGCTGATACTGCTGGTGAAAGTAATGTGCGGAGTTATTGACCGATTGTGATTAACTTCTCCCTCCCCTTCCCCGGCTGAGTGAGCAGCCAGCATGTGGCTCTTCAAGGTGCCAGTTTAGTCTCATGTGTGCCTGATTCCCTGTGTGTGGACATGTGCGCAACATAGGTGGAAGACGCAGGTCAAGTGCTCCAGTGTGTTACTCATCACCCCCG
The DNA here is from genome assembly GCF_004798865.1 of Varanus komodoensis. Lineage (NCBI taxonomy): Eukaryota > Metazoa > Chordata > Lepidosauria > Squamata > Varanidae > Varanus > Varanus komodoensis. Next base: position 958,918 of record NW_025336668.1, on the reverse strand, counting down.
TTTGCTTTTAAAAATAATGAATTGGAATTTGAGTCAGGCACCTCTCATCTTAAGATGCTCCCTGCTCATTAGTTCGCAGGTGGAGAACGTCCAAGGCAGCCCTCTGCATGAGCACTGCAACTCACAGGCTGAGTTCAAGGTTGGGATGGGTTCAAAAATCCAAAATGAGAGGGGATGTTTATCTCACTATGGAAGGCTGCAGGCGGTTCCTCTGCTCACTCAGGCACACCGTCAGCTAAGAAGGGTGCCTGGGTGAATGGAGTGACTTCCAGGTCATCCCAAGGCTCCCAGTGCATCTCATTTCAGAAATGAAACAGTGCTTATCATACTCATGCACATTTATCTTTGCTTTGGGAATTTTAACTGGCATAGTTTTTAGCCTACAAATAACGTGGGTTGCCAAAAAAATTAGGAAAAAAGAGAATTCCACCCACCCACATGCAATTCTATACAGAAAATACCAAATCCAAACCACTATGGATTTGCTCTGGTTTGTAATGTATTCAGCACAGGAATTGACTATGTTATTTCTAAAACACATACAGTATGTTTTAAAAAACCTCACCAAAGTATTCAGCACCTCAGTATACAATATTCTTTTCTCTTTTAATTTGCCAGGGCCACACCATTTGTTTTTATGTACAGCTATTCAGCTGCAGTTTTCCAGCAGACTTAAATGAACTAAAATTTGTAGAGAAAGGCACAAAAATATTTTGATATCCGATCAGAACAGCTGTGCTAAATGGCTGGTGTCACCAGTCCTTTATGGAAAATCATGCCCAATAAATTATTTGCTTTGAGGCCTATCTTCCTACACAGAGTAACTGTTCTTTGTCCTACCAATAAAAAAGGAAAGATTTAGAAAGACCAAAATAGCTAGTAATTAGTTTTCTATTTCCTGTTATAAAAATTGGACATGACTGAAGGGCTGAGTCACTTGTATCATGTTCAAAAGAAGGACTGTTGTTTCTCTCATAGCTCTCCCTTTTAAAGCTGGACATAATTTTAACGTCCCAATTTTTCTGTTCGCCATAATCAAAGACAAAGCGGATATAGGAAATGGGAGCAAGAAACTAAGAAGTATTCCAGTTTTATGTGAAATGAAAAGCGGAGCCCAGGAAGAAGAAAAATCATAATGTGTGGAAGGAAGTTCTTTCTTCCAAGAGAAAATCTTCCTTCCTTTTGGCAAGGAAACAAATAATCAATAACAGCAACAAGAAGGCATTGATTGTAGTGAAGAAATGTACTTAGTGGGTCCTTGATGCATCAGGCAGGAGGAATCACATTACAGATCCTCTTGCTACCATATCCCCCCTTTGAATGGGAGGAACCATCTGAACATTAATGAGTCTTATTAATGTAAATTGCACTGCACTATCAGACATAAATATCCCAGTACCAATGGGGCTCATTACCATTAACACTGGAAATGATCAACAAATAAAACGGTTAAGACTGCAATGCAGGCATTACTGGACAAATTGACTCTTCTCTGCATGAGACTCATGACTGCGTCTGGTGGTTTAGCTTCATTTCATGGTGAGACATGCCAGCTGAGGATGCTCAATATTGCTGAAGCTGCACATCAGGAAAGGCTCTTTTGTCTCGTGAAAAAGCTGCTGTGTGTGCACAACTTAGGTATTCTTTCTTAACGTAGTCGTTTGGGGAAACCTGAAAGGGCAATTGTACACCTAACATTTGGCGACCTCCAGGTATGCTGGCCGCATGGTGAGCAGGGTTTAGCAGTAGGAACCAGCATCTTTCCATAGGCTTTCTATGTATGCCATGTGGGGTGGGGGGGGGGGGGAGATGGGTGCACATGCACAGGCAAGCAGGCACGGCGGGAGAGCTTGTGCAGTGCACACTGCAGCCGGAGGGAGCCAGGCCTATAATGGCCACAAATGTCCCCAGGCGCACTGTTTTTCTTTTCTCTGTACAAGTAAGTGGGAGTGCTATGGGCTAGAACAAACAGGTGCCTCCGCAGCGGCTAAACCTGCCCCCCTGCTGATTATGTATGTACGAATGTATCTAAAATTTTATTTAAACCTGCTCTCTAAATGTAGGTGCCATGGTGTGAAGTGTTCAGGCATCACAACCAGCACCTTTCCTCAGGTTCAGAAGCTGCTTGTGTAGAACACAGTAGTCTTTGGCAATGCTTGTAACTCTTAAACCAATTTGGAGCCAACCCAATGTAAAAAGTAATGCAGCAGTAACCTCTGAAGTTATAAAGGCAAGGGAGTCTCAGCTTTCCACAAAGGAACACGTGATATCAGATATAACTCATAAAATGGACCCCTGGCCAATCCTAGGAGAGGGTCCAAGTAGATGCATGCTCGTTCTCCTAGAGCAACAGATGCAAAATCAATAGCAGGTAGAGTTCACACTCTCCTAGCCTTCAGCCTCCTACACTACATCATTTCTGTCGTGTCTCCGTGTTGTATTCCTCTCATGGCATGCTGGGCACCAAAGAGAGGGAGAGAGATCGAGAGAGAGGAATCTTGTCTTTCCTTTAAGGCAGGTATGAGCAACCTGCATCCTTTAGTCTGTAGAGTCCAGGGGTGCCCCATTCATTTATCCCCACTGCCCAGCTGATCAGCTACCAGCTGGAGGCGGGGGAGGGGGGGATCCTTGTTTCTCTTCCTCTGATAGCAGTGAGGAGACATCAATCCATCTAGGAGTGCTAAAGGAAAAGCCATTCAAGCCACACCCCTTCTGAGGTGTGTTCCCTGGCTGTGTGCTGAAATCTGAGTGGATGCAGTGGGAAGAAGCATTCATTTGTGCAAGAATGGACAGGTAGTCCCTGGGTTGTGGACAAGTTCCATTCCTGAGAATGTCCTTAAATCAAATTTGTATGTAAGTCAAATAACATGAGTAAGCCAAATGTTTGTCTTAGTATATATACATATTTTCGCTTTCTGTGCATCCTTTGCATTCCTCCCCCTAATGGGGGGGGGGGGACTTTTTCCATCATGACACTCCAACCCTGGAATTCCACCCCACAGAGGTTTGGTTGGTACCCACTCTTCCTTCTTAAGATGTTTTTGTTCCATTGTTATTTTGGCAAGTGAATCATTGGTTGGTTTTTAACGATGATTTTAAGATTTATATTGTTAAATGTCGATGCCTAGATATTTATATTAATCATGCTCTAATTGGCTTATGTCCTATTTTTTTGGAAACTCATGTATGGTATTTATCTTATTGTTTTATCATCCTTATTTTGTGTAACTTAATTTTATAGCATTTATTTATGGATTTTTATTGTTTATTGGTTTTATTATGAATTGTGGAATTTATTGTATTTTATGTTGTACATTATGGATTTTATTGCATTGTGAACTGCCCAGAGAGCCTATTAAATAAATAATAAATAATATAAACACTTAAGAAGCACTTTCATATTCACTAAAACATCTTATACACAATACAGCATTATAATGACGATAATAACACAGCAATAATAAAGCAACTACAGGTACTGAAGAGAAAGAGAATCTACGTATGTGCGTAGGCATAGAATATTGTAAAAACAAATAAAAGAGACATTTCTTAAAACAGTATTGAATATTACTGAGGTAACATTAAGCCTAACATTAACTGATGATGATGGAGATGGACCTGGTGCTGGAGAGTCGGGGTTCGATTGCTGGAGACTGGGGGCAGGTTACCACTGGAGTCACTTTCTTAAAGTAGGGTTGTCTGTGCAGCCATTTTCTTTTTCTCACCATAAATGGCCTTGCAGCAGCTGAGGGCCTGGTTACGTGGGCAAATGCCACAAGAAAACCAAAGGAGAACAACACACCCTCCACGTGCTTGGGGACACTCGAGCCCACGCCCACACCAGCCTTCATACTATATCTCTAGGAAACTAGGCTGCCACTGATGACACATCCACAAAATGTTGAGGAGTCCCCTAGAGATATAGAGCTTAATTCTTACAGATAGACCTGCCTATCTCTAGAGAATCTCTATCTCTATACATAGCAGTGACTGTATCTAGGGAGCTACACGCCCACTGATGATGCATCAGCAAATGCATCACATAGTTCCCTAAAGATATTCATGGCTTTTCTAGAAACTTTCATATAGGGTTTATGGCAGTCCGCATGTTCATAGGTACAGTTGTTCAGAACCCAGACATTCGTAACCCAGGGACTACCTGTATATATGTTTCTGGGCATGTGTACATGTGGAAGAATAAGTATAGGGCTTGCAGCACCCAAACCCACCACCTAGCACTCCACGCAACCCGCTATTGCTCTGGCCACTCTGTTTTAATCCTTGAGCTTTGACTGCACTGAAGAAGTTCCTAGTAGTTTTGCTCATCTAGTCACCCTGAAATAATTATCTCTACAGCATCTTGTTAGTCAAGGATTCCTCATGTAAGGCTTTTTTGCATGAAAGACAGTTATAACCTCACTCCAGGAATGGTACAGCTTCGCCTTTGATATGCTTCACCTCTTCTTTGGTAATATACTACAGCAGGGATGCTCAGTCTTCTTGGACTTGTGGGCACATTTGAGAAACTGCTGTGGACATTAGCACAAGATGTCTAAGCAATGGATCATTGCTTTGATGTCTGCCAGTCACATTTATGAATCCGAGTCTGCTTCTTATTCAGCAAAAGCATTTGTTTTGTGTCTAGGACACCACATCATCTCTTTAATAAGAGATTGTCTAATTCAGCTAATTGTTGGCAGCAGTGCAATACAACCAATGTATCTTGTAACCATATGTTTTGGCAATGCCTGGTAATCATTTCTTTTGAGAAGGAGGTTATTGCACAGATAATGTTTGTACTGGAAATATCTTTAATATTCACTGATGTACACAATCATTTAACTTTATGGAAATCAACAAATAAATGGGAAATTGATTTTTTATGCCCTTCTGTAGCTAAAAAAACTAATATTACAAAATGGAAGATAAATACTCCTCTACTATGATGCAACAGATGTATAATGTTTTCACCATTTAAATGAGTGGCATGTTAGATGGATCCTTATTTGGATATTTGATTGGCTTTTGTTGAATTCATGTACCTTTACTGAAAAAGAAACAATATATTTAAAAAAAAATAAAAATCAGATGCCCATGAGCACCACTTTGGGGGTTAACCTTAACATAGAAACAGAGCGAGTCAGAAGTGACCTCCTGGGCCATCTAGTCTGACTCCACAACATGCCCACCATGTGCATGTCCAGCCTATCTTTGAACACCCTCAACGATGGGACCTCAATGACCTCTCATGGAAGCCCATTCCACACCCTCGGGGTCCTGTCAGGAAGTGTTTCCTGACATCTAAATGGAATCTTGGTTCCCTGAGCTTTGCTCCATTACATGGGGACATAACCTCATTTTTCTGAGAACTGAGATCTCCCAAGTTTATTCTGTATTAGCTGGTCCAAATTTGTGGTGTATTGTATATGTGTTTTGTAATATAATGCAAGTTGCACTTCCTCTTCCTCATTTTGGACTACTGCTTTGATTTGTTTCTGATTTATTCTCGTACAGTGTATGCATGTTAGAGCTGGACCTATTTCTTTCTTAATTTGAAGTATTTATACTTCATCCAAAGTAGCTAGTCAAAGTAGCTAGTCAGACAGAGAACACAGAATCTAGAGAAGCATAGAAACAGATCAAGTCAGAAGGGGCCTCCTGGGCCATCTACTCTGACCCCAGGACATCTATCTGAAAGACGCCACATGCAGTCAAGTAAGGTAACTTCTGGTCAACACATGCAGATAAAAGTTAGGTCATCTCATCCATAAATTGTTTTAACCTTCCTTTTTGCAGATTTTCCCTTGTAACTTTTTGCCGTATTTCAGTTGATACAGAATAATTCTTTTAAACTCATTGTTCTCAGGTTTATAATCACATCATCATTTGTCCTTAAGTCTTCACTTTGACTTTACTTATCACACTCAAGTATCAGATTCTTTCTGTCTTAAACAAAGATCCTCCTCCTATGGTTTAGAACACACATATGTATTTTCCCCACCCCCACGCACGCCCCTAGTGTGTAATTTATATCCTCTGCATGCACACCAATGTTCAGATTTATTATTATTATTATTATTATTATTATTATTATTATTATTATTACATTTTTATACTGCCCATAGCCAAAGCTCTCTAGGCAGTTGACAGCAATAATCATAGAATCATACACTCAAGTCACCCATCCCACTTCTGTCCAGGCCTGACCTTGCTTAGCTTCCAAGATTAGGCAGGATCATGCACTTCAGGCTACATGGAAGATTTAAAGAGTCCTTCTCCCTCAAAAAAGAGGGGCAAGATTCCAGTCCTGAAGTCAGAGCATAAGGCATCATAGTGATTACCAGTCTCTCTATTTACGCTACACACAGAATTGAGGAGGCACCCCTTGTGCCGAGGTGCATTTCATCCTTTTAAAGCAACCTCTCTGGTTCAGCTATGGATATCTTGAGACAGCCAAGACAGAGTGAGTTTAGAAAGCAACCCTCCAGTCACCTTTTGCTGATTGGCTCCCTTCTTGTCTGCATTAAGACTAAATTTTGCTCATATTTTACATAGTTTTAACCTACTGAGACAGTGTGCGCTTTCCCTTAAAAAAATAAAAAATATATTCCTAATGCTCCAATATTCCACTAGTGTCAGCATAGACCAAAATGGGGAGCCTCTGGTATATCTGCAATAGCATTGTTCTCTCATCAAGGAAGGGTCCCTGGCAGACTTTCCATCCTTAGACGTTGCTGAAGGCTCTTCTTTGCCTTCTAGTCATTTAATTAGCAATAATTGTTCACAAGCAGGATGCAATTATTAGCTGATCCTAACAGTATACTTTTAAAAAAACTTTTAAAATTTAAAATATTTAACCTGTTATAATGAATATTGTACTTAAAGAATGAATGCAACTGAGATTCATTCCACAGCAGTTACTCTATAGATAGGCATTAAGTGGAGTGATTGCAAGGAAACAGGGAAACTCTGGATTTTTAAAATATAGCTGAGTACATTCACACACATACACATTAGAATCAAAATGCATCCCCAGCACCTCAGAGATTAACTGTAACAACTCAGAATGAGAGCATTACAGAATGTTGAAATATCAGGGTCAAAAGATAAAATGGGGGAATATGCATTCTTCTAATGTATATTTTTATGAAGAGTTTCCTCTCTCTCTCTCTCTCTCTCTCTCTCTCTCTGTGTGTGTGTGTGTGTGTGTGTGTGTGTGTGAGAGAGAGAGAGAGAGAGAGAGAGAGAGAGAGAGAGAGAGAGAGAGAGAATGAAGTAAGCTAGCAAGAAAAGATATTATTGGGAAAATTGAAAATTTGATTGGGGGGGCTTACACTTCAGTTTACACTTGCTTTAAGGCACAGTAAAATATTAAACTTCTCTGTATTCTACTGTAACAGAGAAAGGGAAAGTGAGGGGAAGAGGGAGAGAGAATGCAGTGCTCAAATTACAGGGAGGGAGTACCCTGGCCACCTTTACATTCTGAGATAGCCACCTTAGCTACTGTTTCAAAAACCTGGTGAAAATGGTTCTTGCAAACATAATTCCTGAAGAATTTAATCTAATTAGTTGGTAGATACCTTCTCTGACTTCTTGCAAATCTGAGCAATGTTGGGTAATACAGTTCATTTTATTTTATGTTATGTTATTTTGAAAAATTGATGGCATTTTGTCTTGTGCCACATTAAGCAGTAAAAACAGAAGTTCTACAGCATGCAGTATTTCCTACTGAAGCCAGAGCAGAGATTTTGGAGCAGGAAAGAACTTGGCATGCTTGTCAGATATATGAGCTTCCGAGAAGACGCTGTACAGACAATCTCTCTTAGTTTTCAGTGCGGTTTCCTAGCTTGAAATGCAAAAACTGGGCAATCATTTCCCACACACGTTCAAGAAAACAGTTCAGAATACAGTTTTGCACAGACGATGAGCCAGCACAAACAGCACATGGGAAATGTACATGTCCCCTCTTTTACCTGCTACGTTCAAATAAGCAGCTTGTTTGTGTTAATGCATTCATCACACACATGTATGGTTATCTCTGTGTGGACTTGTATGAACTTGCATGGAAAAATACAGCGAAAGCTGTGTCCACTGTGCGCTGCATCTCCTTTTGTGCACGGGTTCTGTAAGCTGTGGGGAGCAGGGCTGTGTCCTCTGCTTCCATCGTCACTGCACCTGCCCCACAAGCATCTGGGGGCTTAATGACTGGACACGCATGCAACCTAATACACGTGATCTCAAAAAGTGCTGTGAAGATCCCTCTGCAAAATAGGCAAAGGAGGCTTTTCGGATGTGTATCCTGTTCATATCATATGCCCATGCCTGGCTTTCCCACGCATGCAACAGTTGGCAGTCATAATGTGTCGTCATATTCACCTGAGGTAGGTGAGGGAATGGGCCACCCAAGTCAGCAAGGTCTTGGAAGCCAGAGCCAAAATGACTCTGCAGCAAGGGAGCTCTCCAGGAGCCTTCTAGAACTAGTTGGCAGAGTTGTTGTTTCTCCGCAACGACTAAAGGGTTTTGCTCGGGCTTGGCTAGGCACCTGACCGCTCAGAAAAGATTTTGGTGCATTGACCAGAAAAAATGCTTGAGAAATAATCATCAAGTGCTTTTAATGCATTAATTATTTGAATGGAACTTTTGTTGTTGTTAATCATAAATAGGTTTGATGCTTAAAATAAATTAGTTGCTACTGCAAAAAAGTTACATTAACCCTTTTAAATTATTAACACCTAAAAATGTTCTCTATAAATGTGATTGATTCACTAAATGGTACTCTTTGGCCTTTAACCTGGAACACCAGTGGGTAACTCTACAATTTCAAAATGATAGAAATTAATTAAAAAGAAATTTAAACAAATATGAAGGAATAGCCAGTATAAAAGCCGTTCGGGTGCAAGTGTTTAGACAGAAGAAAGGCCTACAATGCCTGGTGAGCTGGCTGGGGAATGCTGGGAGCTGGAAAGTCCCGTTCCCCCCCCCCCCCCGCTAGGCTGCACTTTTAGACTGTTTATGGTCAGTAGAGAGCAGAAGGAGACTTTAGGCATCTTCCTCATCAGCATCACAAGAGGAGCACTGCTGGTCCTGCAGCAAGCACGGACTCCTGACTTTCCGTTGACCTGCCCCACAGGACTGTAGCGAGAATAAAATGGAGAGGTGAGGAGTGTGTAGGCCACCTTGTGTTCCTTGTAAGAGGGAGAAGGTGAAAATGAAGATGATGACGATGCTGACGGGTGGCCCTGATGCCTCGCCACTAATACCGGGTTTTGGGCTCACCTGGAGCAGCTGCACTTCAGCAGCAGCAAGTGGCTGGTAGGAGAAGCCTTGCTATCCTGCTTGGTGTTGCTGTCGACCAGTGGGACAGCTAGGCAGTATGCACAGGAACTCCTCACTGCCACCCTTGCTAACATATCATCCTGTAATGATAGCAAAAGGTCGATCTTCCAGGTAAACTTTGACATTTTTCTAGACCATAAGACAATACAGTGGTACCTCGGCTCACGAACGCCTCAGTTCACGACCAAATCGGGTTGCGAACAAAAATTTCCTAAAAATTTTGACTCCGGTCGCGAACCCCGCATTGGGTGGTGACCGTGATCATGGCCATCTTCCCACCCCTCCAAGTGGGGTGATGGCTGAGATCGTGCTGGGGGTGGGTGGGAGGCAGATGGCCAAGATTAAGCCTGTCTTTCCTGCACGAGCGCAACCACGATCTCAGGCTCCCCTTCCCAGCACAACTGCTCCCATCTTCCCCCCCCCGTGCACCCACGTTTGCGCCTGTCTCCCCCCGCCCCCCAGTGCGCTGAGATGACAGGCGCATGCAAGGATGACGGTTGTGATTATGGTCATGCTGAGGGGGCGAGGAGATGGCTGCGCTCATGCTCGGGGTGTGGGGGGGGGGAGATGGCCGTGATCTTTGTTGTTCTTTGTCACTTTGCTTCACGTTTTCTGATTAAAAAATAGTTACAAAATGGATTAACCTTATTTACATTGAAGCTTATGAGGAAATTTAATTTGGCTCATGACCAATTTGGGTCACGACCAGAGTCCTGGAACAGATTAAGTTCATGAGCCAAGGTACCACTGTATTTGGCTACAGTCAAATGGTTAGGAGCAGACTGACTGACTGAGTGACAGACAATACAGGTAGTGCCCTGGTTACAGACAAGTTCCGTTCCTGAGCATGTCCTTAAGTCAATTCTATATGCAAGCCAGATCACATGAGTAAGCCCAATGTACATATTTGGCTTAGTATATGTACTCAGTATATCTACATATTGTACATATTTTATGTTTCTACGCATATGAAACACTTAGGAAACACTTCAATATTGGCTAAAACATCTTAAACACAATGCGTTTGGCCAGTCAATTGGCTTGTGAACTTTCACTGCCATAGCCTTTGTTGTACGTCATCCTGAGACATCAAAGAGGTAGACGGAGCACCTGTAACTAAATAGCCCGTCTGTTGCCCCACTTCTGACTTGCTAAATCCAGGTCGGAAATGGGATGTCTCATGCTCCCAGCTGCACGCTGGCTCACTCTCTGCCTTGGGATCTGCCATCTGCACTCCTGAAGCCCAGGGGTGAATGTCGTGGTTCTGTAAGCAGGGTAAAGGATGCCTACTTCTGGGGTTCATTGGGTCCCTCTGATTCTGCAGGTTTTTTGGATGTCTTCTAGGAGAGAGGTCTTGGAAGTTCCCTCTTGTATACCCGCCTCTACTGAGGAGGTATCATCCAGTTCTGCAGGTTCCTGACACACAGGACACAGAGACCCTCCAAGACACACACAGACAGTCTTACACTGGGGGAGAAACCACATCTAATCTGAACCCTTAATTTCTCTCCCTCTGACAATAACTGGACCCTGCTATTCTATGAGCCACTGGCCAGCCAGGGCCCTCCTGTGGCATCCACTTAAATCCCTCACTACAGGTTCATTCTTTATTCTTACACACACACGCTCTGTTTTAAAACAAGGTTTATTTTTGTGATGATATTTGGAACAAAATAGGAAGCTGTGAAACTGAAAAGGAGATGCTCTATTAAAGTAATGTTCATGCATGGAAGGAAAAGCAGAGCTCACTGAACTGGTACCAGGAAGGTCTCCCGTGCCAGCCTCCCAGGCCATTACAATCTTCAGGGGAGGCTGTGCTGTCCATGCTGGAGCCTGCAGGTTTCTTTTTGGCAGCGCGATGGAGACTGGCCCTCTCATTCTGCCCTGTGCAGCCACCTTCCCTCTCAGCACATCAAGCCTCAAGGCTGGGGTGTTTTGGCTGTTTACTGAAAATGTATCTTCTTGGCCTGGCTTTCCTCCAGCCCATGAGCTTTCCTGGTGCCATCCTCATGATATGGGTGTGTACATGTGCGTGCGCCCCTTTCAATAATTTATTTTCGCTTGTTTATTTTCTTGATTTATAAACCATAATAGGATTTGTTTCATGTAAAAAGTGATATTATGAATATATAAATCATAAATATATATAGCTCCTCGTCCTTCTTTTCACTCTTATCTTATTGCACATGGCTTTGAATCAGAGCTAGAGCTTATCCTCTGCAAGGGGAGCCTTAAACCTGTTTTTCTCTTGAAATTCTTCATGCCTGGGGGTGGAAGTTAAAAAAGTGGGGGGGGGGGGTCTCCACTGGCATCAGAATTCCAGTGGGGTGGGGATTTGTCTGACCCTCCCCTCCCAGGGTACAGCCTGCCCAAGCCTCCCCCCAGCACCCAAAAACCACAAGCCTCAGGAATGTGCAGTTGTAGTTTGGCTCTTATTTGGTTATGCTTCATTATCATGCTGGAAAAGACCTCTCTTCAAATGATTTCTGTTCCTGCCTCTCTACCTTATAAAACTAGCACCTTTCCCCACCTGCTGTTAATAGCCGAAGCAGACTTAAGTGTTTAAAGGCAGAGTTTATAAGGACAATGTTTCAAAGGAAATTATTTATGAGCAGTTAAAACTGAGTAGGTGACCCATTTTTCTTTCTCACATTTTTTAATGAAAGGAAGAGATAGCTAGTTCTAGCCATGGCACAAACCAATTAACAGCACGTGTCTCCTCAGAAGTAAATGCAGATGATTTCCAACAGTCTTGTGCCTGCACACATGTGTGAACAGCTTGCACCACAGTTTTGTCCAGTGCAGTTTTCAATTTGAATTGTACAGACTGAATGTTGCTGTTGAAAGATGAACCCTGCCTTGTAATAAACTACACTGAGCTTTGGCCACAGGGAAAACTTGATCCCACCTTTTCTCCTGTCCTACTGGCTTGGAAAGTGGAATACCAATCTACCCACTCAGCGTGTAAAATAATAAGTTCAAAAACTGTTTTGTGAGAGTTTTGCAATTCCCTCCTTCCTAGGTAAGGGGTATTTGGTGGGGCAACTTACAAAGCAGCAGCAGCAGCACAACAAAGCTCAATTTAAGCAGCAGTCATTAATAGCTCTCTTGTATACACTGAACCAACTTGTGTCATCAAGCCAACAATGACCATTTTTACCCTGTGCACAGGGTGGTAATCCTACTCAGAAGGAACAATGGACATTTCCGCAACGTACATGCTTCTGTCTCATTTCTCTCCATCTTTCTCTCTCCCTCCCCATTTTTTTCCTACCAGTTCTAATTTCCTCTTCTTCCCTTTAGGGTCTTCGAGTTGAACCCATCATCTGATCCGCCATTGCCCAAACCTCAAACTCTTGCTCAGGGGGAAGAACCTTTTTCTTTCCCTCTCAAAATGCTAAAATTGAATCTGCTTTAGATTTATTATTTGTATTACAGTAACACCTAAAGGTCTAATCCCATCCTAGATTGGGGGTGCATACTGTGCTGTGTAGCATGCAAACATGTCAGAGGAGAAAAGATGCAGAGCGGTGCCATGAAATCATTTGCCCAAGATCACTCAGGCAAGCAAGGTCAATAGCTGAAGCAGGAAGGAGAACTTGCTCGACAGCCTCATTCCTAAACTGTATTCATGAAGCCATTAAATTCTGCTTCTCAGAGGAATGCAAAGCCAAACAGCAAAAGGCAACCAAGAGAGCATCTAGTGCAGTCACTGTGGCCAAACACAAGCCCCCCATGGGCAGGTCTGTTTCACGAGGTACAAGCAAGCAGCAGGAGCAAGGAGGACCTGCCTCTCCACATGCTTTCAGTGGGGCAGGGGGTTAGGGGCTGGAGAATAATCAACAGAGGGATATGAGGAAAGTTCTATCCCTCTCTCCCTGCTCCACCCTTCTTGAATATATATGAGCTACATGAAGCTGCTTTCCCCCAGCCCTGATTCTGCGAAGACCGTGAACAGGAACCCTGCAAAGACTCTGTGAGTCCAAGGTTGCCCACGCTACAGCCTCAGATGCTGTCGTTGCTTCTGACACAGGGTTTCGCAGAGTGCCTCGGATAAGCATCATACCTTCCTCTAACAATGTTGAAATAAATACAAAGTTGCTTAGTATGTCAAGGAGAATTCTTTTACCTTTCATCTGTGCTATGATAATGCCTTCTTCTTTCTAACACAAAGGACAACTAAATTGACATCAACTAAAGTTAGTCTTGCACTGTCATTTCTCTGGACATCACTGGTGACAGCTCTGCTTGCGGTGCTTTGGTCGGTCCCGCGCACGTCACTGTTTTCATGTCAGCTCTCCATTTCATGTTGCAGAAATCCCTTCTGTCAGCTCCCATTCAGTCTGATAGGTCAGGCTTACACCTGCAAGCTGGGCCAAGGCCTATCTGACAGGATCTGTCACAGCGTGCCAGTCGCCACGCTTGGCAGAGCAGCAGCCGCACTCCAAAGCAACTTTGCCGCTGTGACTTTTAAAGGTTTCTCCCTTCGTTCTCTCTCTGCCTCTTTCTAGCTCCTCCAGTTTGGGTTCTGAGGAAGTAGAGGATGACAACTTTCCTCCCCGCAGAGGGTACAGGCAAACCTTTGCAGGTTGGCTTGTTTTCCCCACCTCAGTTGTGGACAAGCCTGTTTCACGCAGATCCGCAGCTACATTCCTTCAGCTGCACAGAGCTCGTTCGTACTGGAATTGACTCAGCCATACAATCCATAGTGCCTCAAGCTACAAAGGGCAAAGCACTATTACTGTCTGCTGTCCATCCACCACAGACACTGCAATGTTACTCCTTATATACATTCACATTACAAGCTTGCACGCAGGTGTCCTGTCTTCACCAATACCACATGCCCTAATATATGCATGCATGAAAAGCACCTGACTCACTCCTGGAACGGCTCTGGGGTTTCGTCTTTATTGCTCATAGCCACAGGCCACCACAAATTCAAAAAGGAGAAGCAATACAATACAGTAAAAATATGAACTAATTTCAAGTTCTGAAAAGGTACAGACCATTAAAACGCATACATGGTAAAGATATATATGTATAATAATTACAATAATATAATTAAAATCACACATCAATTCCACGGGAACAGGTACAATAATCCTTTTCTGTAAATTAGTATAAACTGCAGGGTGCTCTCTTGCTCTTATTTTTCTAGCAACCAGGGCAAACTTTGCAACTTGGGACATAATATATGCATCACTGCCTGCAAGCAATATACAAATCTTATCCAACAAGGGTCTATTTGATAGAGAACTGAGGATATGAAGGAGAAATCTGTACCGTGGGGACTTGGACAGTGGGCAGCAAAGTGGCTAGTGCTCAATATCCTCAACTTCACCTGACTCGCATACAGAGAGTCACTGGTGAGTTGGGATATTGCAGCAGCAGAGGGCATATACTGGAATCGCAAGGCTGTAAAATATCTTTTTAAAGGGGCAACAGTAAGAACATCAGTGAAGTACTGCTCCAGATCAGCTCTTGCTTTGTACATTGGATACTACATTGAATATGACTTTTGAGAAATACATTACAAGTCATGGTGCTGAAAACAGAGATGATGCTTTGTTTGAACAAAAGGGAGGTAAAACTTCTATGCTGATCCCATAAGTATGTAGAATAGAGCTTACAGAATTTACCCAGTAGCTTTGGGCTGCAGTTTTTGGGTGCTCTAGTAAACAGTTTTTTGGCAAGCTTAAGTCCTTCATAGACAATAATTTCAGCCAATACAGGGCAAGAGCAGTACACAGGCTTCTATAGGGAGTATTCTTGTTTCTGCTCATAATGAAGGGACAGGTGTACCTGGGAGACAGCTAAACAGAAATCTCAAAAAGGAGTTCTGAAATACCAGGATAGACACATTGGAATTTCCCCATATTTCTGCATCACACAGAAGTTGTGGAAGTATTTTCTTCAAAAATACTTAAGTTCCTGGTTCAAGCAGCTCCCCACTTTATGTTTTAAAAACACATCAGTGAATGTATGGAATGGGAAGATTTCAGTCTGACTACCTTCCACTGGTGGGAGGGGTCCATGAGAGCTGGACCCCAAAGCCAAGCCAGGCCTCTGAAGTTACATTGT
The DNA here is from genome assembly GCF_004798865.1 of Varanus komodoensis. Taxonomy (NCBI): domain Eukaryota; kingdom Metazoa; phylum Chordata; class Lepidosauria; order Squamata; family Varanidae; genus Varanus; species Varanus komodoensis. The sequence continues at coordinate 943,501 of NW_025336668.1, read as the reverse complement.
TGCTCAGTGGGAAGGTTATCCAGCTTCCAGACATGGATTCTTTCCTTCTTCCCAAACACAACTGCTTTTGTTTTTGCATGACTTATTACTAGGAGCTCTTTTATGCATAACTCATTCAACTTACGCAGTAGCCTTCTCATCCCAATCAGTGTGGCGGATAATAACAATATCTTCAGCATATAAGAGAACTGAGAGCTTGACATTCAGAGCAGATACTGGGGGAAAAAACCCAGACCACTCAGGTCTTGAGCAATGCTGCTAATATAAAAATGGAAAAGGAAAGGGGCCAGAGGACAACCCTGGCAAACACCTCTTGGCCACTCACCCCCGGCCTAACTTTGTCTAACCTTGAGGGAGGTGTTAGAGTGAAGAGGATCTTTAATGGAAATTTACAGTGTGATACAAAAGCAGAAGTACTTGACTAGAGAAAAACTGAGGAGACAATAAGCCTATGTTAACAATCGAATACGTGGGTTATTTCAGCCATGGAAAAGGGAAGTTTGAAAAGGCAGTGGCTGAATGCCACCAGCAGCTATCAGTTAATTCTATGGCGAGGATTGGAGGAGTGAGACTGAGGGGGGGTGTGAGTGCTTGCAAGACTGTGGGGGTAGAAGTTGGGGCCCCATAAGGAAGGACGGAGACAGAAGCAGGACAGGTTCACAGTGAGTCCAGCAGGGATGGAGGTAAAAAACAGAATGCAAAGAACTGGGACAGCAGCAGCATGGACTGTTGTTCTCAAACAAGTGAGGCATGAGAGGAAAGTGAGAGTGGAGTCCAATGCTATCAGGAGGTGGAAGGGGACTCTTCCTGAGGAGTCTGCTGTTACTCAGGTGTTACCTTGGGGCACTCGGGCTAGCAGTGAGATACTGTAGGCCAGGCCTGGGCAACATGAAGCCATCCAGCTGTTCATAGCAGTTGCAAGCCGAGACACCTGGAGGTCCACCAGTTGCCCACCCTCGATGCAACCAATGTCAGTATGTTGTCTAGTGCAAAAGCGCAGAATGAACAGGAAAGGTAGCACATACTTTTCTCCCTGGCCTTGACAGGCATTGCTGGGCGAGAAAGTACATAGGATGTTTTGACCATGGGGTTTCCCTGTAGGAAGACGGCCCAGCTCTCACGCACAACAGTCAGCTAAGACTCGGACTCTAGGCCACTGCAACACAGACCAAAGTCTGGGAAGATGAAACCAGGGAAACTGGAGGATTTTCGGCCCAAAATGGATTCCTCAGCTGCCCCTACTCAGAGGCCTAGGAATCCCAGTCCTTTTACCCCCATCACTGAGCTTTGTTGACAGGCATTGGATTGAATATATGCCACAATGTGCACACAAGATACTGGGGGAAACTGTCCATTGAGGCATCTGTCTCTGTTTGATTGGAAGTCCAGAAACAGGAAACGGGTACCAGAAATTACACTAGTTATTATCACAGGATAGGATAAATGTACAAATTGTATTATCTCAGGACAAATTCAGGGCAAATGTGATCCTTCAAAATTCCCCTGGAAATTGAAATAGCCAAAATGGCATGCTTCTTTTAAACAGTTTTGTTTTTAAAGGATGCAGGAAGCACAGTTTCTTATGCAGATTGTCTGTAATCCAGTAAAGAAATGGGGGACAGTAATATGGAATGACTTTAACTGATAGTGCTAAAGCAATTTGAATTAAAATAAGATTGTATGTATGCAATACAAATATTAAAATTTCAACTGTGGAATACATTTAACAGGACCAAGCCAATTACTCACTGGGAGCATTTCATATGCAGCAGAGAAAAGTTCCATTTTCTCATAGGCACTATGGTTGTTTAAGTTTTTGCTGTCTCATATTTCTTAGGTGCGTTGCTGAATGTGATCTGAATAAAAACTACTTTCTACTTTGGTACTCTGGCTATAAAGGGAAATTGTATTATTTCCCAACTTCATCAAGTAAGGCACTAGATCAAAACTAGGGGGAAAAAAGTATCATTCAGGTTACATGGGGCTGGATAAGAAGTGGGGCAGTGGGGGCAGGCAGTTGTGTGAAGAACATTGGGAAATGACGTGTACAGAAAGGATTCGGTTTGATGCTGAGATCTATTTGTTAGAAGTTCAGCTGTGCTATTGGTGCAAATGTTGCTGTTGCTTCAAACAGATGTTGCTTCATGCCTTGAAACAGTTTTGTTACTGGGGACCCCCGCTCGTCTTTCCTGTTGTGCTTGCTCCATTTTTTTGTATGTAATTGTTTATCATTGGACCCTGCCATAACCTAGGTTTCTCACTCTTTAAGATATTCAGTGAGCACACCCACCTGTGATAGGGGAATGTGCTACATTTTGTGGAAGGATCAATGAACAATCATGGGTCTGGACAGTAACTGAAGGTCCTTAGGATGTGCCTATTTAGGGAGGAATTTCTCATCTCCCCCACCCTCACCCTCAGCATCTGTTCTGCAGGGTGGAAAATCCTTTGGAGTGAATTGGAGTGGAAAATCCTTTGGAGTGAATTTTATTTTATATTGTATAGTTGTATTTTATTTTAATGTATATATTTTAATTTTTACTTATGATAACCTAACTTATTGTTGTAAGCTGCCCTGAGGCTTCGGCGAATGGGGCGGCATAAAAATGTTTTAATAAATAAATAAAATAAATAAATAAATTGTTGCCTAGTGCTGAAGGCTGGGGAGAGAAAGAAGGAGGAAGTCCAGTCGTGATAGCACAGAAGCGGATTTAAGGCACCATTATTAGGTAATAGCTCGACATGAGTGCTTGCAGTGTCGCTTTTAAAAGGGAGCCCTTGAACAAACAACATGTCAAAATGAACCTTGCATTCTGTTGTGAGAAATCACCGATCAGTTTTAAAACAGACACACACACACACAAATTGTGACACACTTAAGAAGAGGCGAGTTGCACACAAACAATCTTTTTATTCAAACGTCATTTTAATTGCTAATATTATTTCCTTATTTTATTCTTTGGCCAGGGCGACTTATTTTATATTGTTGATTCGTTTTATATTTTTAATGTATTCTATTTTAATGTTTTGTGAGCCGCCCCGAGGCTTCGGCGAATGGGGCGGCATAGAAATTTTCCAAATAAATAAATAAATAAATAATCGTGGTCATATTAATTTCACAACTTACTGCCTCACCCAGTATCAGTTTCTCTGTCCCATGAGAGCAAAATATTGACACCCATTTTCTATGCTTTCCCCCCAAAACCAATGGGCGGCGTAATTTTTCTAGTTGGAATAGTGAAATATTGCACAAAAAGAGTGAGGGATGTATGAGTGTGAGGGGAGCAGATGTGGCACTGCTGGGATATATCCAACCTTAAAGGAACTAAAATGGCCTAATCTGCTTGGCTGCCACCCTCTCAATTTTCCGTTCTGCATATATTTTCTAATTGATTTCTTGAGCATTAAAATGATTATCCATACTTAGCTTAATGATAAAACATAAAGTCCAATATATTTGGCAGAGGCTACCCTTGGGATTCCCCCCTTTTATTTGTATTTATAGGGCAATTACATAGTGTGGAAGATCTTGAAAAATTGGCAGTAACCACCACACTCGGAGCTCCTAACCAGAGGCTAAAGGAAGCAAGACTTGCCAACAAGCAAGCCTTCCATTGTCCTCCCAATGTCCTGAATTAACAACAGGAACCATGTTCTCTATTTTCCAAAGAAAGAATGAAAGAGCAAAGCTCTTTTACTTCTTAAAGAGGGAAAGTGTAATGAGAGCAGAGTGGATAGCTTGAAATCCATGCTATTGATTTATGACATTTATCACATAGTTTTCATTATAAAATAATCCCAAGGAAGGGTATAAGCAATAGAACATAGTACAATCCATACAATATCAATCAAAAAAGCAAAACAGAGTGAACATGAATGCAGATAAATAACAGTTTATATGATGTAGCAAAATAAATACTTTCAAAAACCTGGGTGAACACATAGATCTTCACCGGGTGCTGAACACTTGTAAGATTCAGCACAAATCATATTTGACAGAAACAATTTCCACAATACATATGGAGAATACTTGCACGTGGAACACCCTCTCTTAGGTTGCTGCATGTCTAAACTCCAGATAAACACAGTGCTTGCATTCCATCTTAATACCTGGACAGTTGCAAAAGAAGAAGGTCATCCATCAGACAATGTGGACTTAACCCATTTGAGGCTTTATATTTATTTATTTATTTAGAAAATTTCTATGCCACCCCATTCGCCGAAGCCTCAGGGCGGCTCACAAAACATTAAAATATAATACATTAAAAATATAAAACGAATTTACAATATAAAATATATGTCAGTGCAAGCACTATGCAGTTGGCTCTGTAGCTTATTGATGGCCAGAGCAGCTCCTTTACAACTGGTACAAGAAGTTCCTAGCGTGAGCCTATCCACAAACTGAGCCTATCCTGCAGGCAGGTTCATATAAAGCCTATTGCAATAGTCCCAGCTTTAGGTTATTAAAATCACTGTGGCCCAGCTACCCCCATCTTATATAATCCCACCTTAGAGTGGAGGAGAATCAAATTATTTATAGGATTTATTTATTTATTTGTTTATTTAAACCATTTCTATGCCGCCCCATTCGCAAAAAGCCTCGGGGCAGCTTACAACATTAATAAACAATTATATAATTAGACTTAAAAAACCCGGAAACATCTCGGCACGTACATAAAAACCCAATAAATACAATTCATAAATTAACAATTAAAATAACATTTGAATAAAAAGGTCTTGGCCTGGCGCCGAAAAACAAATAACGACGGCGCCAGGCGGACCTCTCTGGGGAGCGCATTCCAGAGGTGGGGCGCCACCACAGAGAAGGCCCTCCTCTCGCCCTCCTAATATCTTTCATGGAGGGTTCCTGGAGGAGGGCCTCTGCTGCTGATCTCAAGGGGCGGGAGGATGGATTGTCCATATGACTAATTCAGAAGGGGAAAAGGAAAAACAGCCAGCAGGAAAAACAGTGGTGTCAAAACAACAGCCTAGGGAAGGAGGCAACGAGCAGGACTGCCAGTCAAGAGGAGTGATTATCCCCACTTGCCTGCCGACTTTAGCAATTTGCCCTGAAAGTTAAAATCACTGATTATTGAGTAAATTGTATCCAGATCATGTCTAACCATAACCTGAAAATCTGGGGGGAAAGGAGGTTGTACCATGAAAGTGTCAAGCATAGGCTTACTCAGTTACCATCTCAAACATGCTTACCAGGAAGTATGGTAAGAGGTTCACTTTTGAATAAAGATGTTTAGAACTGGGTTCCCAAAAGTTCAGTTTGGGAAGTGTATATAAAGTGAACGTATGAATCAGTGCTAAAAGGTGTCAATGGCTGACCAGCCTAAACCAAGAGATGTTTGTTTGTTTGTAAAATGCTATTGAAATTACTTAAAACAATGGTTTCAAAGGAGAAGGCAGAAATGATTATCAGGTTCAATGTACAAGTATAACCAGCAAGTTTAATGATAGTACAGTCTAAATTAACCCAGACTATAAATCTATTATCTAGTAAATTAATGCCTGATGATTTGTTAATTAAACACACACACACACACACACACACACACACGGGGGCGGGGGGAGAGAATGAGAGAGAGAAAGAGAGAATTCCTAGTTCAAACACCACAGTTGGATCAAATGCCTGACACTCTTCTTTAACTCTCCATCAAAAAGAGCCACTGTTTCACACATTATTTAAATAATTTGAAAAAACCTTCAAGGTGTTTGTGCCACACTTAGGAAGACAAAATTCTTACCGATCCTTAGTGGTTACATCTGGTTTATTACTTAGTTATTTTTTACTGGATTATATTCAAAAATGCTGCTATTCTATTTCATACATTTTGATTAGGCTTTACCCAGTTTGCTCTTTCTGGACCAAACTGGAGCTCATAGACAATCCACAAAGTCCATACATGTCTGAACTTGTAATGTGATTTGTGGACAACCACCCCCTCCAAAGGAGGGGTGGATGAAAATGCATACATGGACTTAAATAAGATTAAAATGCATTTGAAAAATGTATGCAACCATACTTTAATCAATGAGAGAAAATGTATATTTCAAAAATGTGCAGAACCCTTTGGAAAAACAAGCATAAATTTTCATTTGAAAAGGGATAAACAGATTGTAATCTGATACAGAACTAGCTTCAGATTGGAATTTGGATATCTTTGGTGAGCTCAAATGTTGCTTGGATATACACTAAGTGTTCAGATAAGTAACATAATTAGAATTAATATTGCAGTTTAGTACTTTGCAATGTTTGTCTGGATGAAGATCAGATCTGAAATCTCATTTTACTGTGCAATGCTGGGATTACTGTTATTTTCACCCTAGATTCCTATCATTAAAATGGAAATGTTATCTACCTCCCAGGGTTATTTTTGGTTTCAAACACTTCATACAGATAAAATGATAAATTGCGAATCACAGAATACTATTTTTAAATGATCCGTGCGGGCAGATCTTCTGTCTTTTTGAAATTTAGTTCCTGAACCAGCGCAAGGAACACATTTTATGAAAATCCATGTTGGCTCTCCAAGGATTTCTAGCACATGCAGAGCTATCATGCACACTATGTTCTCCTCCCCTTCTTTGCTGTTATGAACTTCCATTGCAGTGATTGCATTTTATTGGAATACTGGCTGCCGTGACTTCTCTACCCTGCTTGCGTATCTGCAGGGGCTTGCGCACCAACTGGTGTGTTCATGTGAAATGAGACATGTGTTGCCAGGACCTCAGCAAAAGACCCAAGGGAGGGACTTCCTGCGGCTCCGCCTGCTCCTCTTTAGAAATGACAGAACAGCAGCCACCCACTGCTCCTTAGAATCAGTGCCTCAGGGCGAGGGCCTGATCCTACATGCAGGCAGGAACCGTGCCATTCCAGCAGATGGGCACAGAGCGGAGAGCCAAGGAAAGCCATGTATATTCATTACGGCAGAATGGCACTGAGGGCATGGTTGGCAGCCAAGAACATCAGCCCTCTTCCTTCCATGAGGGCACTGAGGAGCTCTAGCCTGAATTCACTTAACCATGGAAATTAAAACAAACACTTCAGTGGTGTTGGTGGGAGAGCAAGGAGAATGTACGAGGCTGCTGTAGAATGAGGAGATGTGGCGCTCTTCGGTTCACAACGCAGTGCTGCCGTGTGTGCATGCTATTTTAGTGGAGGCCCCGAGTTGTGTGGCTAGGCAACACCTGTGGCCGGCAGGATGCTGTGCTCCATCAGGGGAGGAGCAGCACTGTCCTTAACTTCACCGCTATCCAAAGCTCAGCAAGATCTCAGGCAATATTCTTTCCGCATCCTCAGCATTAAGGCCTAGAACTTGGGGAATGGCTGAAGCCTGCCATTGTGGCCCTACCACCTGCAGCACTAAGAGAACTGGGCCGCATGCAAGCAACACCAGCCCTCCTTCCAGGGCTGGCGTGGGGAATCATCTGCACAGTTGTGCTGTTCTTCTCAGGTGCTCCAAGTGTTCTGGGATGTAAATGAAGGAGACACAAATTCCTTCTGAGCATAGCCCTCAGGAGTGGCCCGGGGAAGCACTTCAGCCATTCAGCTGCACTGTTTCCAAACTGTCTGAAATGCCTCAGAAGTGCACCTTAAAATGGATGAGCCCCAGAGCTTGGGGTGGAAAGAGCTGGGTGGGGACTTTCTAGGCATTCCCACTTAGCCTGTGAAACCCACCTGGGACATCTGCATCACAGTGCAGCATCACTAGAGGCAAAATCTCCCACCCGCTTGTGGAAAGCAAAATTTGCCTAGCACTTTTTCCCTCCCATTTCATAATATCCCAAACAACAGTAAGAGAAAAACACAGCTAGGATGCTTTCAAGCATAAACGACATCAAAATCCCTCGATATCGTGAGTTCAGGAGACATATTGATAAGGAGCACAGCCATTTTTGCTTGCCTGTTGCCAATGGTGGAGCAAAAATGAGAAGTGGTTTCGCATTCAGTGGAATATTAATTTAATATTTAAGCTTTAAATTGGAACAGGAGTCATTCATCCCAGCTAGAGCACTTCAGAACAGTGTCAGGAAAGAAATTGCAGGGTGAACTTAATGAATTCAAATTCCCAAACTTAAAACTTAACAGGAATACAGTTAGACACTGAACTCTGTACTTTTTCAATGTTTGTGATGCAGTTAGGAAAAATAGCTAAATGCAAGAACAAACATGGATGTATTTGAAACTGTGCATGTTAAAAGCACATATATTTGGAGAAATGTGCACAAAAGGCTTTATTCGGTAGAACAATCATTCCCCCCCCCCAAAAAAAATCTGCGTTTGAAAAATTGGACACAAAATGCATACTTTCGAAAAGATGCATGCAAAAATGAGCACACATTGCAAAATGTGCGTGAAAATACACACATATTTTATGTGGATTATTCATAGTCCAATGGAGAAATGGACCATTATATACTTGGCAGCAGAAAAATGAGAATCTGGGGACTTAAAGTGGGAAAGTCACTGATAGTCTAATTCTGGGTCCATGTGGCACTAGTCAGCAATGGTGACATTGCTGATCAGTTCTCTGGGAGGGTAGCTGAGGTGGCGGGTTTATTTGCCCACCTTCTCTTCTTCCTTCAAGGACTCGACTAGAGTCATTGACTGTTATGTGATCACCATGACACACTTGCTCTGCAGTCAGGGTCTTTGCCTACCAATCTGCACATAGTGTGTTTGCATGAATCCTACTGACTTTATAGCATTTTAGCAGACTAAACAACAACCCTGTGAGGTACTTTAGGCTGAGGGTTTGTGACTTGCCCAAGATCCCAGATCCCCTGGTTCAGTACACTAAGCACTGCACCACACTGGCTCACATGGGGAGGCGGGCAGAATCCTCGCCTCTCCTGCTGCAACCCAACAAAACGGGGCTGCAAAAGCTGACTTTTGTGTCATGCCTAGCGGTAAATAAAGCTTTAAATGAAACTGAAAATGTATCTACCTGGACAATGTGCAACACACAGAGAAATCCCTAATGGCTCAGGTGCCCATTTTAAATTTTGCACCATACCTGGAGTCAGCAAAGTACATTTTGGAGGCTGAGAGAGTATCCCCTTAGGATTCAGGAACTATAATTGAATGGGGACCAGATCACCTTCATCCTGCTCCGTGCAGGCTTGATTATGTTGCTTGGTCCCCAACAACACCCCATGCAGAGCTCCTCCAGCCATCCTTGCCCCACATGGAGGAGAATGCAGGGCGGCAAAGCCCCCCTGACCAAAGCACCAAATGAGGCTTCATAGCACTGTTGGAGAAATCTGCAATGGATTCAAATGTGTTTGGATTTCCATGCACAAGAAGTATCATAAACTCCAACAAAACCTTTCAGTGAGTGAAGGATAGCAAAAAAGGGGGAAAACAGATGGAGGGGAACAGATGCGGCACAGCAGCCTGTGCTGCCGCACGTTTGCTGGCATCACCACCCTATGATAACGTGGTCAACTTTACACAACTTGTTAGGAGCCCAGATTCTAGAATTCTTCCCTTCAGGTTGGAAACTTGGGCGAATACTCCGTGGAGAACAGCACTGTAGTCTGCAGAAGGGGAGGAAAGATGGGTTCACCTGACTGAGGATTGTCCACAGTCCTGTTGATATTGCTATCAGTCTGTTTTCACCTCAGCTAGCATATTATGACTGTTGCATTTGGCCTGTCAGGGAATCTGGGTGAGCAGTTGCAAGAATGTACGCTGGGCTCCACAGGGAGACACCATCGCCTCAAAGCTCAGCAGTTTTATTGCTGAGAACAACTCAGGTGAACCCCTCTGCAGAGTACAAACCTACCACAGCGCTGCCAGGTAGAGGTACACCCACCAACTACAAGTTCCAGAACATATACAGAGTGTTTTATAGGTTTTGAGGCACACAGGAGCTGGGGTTGATGATGAGCAAATAATGGGTGCATACCAACAGATTCATGAACAAAACAGGGTGAAGAAACTGCAGTCATGATGTAAATAGCAGTGAGTACAGAGTATTGATATGGCACAGAGAAAGGCACACAGATCATAACGGGTTGGGTGTGGGTATTGGCATGCAGGAAAACTAGTCAGGGCACTTTGCTGCAGCTCAGCAAATTAACAGAGCACAAGCCTCAATGCAGTGAAATGCTAACAAGGTAACAAGCTTAACTTTGCAACCAAATGTAGCAGCCGCCTCAGGCCAGCAGGAGTCCCAGTCTCTGAAAGGGACAGATGACTAATAATGCTGCAGGGAACAAAAAGGAGCCTGACTTGGCACTCTGGTTCTTTCTGGGCAAGAGGAACAGGGACACTGCAGGTCTGATTTTACATCACAAAGGCACATATAAGCAACCTTTCACTATAAAGATTTATTTGGATTTCTCCAACAGTCCCTGCCTTGTACATGCTTGCTTGTTAGCGCAATTTGCCTTTTTTTTCTCCATCAGACCATGACTCACCCCTTTTTCCAGTTATGTGTCTCAGCACCTCAAGAGCTACAGTAGCAGCTTTTCTCTCCATGCTTCACACATTTTTAGCTTGATTTCTGCACACTGCATTCTCAACAGGGAAGCTGAAGAAGGTGAAAGGAAGAGTTGGGGAAAACTCAAAAATTTCAGTTTTTCTGTTTCTAATTACAAGTCACCACCTGTGGTAAAATTATTGAAAAACAGATGAGCATTTCATTCACACGATAGCCTTAAAACAAGCAGCAGTTCCAACTGCCAGTGTGATGTATAGACACGAGGCAGGGCGGATGAGGGATTAATTAGGTCTGTCCGTATACATTGCCAGGGGAGCACTTCTGTAGAGGTGATTGAAAACCAGAAAAGAGTGGCATTAGTCTTCATTGTTGGTTAAAGGCAACAAAAATAAAGATGCAATTGAGTTGACAAAGCTTCAAGGTATGTGGCTGAGTCATTTTGGAAGGTGTCAAAATGATCAAACTATAATTAATTAGCCACAGTGCTATATTTAATTCTTCAGCTTTAATGCAGACTTCTGCTTGCTCCCTCCTTTCCCAGCACAAAACAAAACAGCAGCAAATTGGCTCCAGCAATTATTTGTTGGCATGACTGCATGCCAAGGAAGCAGGGTTGGGTTGGTGAAAGATCCCCCCCTGCTTTATAATCAAACCCTCCTCTTTAATCTTATTGTCACGTTTGCTTTTCTGTTACAGAACCACAGGGCCGTGCTGTGCATTTGTATCGGTTCTCCAAATAGCTAGAAAATACAAAATATGGGGGATTCACAAAGTACCTGCCTCAGATAATGAGAAAAAAGAACCACATTCCTTTATCATTCTTTCATAATACACATGCCCAGGCCTGTGTACATAAAAACATAGAAACAGAGCGAGTCAGAAGGGGTCTCCCGGGACATCTAGTCTGACCTCCAGCTCCAGCCGGCTCTACTCACGACATGCCCACCATGTGGACGTCCAGCCTATCCTTGAACACCCGCACCGATGGGGACTCAACCACCTCCCGTGGAAGCCCATTCCATACATGGGAGATATTAATATATACACCTAGGAATAAATCTAAAATAAGAGAGATACTACTCCAGCAGGAAGATACTCATGAAACACGAGATGGAGAAAAACAGGACTCAGCGGTTCTGGTACAATCATATCATCACAGAGGGGTTGCAGAACTGTTGCAACTCCAGGCTGTAATTATCCACATTGTTAGCATTTTCATTCAAAGGTCAGGGTGCCAAAAGTGCTGCCAAAACCTCTCTTTTTAAGAATGTAGGCTAGAAACCTGAAAAATAGGTACTGATTCTTTAACACTTATAAGATCATTGCATTTTCTTCAATATGCCCTTTAATACAAATGAACCTTCCTCCACATGGCCTCATACAGAACTATTACTGCAGCAAGCAGCCATGCTTTGAGACAATGGCCCAGTCTACCCATTTGTTTACACTAATTCAACAACACTAATGCAGACATTTGGACCCTTTTATTCGTCCATACTCCTTTATGGATCACGGCCTTGTCGTGGCGAAGGTGCTTGCGTAGCTCAATGAAGCTATAAGCTATGCCGTGCAGGGCCACCCAAGACAGACAGGTCATAGAAGAGAGCTCTGACAAAACGTGATCCACTGGAGAAGGAAATGGCAACCCACTCCAGTTTCTTTGCCATGAAAACCCCATGGACATTACCAAAAGGCAAAAAGATATGACGCCGGAAGATGAGCCCCTCAGGTCGGAAGGTGTCCAATATGCTACTGGGGAAGAGCGGAGGGCTAGTACTAGTAGCACCAGAAAGAATGAAGCGACTGGGTCAAAGCCAAAAGGACACCTAGTTGCAGATGTATCTGGTGATGAAAGGAAAGTCCAATGCTGCAAAGATCTATACTCCGTAGGAATCTGGAATGTTCATGGAAGATCCATGAATCAAGGCAAGCTGGATGTGGTCAAACAAGAGATAACAAGACTGAACATCGACTTCTTAGGAATCAGTGAACTAAAATGGACAGGAATGGGTGAATTTAATTCAGATGACCATCAGGTATACTATTGTGGGCAAGAATCTCTCAGAAGAAATGGAGTAGCTTTCATAGTCAATAAAAGAGGAGGAAAAGCAGTACTGGGATACAGTCTCCAAAATGACAGATTGATCTCAGTTCGAATCCAAGGCAAACCATTCAACATCACAGTAGTCCAAGTCTATGCCCCAACCACTGGAGCTGAAGAGGCTGAAGTTGACCGGTTAAAGCCTACAACACCTTCTAGAATTAACACCCAAAAATGATGTCCTTATCATCATGGGGGACTGGAATGCTAAAATAGGAAGCCAAAAGATAACTGGAATAATAGGCATGTTTGGCCTTGGAGTACAAAATGAAGCAGGGCACAGGCTGGTAGAATTTTGTCAAGAGAATACGATGGTCATAACAAACACTCTTTTCCAACAACCCAAGAGACGACTCTACACATGGACATCACCAGACGGTCAACAAAGAGATCAGATTAACTATGTGCTCTGCAGCCAAAGTTGGAGAAGCTCTATACAGTCAGTAAAAACTAGACCAGGAGCTGACTGTGCCTCAGATCATGAGCTTCTTGTTGCAAAATTTAGGCTTAAATTGAAGACAGTAGGGAAAAGCACTAGGCCACTCAGGTATGACCTAAAACATATCCCTGATGAATATACAGTAGAGGTGACAAATACATTTAAGAAATTAGATCTGATAGACAGAGTGCCTGAAGAAATATGGACAGGGGTCCGCAACATTGTTCAAGAGGGACCAACTAAAACCATCCCAAAGAAAAAGAAATGCAAGAAAGCAAAATGGCTGTCTGAGGAAGCTTTACAAATAGCTGATGAAAGGAGGGAAGCAAAAGGCAAGGGAGAAAAGAAAAGATACACCCGACTGAATGCAGAATTCCAGAGAATAGGTAGAAGTGATAAGAATGCCTTCTTAAATGAACAGTGCAAAGAAACAGAAGTAAACAATAGAATAGGGAGGACCAGAGATCTCTTCAAGAAAATTGGAGATATGAAGGGAACGTTTCATGCAAAGATGGGCATGATAAAGGACCAAAATGGCAGGGACCTAACAGAGGCAGAAGAGATTAAGAAGAGATGGCAAGATTACACAGAGGAACTACACAAGAAAGAGCTTAACATCCCTGATAACCACAATGGGGTGGTCACTGACCTCGAGCCAGACATCCTGGAGTGTGAAGTCAAATGGGCCTCAGGAAGTCTGAGCAACAACAAAGCTAGTGGAGGTGGCAATATTCCAGCTGAGCTATTCAAAATCTTAAAAGACGATGCAGAAAAGTGCTAAACTCAATATGCCAGCAAATTTGGAAAACTCAACAGTGGCCACAGGATTGGAAAAGGTCAGTTTACATTCCGATCCCAAAGAAGGGCAATGCCAAAGAATGTTCAAACTACCGCACCGTTGCACTCATTTCACATGCTAGCAAAGTTATGCTCAAAATTCTACAAGTTAGGCTCCAGCAGTATGTGAACTGAGAACTACCAGAAGTACAGGCAGGATTTTGAAGAGGGAGAGAAACTAGAGATCAAATTGCCAACATACGCTGAATCATGGAGAAAGCTAGGGAGTTCCAGAACAACATCAACTTCTGCTTCATTGACTATGCTAAAGCCTTTGATTGTGCGGATCACAACAAATTGTGGCAAGTTCTTACAGAGATGGGAGTACATGACCATCTTATTTGTCTCTTGAGGAACCTGTATGCAGCTCAAGAAGCAACAGTGAGAACTGGGCATGGAACCATTGATTGGTTCAAAGTTGAGAAAGGAGTTTGGCAAGGCTGTATACGGTCATCCTGCCTATTTAACTTATATGCAGAGCACATCGTAAGAAAGGCGGGGCTAGATGAATCACCAGTTGGAATTAAGATTGTCGGTAGAAATATCAACAGCCTCAGATATGCAGATGATACTCCTCTAATGGAAGAAAGTGAAGAGGAACTAAAGAGCCTCTTGATGCGGGTGAAGGAAGAGAGCGCAAAAGTTGGCTTGAAACTCAACATTAAGAAAACTAAGATCATGACATCTGGTCCTCTCACTTCCTGGCAAATAGATAGGGAAGAAATGGAGGTAGTGACAGATTTTATTTTCCTGGGCTCCAAAATCACCGTAGATGGGGACTGAAGCCAAGAAATTAAAAGACGCTTGCTCCTGGGGAGGAAAGGTATGGCAAATCTAGATAGCATACTTAAAAGCAGAGACATCACCCTGCCAACAAAAGTGTGTATAGTCAAGGCTATTGTTTTCCCAGTTGGAATGTATGGCTGTGAAAGTTGGACCATAAGGAAGACTGAGCACCAAAGAATTGAGGCCTTTTGATTTGTGGTGCTGGCGGAGACTCCTGTGAGTCCCTTGGATAGCAAGGCGATCAAACTGATCAGTCCTAGAGGAGATCAACCCTGACTGCTCTTTAGAAGGCCAGATCCTGAAGCTGAAACTCAAATACTTTGGCCACCTAATGAGAAGGAAGGACTCACTAGAGAAGAGCCTAATGCTGGGAACAATATATGGCAAAAGAAGAAGGGGATGGCAGAGAATGAGGTGGCTAGATGGAGTCACTGAAGCAGTTGGTGTGAGCTTAAGTGCACTCCGGGGGATGGTGGAAGACAGGAAGGCCTGGAGGAATGTTGTCCATGGGGTCGCAATGGGTCAGACATGACTTCGCGAGCAACAACAACAACAACAAATTCGTCCACAACTTGCCCTTACCATAGCTCCCTCCCAACCAGAAAATCCAAAGGGTTTACCAGTCAGTGAAGTACAACGTTCTACACAGTTCTAGCTGAGCAATTCTCCAGAGGATCCAAAACTCCTGACATCTCTTACGTTAGCAAGATAATGATTATTTAACCCCTTACTCAATAATGAGTATAAAAAAGTTATCATCACTGTTCAGTACGCACTAGGATACGTTTCCAGAGGCATCAGACATAAATTTAGGTTATTCAAGCAACTGCACTATTCACTGGCTGTTCAAAGCAGCTTGGCTTTCTACAGAAGGATTGACTACTGAATGTGTGAAAGCATTATGATTTCCTCTGTGGTGAGGACCCATTCACACATGCCAGGCATCACCTGTTGACACAATAAGCCATGTAAAACTCCTGTGGTGACTAGAGATACAGTGTACATACAGAAATTGCAGGTATTACACTTCTGTGCATGCTGAGCAGAGTAATCCTTTGCCTGAATGACAGCCATAGGATTTCAGCCTCAGATCAGCGGCTACGAGGCTGGAACAGCACTGGCTGGGAATCAGAGCGCCAATCCCTTCTCCCCGTTCCTTCACTGCCAGCACAGAAAGCATGGTATCCACTGCATCTCCAAGGTCACAAGAGCAAGCTAGGAGATGGCCTTGGGGGGCACAGTGGAAGTGGGTGGGAGATGAGACTGCGGCTAGCAAATGCGAGGTGTCATGGTGGTGTCTTAACCTCCTTACGTCAGACTCAGCTGAAAGGGGCCATCTCAATGATTTACTGGGTGGAAGTACTGCAGGGGCAAACTTTGCCACCATTTTGCTTCTGTCCTCCTTTACTCCTTTAAACTGGATTGTGCCCTTCCTGTGGTATTTTAATCATTGCCATTTAATTTTTATTAAGGAGTCCCACATAAGACAGTCAAAATGACCACATTGGAAGATCTGTTGATCTTGCTAATGTGGTAACTTGATTTGACACTATATTGGCCTCCTTTCTCAGACCACCACTCAAAATATACCCTATTAAACATTGCCAACCATGGGAAACATAGTAACTCACCAAAAAAAAAAAAAAAAAAAGTGAATCCCCCCTCAAATGTATTTCTTACTTATTTATGGGGAAATTTATATCCCACCCTTCCAGTGCCCATGTGCCACACAGAGCAGTTCACAACAATTAAAATATACAATACAGTATTTAAGGATATGTTCATACAATTTGTTTGTAAAACAAACAATAAAAATATAGAGAAGATAAAAATGCATAGAGTATAAATCATTCATGGAGAACCTCCTACTCAGCCTTTCTCCAGCCCTTGCCCCATCTCCTGGTCCAAAACAGCCCTGAAAACACTGAAGTCATTGCATGAGAGCCACAGATTATGCAAGCCTCCATTTACTGTCAAAATACAGAAACTAGGGACAGGCTGGTACCAGAACCCAACCTAGAGCCACAGAGGAACTTTCTCAGAGTGGGTGCTGAGTGAGCTCACTTCTTTCTGGTTGGTTCTAGAAATACATGGATTTAGTATGGACATAATGTGGACATTTCCCATGACTGGAGGCTGCTGCCCACTCAAAAGTCTCAGAACTGCCTAAGTGAGGCCTAGAGCAGCTGGAAATTTCACAGCTGGCGAGGAGAGGACTCATCTTCCCTGAGGGCTTTGGCATAGCAAGCGGACAGCAAAACTACGGGAGGGGACCACGAACACTGGACTTGTACATACTATTTCCAAGATTTCTAGAATATCAACTAGGCAAGAGGATCACTGCCTGCACCATGTGGTGGAGGCATGTGGAATCTATGCTCAGTGCAGCACAGTAGCCAGCAGAAAGCAGATTTGTGTACTTGTTCAGATGTTTATCCAAATTCATGTTCAACTGAAATCACCCCACATTCTTTCTGCCCCACCCAAGCATGAATCAGAGTGCTGGAACATTAGCTCAGATGCCTTCACGACTGGAACATATTGCCTCTTTCTTCTGACACTCATGCTCTTGCAAAGGATATCTTAGTCTTTCACACAAGGAGTACAAAAGGCACTTCATGGAAACAAGAAGGGTTTGTGAAACACAACCCCCTCTCCCAAGCACACCTGCACTACCTCTTGCCTCAAAATCTCTTTTCACACCTGGTCCAAGAAGACCATTAGGTGCTCGTAAATAATTAATAATAAACCAAGGTGATGGTTTAATTGTCCCTTCAAGGCAGGTAGCACTAAACTGGATGTTTGTTAATCCTAAACTAATTAACTGATGACTTAAAGTGCTTTGTAAACACTTATGAAGAGAGTTTATTTGTAGTTATATTTACAATTATCTCCACACAGAATCCCCTTAGTTTTGCCTTTGCCGTTTTATTCTCATGTTACCATTATAGTCATTTCTGCAGAAATGTCTATTAATACTGCTTTGTAGAATACTTTTATCTTTAAGATAGAAATACACTACATTAAGAAAATGTCAACAAATGCAGGCTTGTTGATATACATTGGCCAGTAAAAATGAACCCAAGACAACCAGGTAAAAAATCCCTAAGTTAGATATTAGGAAAATGTCCAAATGGAAATCAGAGAAAATAGTATGAAAAACTTGCACAAAAAATGCCTATGAATTTTCATGAGACATCTAAAACAATCCTCAAAGTTTGGGATGAATTAATTTAAGTCTGGAAAAAACAGAAATAGAAAGAAACTCAAATTGAGAGTTTCCATTTAAGTTACCCCAACGTGACTGAATGAGTGTGTGTTTTACCCCTAATCTCCTTTCCTTTATTCCGGCTTTTGCTTCCTTCAGACTCATTCCCTCTGTTCCCTGGAGGCGATACCTGCCTGTTTCCCTCTAGTCTTGCATTGTCAACTGTGTTTTCAGGGACCAGACATGCTAGTAGTTTCTGCAGTGCCCATGTGTCCTACTTTACAAAGGATAGTCTTGCATAAGAAGGGCTGTCCAGTTTAAAGAAAAAGCACCACAAGAAGGGACAGCAGCAGAACCTTGAATTTGCCCACCAACAGTTCATATTTAGACAGCAGACTGACAAGGTTGCAGGTCACCTTTTATTTATTTATTTATTTATTTATTTATTTTTCAATTTATATCCTGCCTTTTTCCTACAAAGGGCTCAAGGCAGCTTACATCATTCTCCTCCTCCATCGCATCCCCACAACAACAACCCTGTGAGGTAGGTTGGGCTGAGAGTCTGTGACTGGACCAAAGTCACCCAGTTGGCTCCATGACTGAGCGGAACTCGAACCCGGATCACCTGAGCCCCAGCCCCAGCTCTTAACCATGACAGTATGGCACTGAATTTCTGGCTAATCTATACTCACTGTAATTGTAAATATAACTACAAGTAAACTCTTCTTAAGTGTCACAAAGAGGAAGGCCAAGGTCTCTTCTCAATCATTCCAGAGTGCAGGACATGGAATAATGGACATGTTCCAGCTGAGCATCAGCAAGAACGTCCTGACTGTTGGAGCGGAATGGCATTGGAACCCATTGCCAAGGGAAGTGGTGGGCTCTCCCACACTAGAGGCATTCAAGATGCGACTGGAGAGCTGTCTGAGAGGGATGGTTTAACTTGGAATCCTGCACTAAGCAGGGGGTTAGACCAGATGGCCTTCTGGCTTCTTCCAACTCCATCATTCTATGATGCTATGATCTGACAGCAGCTTCTTCATTGTAGCACTAGAACGCTGGTATTATTACAGCGTTTATAGTGTGTGGGTGACATAGCCCATGCTCTTTCTTAATGAACTATTCAGCACATGTATTAAACACCAGCTGACCATCATACTTTCATTATTTTGCCATAGTGAGGAACTCGGCCGGTGAAGAATTCAGCCAGATCCTGAGAAGCTTGTTGCTCTACCATTGCATCTCTGATTGCTACACAGAATAACCATCAAACTGCCATATTGTTACAATCAGGGGGCATAAAATGAATGTAGCATGTAATAACTAGAGTTAATAGATTTTGGTCTCCTATAGGTGAATAGATTACTATTCTTGGCTCTTCAGTGAAGCTGAAAAGTCAAAATGATGCTTTGCAATGACCTATAAGAAAATGTTCACCCTGTACTAGATTTTTTACATCACACTTCTCACATCTCAGGATTTCCATAACTGAAGGGCTGATGAAATCAATTGCCATGAAACATGTGTACTTCACAAGGATATAAACCTTAAGACCCATTAAGATCTTCTATGGACCATTGTCTAGTACATTAGGGTCCTATTTTTTGAAATAAAGTATCATTATTATACATATTGTGAAAATGAGTACTGTTGCATTCTCTTTGCTTTAACAAAAATGCCTATCTCTGGAATTATTTGTGCATGTTATTGATTTTGATTTATTTGATTATTGTGAGGCAAGGAAGGAAGGAAGAGATAACAAATGTCCTATTGCATTAACTGCAATAATTAACCAGCCATAATTAACCTTCCAGCAATATAGGAGTTTTGCTACTTCAAAAAAATGGTATTTGGAATCCAAATTTTCTAGAACTTTACCTAAATAAAACAAGGAGAATTTTAGCATAAATAATAAGTGCATTTTTGTACCTTTTATCAGTACTTTTCTAGCAAGAATTTATATCAGGGATAGACTGCCCGATGACCTCCAGATGTTACAGGCTACAGGTCCCATCAGCCCTAGTCAGGATGGCCAATGGGCAGGGGTTATGGAAGTTGTAGTTCAAAATGTCTAGAGATCTTGGCTTAAACAGCAAAATATCATGAACTCTCTTAATTTTGCAATGGAGGCCATACCAGTCCAACCTCCCCCAATTTATACCATTTCACTGGGGAAATGAGAGAACGTTCTGATAACACAATATATTACTCCTTTCTTCTCAGCAGACAATACCTTTTTCCCAGTGCTGCCAGAGAAAGTGAAAATTGATACTTTTTGGTGAAGGTAATTAAAGGGTTAATGTATACATTATCCATGTACATTACACATAGGGGTTTTTCCCATTCTTTTTTCAAAGTAAAGTTTTACCCAGACCTTAGATACTCAGAAAATATAAATTAACTTGATGTAAATTTTTGTTTGCATTATGAAAATATCATAGTTCTGGGGGCAGAGGTCAGGACTCATTATACATTAACCTTATTGATTTCACTTATGCATCAACAGTCTTTAATATTGGCAGCATCTCTACTCCTGAGCTTTAAGGTTCTGCACAGCTAGAGACCAGGATACCTGAAGGACTGCTTGTCCTCACATCCGGCTGAGGCTTACAAAGAATGGGCCTACCTGGTGGGGTCTCAGCTGTGGAATGTCCGATCCAGAGTGGCTCATCCAGTGCCAATTTTGATGGTGCTTTGGTATCAAGAAAGTAACTTCTTGCATTATCAAGCTTTCCAATCTACTGCACATCTATAATGTTGCTTGCTTTTGCTTTTATACCACCATGCAGACCATCTGCCAGTGTGCTGTTGGGACACTTCGCCAGCAGGTGAACTCTACTTATGTGACCATGCTAAAGCAGTCCTTGATTCAGTAAAGAGGAGACTATCAGGTTTCCAAGGAAAGCCCTTATCAAAGAGACTGAACGCCAGATCTGGTTTTAAACACTATGCATGTAACATTTATTCTATGATGTAAAGAATACAGAAGTATAAGAATACAGGTTCAGCCATCATCAGCAACAATATCAAGAGGCCCCATTCACACTCGCATTCATGCAACACTCATACAGCCAATAGACCCTCTCGGTGATCTATCGGGACTGTGGGTGTCCAGCTGCAGTGCTGTTCTGGCACACAGGGGAGCTGGAGACCCCAGACATTTCATACCTTTAAGTTGATGCTCTCAGCTTAGTCCAACTGGATCGAACAGTGAACCCCTCTGAGCAGAGCTGACACTTAGAACGTGCTGGTCTTTACCTTGAACGCACGCACTCTCGTCACATCCCATTCTCTCTCTCGATGGTACAGCGTGGGCTTATCTTACCTGTTATGTTCCTTTCTCCAACCACTCCCGGACTCTCAGTTTTCTCAGTCTGGTCAGTCCCATCATGCCTTTTCATTCCTCATTTTCTTCTGGGTCTTAGGCCTTCAGGAACCCATGCACACTGTAGCACTTACTTTCTCTAAGCTCCAGACTGCTACTTGACTCCTTGTTCCTGCGGAGAGAAATGCCACAGTTGCAGAGCAGAAAAAAGGAGCACAAACTCTCCTGGACAGATTGCCCCTTGAGCCAGTGGCATCTCCAGAAGGCCCTTGCTGGAGCTACTTCAACAAATAATGGTGGTAGCCCAACAGGGGCAATGTTCAAGGGGGAAATACCGGAGTGCACCCCCGTTTGGGAGGAGCCACTGTAGTGGAAATGCAAGGGAAAGGGACACTCTCCTAACTAACATCTTGTCTCCTGATTTGCTCAGAGCCCTTGGAGGTGGAGTATTATTTCTTCCCTTCTGATATCCTGAACATGAATCTTGAGTGAAGTAGCATAGTGACTGGTAGAACGAGTTATTGCACTGGGAGGAACGTTAGCCATATCAGGGAAATGTATCCTGGACAAGTAATGGCTGTGCCATGTTCTAGTCTTCCTCAGGTCCAGTGGTTGCCCTGCCAGCCTGCTCTCAAGTCTCTGAATGTGGATTTTGAATGCCAGATCATTCCAGAACAAGGGCTCCCTAATCCCTCGATAAAGCAGCTGATCTGGTGTATATCACCAAGACCTCAATGGACAAACAAGAGTGGATCTCTCTCTATTATGCTCATCAAGGAAGACCTGAGGACCAGAATGGAGGCATTGCTATGGTCTGCAGGAATTCCCTCTCCCTCAGTTCCCTAAGTGATGTACAATTACTAGCCTTGAGTGTTTTCACTAAGTAGGAAAGATCAGAGGTCCTGTAGGTGTACTCCCCTCTCTGCTCAACAGACTCCCTATCTGAACTGACAGAGGTGGTCTCACCTGAGCCCCTTCTGCACCCTGATAATGTTGGTTCTAGGGAATCATTAAAATCCATAATGAGAGCAGCTTTTATACCATGTAAGCTTGGGGGGGGGGCACTGCATCTCAAAAGGAGGCACTTGAAAAAGTTTGGGACCCTTTACTGGGGTTTAATGAGTGTGGCCGGAGAGCAGAGCAGAGCAGAGTTTATTTATCAGAAAAATACAGGCCATGCACAAGCTTTAGCTTTTTTTGCGGTCCAGACAGCAAATATTCCCATTACATCCCCATCTTACTCAATATTTCTAAAGAGAGAAAGAGCTTCCTGCATAGCACAGAGAGAAAGGCGCTAGCAGAAGGGTGGGGGGGGGGCAGGAGGCATTACCTGTTCTGCAGCAGTAGAATTTGTGTGTCCAGAATGCTTGCAGAGGAGAGAGGGAAGCTTTCTAACACCCTGATATTTATACCATTTCTCTCTGAACATGTGTCTTATGGAAAAGATGAGCTTCCCAAAATTATGCTAATTGTTGGAATGTGGCTTGAAGGCTTCTTGATGGCCTTAACTCTTGTTTTCTGTTTCCTGTGAAGGGCTATGGATGAGGTAATTTCCAGGAGTCTCAGGACAAAGGGTCATCCTCCTTGCAGGGTTGTTTTGCCTAATCCCTTTAAGTGAGGAAATGCCTGATCTTTTTTCTTCAAGAATTCCAGCAGTCATACTTCTCTCACACAGGCTAGCCCAGGATACTAGGTCCTTCTTCCTGAATTCAAGTCTCCCCAACATGGCCTGAGCCTACAAGCCTGTTCTGGCCTGGGAGTTTATGGTTATGGTGATAATATTGCTATATACACATTCTACAAAGCCTACGTAGGCTGCTGAAGATTTGCGACTTGCAACACATGTAGCGAGGCACATACTAGAGAGCTTCGGCTGTTGGGTGGGATAGCATTAATTAATTAATTAATTATCCCCCCGCCCCCCAGTTGGTCATGGGCAAGTGGTCTGAAGGTGGGACACTTTAAATCAGTTGCTTTGTTATGATCAGATCATTGCCTGTTGAGGTTTAAGCTAATGGCGACCCCCCTCTGTAAGAGTGGGAGACATATTAAAATAGTTTGCCCCTAGAGGCTAATGGATCTGGATGGTTTCCAGAGGGACCTAGTGGATTTTCTGACTGATATGGCTGGCGATCCTGTCAAATCCCTAGTTGATCTGGAGAATACTGAGTTATCCCAGAAGCTGACACAATCACTCCTGAGTAGCCCCTCTGCAGAAGAGCTTGTATGGCTCTGTGGTATACCCTGGAGCTGACAGCAATGATGTAATACTAGAGATGCTTTGAATGCAGATAGGGGGAAAAGCTAGTAGATGCAGCTGAGCCTATATTCAGATATATTTGGGGCAGTGAGTGTGGCGAAGAAACATCTCACTGCCTCTATCTTTTATTTGCCACCCAGTGGAGCTTTTCAGGGTCATCTGTGGTCTATTATATGCTGCCCCAAAGACCTATCCAAGGCCTGCTGTACTGCATTTGCTAGATGGTTCCAAGATAAAATCTCTTGCTTCTGACAGGATTTAGACTAATTGTAGCAGTTGAATTAGACAAAGTTCTCAGAGCACAGCCTGGTCCAGCTTTCTTGGATGAGTTTCAGGTGCTACAGCTCATGATGTTGGGAATGAAAGAGGCAGTTGTTCTTGGCATGTGTTTCAAGGCCAGTGAGACTTGAACTCTTGAGAGGAGGAAGAGCCCTGGGAAACAGAGCCTCCAGATTTTGAGATGGAAGCTGTGGAAGAGTTTATCTCAAAGCCACCCTCTCCAGGCATTTAGGCTGACCCTGAGAATAGCCCCAGTCTGCAACTGCCAGGTGGGGTGTGGAACAGGAGCCAGACAAGCCTGATGCAATCTTTGGCCCCATAACAGGGCGCTGGGAGAAAAAGGCTAGTCAGCTAAAGAGGTGGCTTAAAGCCAAGAGGCTGGCCTGTCTCCAGAGGAACACTGCCAGGGGTGTGCAGACCAAAGGTACTTCAAAGGAAAGTTCTCAGAGGTAGCTTTTAGTATGTGTTCAACAAACTTCTCTGTGCATGCTCAGAGACTCTTCCTTTGCTGATCGTGCACTGCTGGATGTACACTGGAGAATAAAAAGCTTTGCCAAAGAATGGTCTGTTGCTTTGAAAGGGCAGAGGGGAAACTTAGCTCCCAACACAAGGAAGCTAACAAGGTGTTGGGACAGGTTTATTTATGCAGCCACATCCATACTGGATCCCTGCCCCGTGTGGTTTAGCAGGATGGCAGCAGCCAGGTGGGCCAGGAGGTGTCGATGCCTCTTTAGCAGACAGTGGTCTCAGGCTACCTTAACGAGGTGGCAGTAGGGCCACTCTTGAAGAGACCCTCTCTGAACCCAGAAGAACCAAACAGCTTTAGATTAGTTTCAGATATTCCCTTCCTAGGTAAGGTCTTCTAGCAGGTGAGATTTATTATCTGAATCCGGATTTATTATCTGGATTTATTATCTGGATTTATTATCTGGAGTCAGTTGGGTTCAGGCTAGGTTTGGGCACAGAAAAAGCTTTGGTTGCCCTGTATGATGATACATTCCAGGAGAGAGACAGGGGAAGTATTTTATCTGAAGTATTATTTTTGTTTGATTATATATGTTATTATTTATATTGGTGATTATTGTCTGATTTGTTGTGAAATGTCCAGAGAGGCTTTTAGCTGTTAGACAGTATAGAAATAAAATATAAATAAATAAATAAGAAAGACCTTGTTTGATACCCCTGTATATTTCAGCTGCTTTTAGTACCATTGACTATAGACTCCTTCTGGGGTGGATTATCTGAGTTGGAAGTGGAGGTATTGTGATGGTTTCGCTCCTACAGGAAGGATTGGCTCCAGAAGGTGATGCTTGGGTGAAACTGCTCAGCCACATGGATTTTCCAGTGTAAAGGTCATTGGGGTTGGGCTTGGCAATATGCTGTTCAACATCTATATGCTGATGTCATGCAGTTCAATTTATCTTTTTCATCCAGAGGTAGGGCTGTATCTGACTGTGTTAATGGGCTGGAAGAGAGCTAAAAGCTGAAGCTCAATCCAGACAAAACCAAGATGCTGTTGGTGGGCAGTTCTTTTAACTAAATGGAGGCTCTTGAGCCTGTTCTGGATGAGGTTGCACTCCCCTTGAAGGAACAGGTTCACAGTCTGGGGGGTGGGGGGGCTTTGAGTCATATTTGTCACTCAGCCTAGGTAGCTTCACTGGTTTACAGTGCCCTCTACCACCTTTGGTTGGTGGCCCAGCTATACCCCTGTCTGGGCAGAGATAGCCTGGCTTCAATAATCTATTCTCCAGAAATCTCTAATTTAGATTACTGCAATGTACTCTAAGTGTGGTTGCCCTTAAAAACAACTCAGATGCTGCAGCTTGTGCAAAATGTGGCAGCCAGATCAGTAAGTGAGACCACTAAATTTGAGCGTAACTGGCCTGTGTGCACAGCCTGCATATATGCTTCTGAGACCTATTCAGGGCCTGAATCCATAAAACCCCACATGGCTTGGGACCACAATACTTGACAGAATACCTCTTCCAGCCACTGTTTAGCTAAGCATAAGACTTACCAAGTGAGGCCTTCTCTGAATGCCATCTCAGTTGGTGGCTTTGAGGAGGAGGTCCTTCTCTGTGGTATCCCCCAAGTTATGGAGCAATCTCCCCACTAAGACCTTTTGGGCACCAAAGTTACTAACTTTCACTGCTAGATTAAGAACTCCCTCTTTGCTGGTTTTTCTCAACTCTAAATAGCAGATGGGGTACAAGTGGTAGGGTACTGTCAGTTGGTTTTAGCAGGTCTAGAGGGGTGGTCTTGTCTTGGTTAATTAAGTTGCTATAAGGGGGTATTTATTTGTTTTCAGTCTTAGTGATTTATATTTTTATCATATATTTTATTATCTTATTATTCTATTTATGTATATATGTTTTATTGTATTTTATAAAATGTACACCATTCAAGGAGCTTTGGCTATTTGACAGTATCAAATGAAAAGAATAAATAAAACATACTTATTTTTAAAATTCATTTTATGTCATTTATATTTTCGTAGTCCAACCTAGGAGCCTGTTAAAAGCCAAGATATAAATAACATTACTAACGGATGTTACACTATTTGCCAATTAATATAATAAAATACCTAAGTGGTTTACATGTAACAACATATTCTTCACTTAGTTATCTAAAACCTGGAATTTTCTACAGCTGCCATCCATTGCTGAGATGTGGCACCAATAAATCTGGAATAAGGCTGTTTTCAGTCCATGAGGTACCATGGTCTTGCAATCACAATGGCTTTCGTTGATGGTTCTGTGGTGTCCCCACACAAGCCACATGAGAGGGGAAGCCCTGCAATGTCTATGTTTAGAAAAACAAAACAAGCATAATGCTTCATTGCACAGTGGAACATAAACCCAGCAATACATTTCTGCAGCTGACACATTCAGCCTCCCACTCCATAGGAGATGGTAAGGTACCCTGTGGAGGAATCATACTAAATTAACTGACAATCAAGGGCCTTTGCAGGACGTCTGGCTTATTTATTGTTTTAACTACAATAGAAAGATATAAGCAAAAGTGGATAGACATTCTTACCATACAGCTGTTGCTCCTACGGTAACCTGGCTTAAAAGCTCACGTTGCTCAATTCCATTGGCCCAAGTCTATTTCCTGTGCAGTTGTCATTAATATAATCCAACTTTTCAGGCTTTATTAGAATATCATGCAATGCAATTTTTTTATTAGCTAATGGGCTGCCTTTTTGCACTCCTTTGTACTTCTCAATCTCTCAGAGCAAAGGCTATAAAATAGTCAAGTGTGATCCCATCTGGAAGCCATTAAAGATCAATAGAGATGGAATCTCACAAAGAACCTATCAAAACAAATGCGAGCAAAAAAATAAGGCAGCTTCTGTTTTCAAATCCCAGTGCACTGAAGCACATCACACTCCCAACGTGACACAGAGTAGCACTGGCATGTTAACACCAGAAATGAGTAATCTAGTTTGAAAGGAGGGTAAATATGGTTAAAACCTACTACCTCCTTAATTCTTTGGGAACATGGGAAATTATTCAATGTGTGGGATGTATCCTTAATAGAGGCGTCAGGAAGGGGCAATGGGGGAACGATTTTTTTTAAAGCAAGTGCTACAGGGAGAACAATTGATCTTACTCTCGTTGATGCCAGTGAACAAAGTACATACTTTGGAAAGGCAGGTTTAAGTTTCTCCAAACAAATTTCAGCATATCTATGGAAGATTCAAACATCCATATTTTTTAAAATTCATGAAGTGAATTCTTTCGCTGATCCCATGTGGTAGGATCCAAGTAAGCTGCCTAAAAGAAAGGAATAGACGCAAGCAAAGGAAGTATCCAAGCCAGTGAAACAGCCTTCCCCTCTGTCCTCTTACAGGGTCAATTGGCACCAAGTACCTTGTGGCAGGGAATCTAATGAGTTACATTTCAATACAGCCTTTTTGTCCTTTTTTTTTATTGCAGTTTGATTTTCCTTGAAAGCACCTTGGCTGGATTTGGATGCTTAAAATCAAGTTATCTATAACTTAAATATATAAACTCATATGTCCAATATGTGATCAACACTGTGATAAGCTACCATTTTTGACAGCCCAAAAAGTTATTAACTGAGTCCAGATGACTCATGATAAGCTGTGGCACCCACAGACAGCAGGTTGCAGATGCATCCCCCACTTAGGGGCTGCGTCATGCAAATCCAATGAGCATGGGTTATGTAAGGGTTAAACAACCCACACATAATCCTAAAACTGACCATGGGTTCTGCAAGGATTAACTCTCACATAACTCATGCTCACCCCATTTGCACAATATGATTATCCCAAAGCAAGGTTGCATACTCAAAATAATGGTTACATATGCCCCTTTATGCTGAGAGAGAGAAAGAGGCAGGCAGGCAGGCAGTGAGAATGCCTACTAAAGAACAGTTAAAATAAATATAAAAAAGAAGAAAATTTATATCCTGAAGGAACATGGAAAGATTCCATGCTCTCTAAGGATTATGAACAACACTGATCTTTTTCTTTTCTTCCTTTCTTTTCCTCTTTATATTTTTTAGTTGAAATTTTATAATGAAAATTAATTAAAAAGAAAAACATTGATCAGCAATTTCATATAGTTACCTTCTTTTTTTCTTCTCAGACTACTCTGTGGCAAGTTTATTTTACTGACAGTGCTAGCTTCTGTATGTCTACTCAGGAATAATCCCATGGAGTTCAATGGAGCTTATTCCCAGAAAGATGTATACAAGATTAGAGGCTAAGTGTCCAGCTGAAACGAAATATAAGGAAACATAAATGATTTGTAAGCACTTTCTGACCAATGTAGTGAACAGCTTAAAAATACTGCCCCTCAATGGGAGAAAATGTATTTCTATTAAGGGACTAGGATTGTGCTATGCTTGCTGGAATTTTTGCTTGTGCACAGGAATTTAGCTCCAGGTCTGTGTCTGTCACTAAAATTGACAACTGCCTATGGCTCTGTACAATTGAAACGTAGATCTTAAATTTCACATCATTATCCAAATAAAATATATCTGCCAAAGGGGACTGGTATTACACAGTTAGAGAACTGCGATACCAGTTCTATGATTAACATATTGAGAGGAATATAAGAATTTCTCACCTATTTTCCAGAGGGAGACTAACTGGGGAGCTGATGGTAAAGAGAATAATTGAACACGCTCCCTCTGTTAAGCACAGAGATGCCAAGCACTGGGCCGCCTGTTCCACAAAAGTATGCAGGCCTCCCCTTCGCACAGCAAATGGGCTTTCCAGGGGACAATGGGGTGGAAAAGCATGGAAGAGTTGCTTTTCTTTGAAAAAGAAAAAGAGAGCAAATGTTTCATAATGTTCACAGATCAAGATACCAAATGATAACTGCCCCTTCCTTTGCGGCCAAATACATTAGGAGGGATAAACTGTGCAGAAAGTGAGATTTTTTTTCTCCCTGTCGTAATATTGCAGCTACAGCCACCTGATGAAACTTATTTGCGGTAATTTCAAGACTGATAAACTGTCAAGGCTGAAACACATACACATCTCCATTTGTGTTCTTCCACTCATGGAAGGCTCTTTGCGACAGTGAATCTGGGATACATAAGAAAATGGTTTGGAGTAGCAAAAGTAGCCAGTGTGGCGTCATGGTTAAAAGCGCAGGACCAGGAACCAGGTGAACTGATCCCCGCTTGGCCATGGAGCCAACTGGGTGCCTTTGGGCCAGTCACAGCCCCTCAGCCCCACACACCTCATGGGGTGGTTGTTGTGGGGATAAGTTTGAAAACAGGAGGAGGAGGACAACGTAAGCCACTTTGAGTTCTCCAAAAGAAAAAAGGTGGGATATAAATAAATATCATGTTCAAACAGGAACATGTTTGAACATGGTGGATGAGTTTTAATCAAGTCAGGCTGTAATCCTACATACCTGTGCAAATTTAGGAGAAAGCCCTACTGAATGCAATGCGGCCCCAGTAAAAAGGTCATTCATTTATAATCGCCTAGTCTGTCTAATTGATTATCTGGACAACTAAAAAATTCTCATTGTCACTGGATGGTACTGGATATAATTAGATAGCCTGAGGGGATTCCAGATACATGCTTGGAATGTATTCTGCATTACATGTTGAATTTGTTCCACCCCTTTTGTTTCTTCCTGTTCTGCCTTGACCCTTGAGCAAGAACGCACTGAGCATACCACGCTGCCTGACAGCAATATAGTCTCAGGCAAGGCTGGGAGTTGCAGGACCTTGGAGAACTTTAAGTGAGCTATTTGCTGGGCCAAGTCCAATGATCTGAGCTTGATGGCCAGCCTCCGGGCCCACAGCCTAGCACTTTCTCCTCTCACTCGTTTCCTCTAGACTCCTGGCTTGCCTGTGAAAACAAGTGTGGGGTCAAAAAAAGGAGGCTGTCAGTTGGCCAAGGAGCTACAGGATATTCCCTGCCCTCTCTGTACAGCGGTCTCTTCAGTCTGGGTCAGCATCGGGCCCAAGGTCCAGCCCTCCTCTGGTCTTCAGTGCTAGGCCTTCTGCTGTGGCAGTCCCCTCCTCAACTGGACTACAGTCCGGGCAATTGGGGCAGGGGAGTGTGGGGGGACAGCGTTGTCAGACTTCCTGTGATTCTAGAACCAAGTCTTACAAAGGAGCCCAGTCTGGCTAATGGCAAACTTGCTTTGTATGGGACAAGAAAGAGTGTGCTGAACTGGTTCAAGTGCTGGGTGGTGACTCGGGTGACTGGAAGTCGCCACTTAGCCATGAAGTTCACTGGGTGACTCTGGGCCAGTCACTGTTTCTCAGTCTAAGATGCCTCACAGGGATCTTGGGAAAACAAAATGGAGAGGAGAAAGATTATGAGGGCTTCCTTGGCTTCTTTGGAGGAAAGGTGAGAACATAAATATAACAAAGAACCAAACAATTCTAACTCTGGGAGTGTGCGCAGTCTGAAATTGCTCCTGGGAGATCAGCAAGCAGACGTTTCCCCTTCCTGTCCCTTCCACACCCTTCTGGGATGGTAGTGGATGCCCATCACTGGGATGGACAACAGAACCAGATATGAACTTGGAGAATCAGAAGATTAGCAGGACTGACAAACTTCAGAAGTGTTCTCCTAATACACCTCTCCCCAAGGATCTCTCCCCCGCTCCACACACACACAAACATAGCAAAAATAGAGGAGACAAAGGATTACATTCAGTGCTAGTCCTACTTAGAGTAGACCCTCTGAAATGAATAAGGATTAAGTTAGCCTAACATTGGATACAATCCAGAGGTGAGAAGTGATTAGTTCTCCTAATCCGTTTACTCTCGGTTTCCATAATAACAACCCAAGGTCCAAAAGGGGCAGTGGGTGCTGCAGGGTGTCTAATATAAACAAACTGTGTGACATTATTTCTCCAAACTATTACTTGATTACTGGTGTAGTAGGGGAAGCAGCTGTTTGAGGGAAGGTGAGTTAGACTGAGGAAAGGGTTGTACACCAAATTGTTTACCACAGGTCCTGTCTTGTTACCTCCGACCTTCCCTCCAGTGCTTTTAGCTTACCTGAGTGAGGCAGTGGCAGTCCACTCGTGCTTAGCAGCAGCAGCAGCAATCTCCAGGACCCGCCCCGCCAGGGCTTCCCTCCTAGGAAGAACTCCACAGCATTTGTTTGGACGGGCTCCATGGAGAACCAGGCTGGCCACTCCTCAGTGATCATGGACCCCCACAGCCAGAAAGCCTCGCCACCCGATGCCTTGCTGCGAAGCAGTGCAGCTCTCCAGAGTGGCTGCCCACTTACACCCTACTCGGAGTGGGGCACAGGGCGAGAGCTGCAGTGGGGCTCTCTGGAATGGCTGCCCACATGGTGCACCCTTTTAACTTTTTTTTTAAAAATGTACACACTTGAATTTGTATCAATCCATAGCACTTAGCTATGGATCTGATATGAGTATACAAAAGTATACTCATATGGAAATGCACCTTTTTGGTAATGACACATTGCCTTCCATAAATGCCTCACTCTGAAAGTGGAGAGCAGCAATGGCAGCCGAATCAACAGTGGGGCATGCCACCCCTGATCTGCCACCTGAGCTGGAAGATCCACCCTGCCTCAGGGGAGGACCAGCCCTGCCGCCACCACAAGCTGCACAGTCCCGGGCTTGTACAACACTGGAATCGATGGGTGAAGGCTCTTTCCTTTCTATAGCTCAGGGAGCCAAGGCTCCATTTAGATGCCAGGAAGCACTTCCTGGCAGTTAGGACCCCGAGGGTGTGGAATGGGCTTCCACGAGAGGTCGTTGAGGACCCATCGGTGAGGGTGTTCAAGGATAGGCTGGACATGCACATGGTGGGCATGTCATGAGTGGAGCCGGCTAGAGCCAGGGGTCAGACTAGATGGCCTGGGAAGTCCCTTCAGACTCACTCTGTTCCTATGTTTCTATGTTTCCTTCATCCATGCAAATGGATGGCATCAAAATGAAAGTTAGATGCTCAGTCAAGCTGATGGCATGGAGAAGGGGCTTCAAAGCTGGAGACATGACATGGCTTGCAATAGAGGTTGGCATAGATTTAGTGAATTGTAAAGTGGGGAACAATGTTCCAAAGGCAACGATCAACAGAGTTATCAACAGGAGGACAAATATCAATTACCCCTGCATATTTCATTGATTGATTGGTTTGAGACTGGAAATTTTAATTAAGGCTGTTCATTAGATGACATGATAGTGACATTGGTGTAGTCACCTTGATATAACCATATATGATATGATAGTGATCACTAAGGTAGCTGCCTTGTTGAGGTTCAGTTAGTGCCTGGAGCAGAAACTTGCCAGAGGGTCTGGTCATCCCTCCTTGAGTTACTTAGGAGAAAGAGTAGACATCAGTGCTATGACTCCATGTTCTAGAACCATCTCCAAAGTTTGTCTTGATTTTTTTGGTATGGGTGTTGTTTGTGCAGTGTTTTATTATGCATTCTCCTTTCTCTGCATTAACTGCTGCTATACACAAAAAAGTATGAGAGAATCCATGATTGCTACTCAGCATTCCTTACTTTGAAAGTGAGTGCTAAGGCAGATCTGATTCAACAAACAGTCTGAAAGAGATGTTTACATTACTAGGCAAGTCGTTTGTGACAATGTTTTCTTGTTGACATGTTTAGTAATCAAACACCTTTTCCGGGCCAATACAGAAAACTAAAGCCATTATGTGCACAACTGTAATGTACAGAAATATAATTTGTTTACAATCAAAAGGTATCTACTACATGGTTTTGGTCAGTTATTTCAGGAAAACCAGGTAGTCTTAGCAAGTGATAAAGAATATCATTATAAAAATTAACCCTGGAAATGGAATGCTCACTTGACATTCTAATCCCCCCTCCCACATTGTAACAAAGAACAACTGTACCTGTTGTTATTTTGGGGAATGGTGTATTAGGCAAACTTTGCAAATAAAAGGGCTAAAAAATAGGATGTTGTTCCTCCAGGGATGGGGATCAGTTTATGTAACAGGAAAAAAAATGCTCCTTCAATTATCGCTAAACCTGATGATAATTAACACTTTTCATAGCACTTGGATGCTATGTGCAAGGGAGCCTGTTTATTGCACTGATTCCATCGTCCATCTGGTAGTTTAGCATTGGCTGAAGTAGAACAGCAGTCATACATAACAGCCTCAGGTAAGTCAGCAGAGCACTCCTGTGGGTTATCAAGCAGGCCAGGCCTGGAAGGCAGAGCAAAACCTTCCGCTGGGAAGTTCCTGCTAAAGTGCTCACACTGCATCTCTAGGATTATCCTCCCAACACTAACATATCATCTGGCTTTAAAAGTCACCCCTCTGGCAACACAGACACTAAAAATTCTATTCCCTTCCACGCACCTTCTTATCCTGTAGTTCTGTCTTCCAACTGTGTCTCCCAGCAGCCATTGGCTGAGGCCTGCCCCTCACTACCAAACACCAGGCTGGATTAGCTGCAAGCCAATAGCTGCGGGTCAGGATTAAGAGGCCACTGTGCACTTTAATATAAGCTGCCTATAATTAATGGCATTATTAATAGCTTGACTGAAAAATTCATTAAAAAATCCATTAAAAATAAATACCCTTTTACAAAAGGCATTGCCTTGGGTAAGAAAAACAGGGGGGAAAGATAAAGCAGAATTGATTGGTAGTTTTCAGTTCAGAGAAAGACAGACCATAGTTCAAGCTGATTAAAATTGAACATTTGAGATTAAGCACTCTTGCCAAAATATTCTCTGTAGTTACTTAATATGAAAATATTATAAGATGTCACATTTAACATCCTTTATATAGAGAGGACTTGAGTGTGTGATACACAGAATTGTATGTCACTAGGGTAAAAGCTATTCTCTGCAAAGAGAAACATTAGGAATTGTATGGAAATCAAAAGTTAACTCCATAGGATAACCTTCAACTCCTGACTGCACACATGATTTCTCCAGTTACTTTCCTAACAAGATGCCTTGAGAAAATTTTGATTGAAATTAGATTTTTTTTTTCTTTCTGGTGTTCACATTTTCTGCCTCTCCTGTGGACAGCCTTCTTGCTTCTTAGAATCTCTTAGAACATACAAATAAGGCCACTTCGGTCTCTGCACACAGCAGTACTCATTTCAGGCACCTCTCATCTGTCCTCTCACCTGTGAAGCAGAACCAGAATTTATAAAAGAAAGCCTAGAAGTATATAAGATGCCAAACCTTCTGACAGCTTCGAATGGACTTTGACTTACTGCTTTGAGGCCTAAATCGTAATGGCTCTCACAGGGAATTTAGGCCTCTAAACACTAAGTCCAAACTCTGGTACAATTAAAACCTACCGAAGAGCACACAAGGGAGAAAAGTGACCAGGAGGTCACATCAAACAGTTCTCGGATTCCCTAAGGCAGTGGATTGATAAACACATTTAACATTGGCCATTTGTACCTTCGCAGGGCAAGTTACCTCATTTTGGTCTTCTGCCATTTCAGTTCTCTTTGCTGAAAACAGTTGGCTGTTTGCTCATTTGTAGTGCTTTCATTATAAAACATCGGCTGCATTTTTTGTGTTGGTCTGTTTTAAAGCAGCAAAGAGTCATAGCACTGGATATATGGGGACTTGTCTCTGTTAGTTTCCCTAGCCTCTCTAAAAAAGGGGGGTGAAGTGCAGCACTGTTTGGTATAACTCCAGTGTTAAAAATTCCAATATATTTTGCCAATGCTTCAAAGAATAAAGTCTCAATGTTGCAGCTTTTAAGATAATTATACCTTATGCTACCTACACAGTTGTGATGCGCCATATCTTACCAACATAAAAAGTAACTTCATTTCTTAGAGTGTAATATAATATGGCTTGGTTCAGCCAGAACAACATGGTGGGTTCATTAAACTGTACTGCAAGTCATGGCTAGGGAAGACTGCTGAGTTCTGACCATTATACCACTATGGTTTATAAATATCCATGGCTTAACAAATTGTGTGAACCCAGCCTCTTACTGTTTCCACATTGTGTGGACTTTTGCCCCGATTTACAGTCAAATGCTCATACTTGGTTTCCACACTTCCTGACCCATCCCCGCAGGCTAACCACACATTCCAGCAGCCCCCATGAGCCAAATCCCCGTCCTTTCCCTATTTTGGTATATGGACCTCACCAGCATCTCCCTGACTGGTCTGCTGCATTCCTGAGGTAGGTACCCCCTTCCCCCTCCCAACTACCCCTGCAGTGCTTCTCAGTTGCTTCATCTGCCACATATATTTTTATTAAATGAAAATAAGCAGTTTCCCCAGGACTACTCCCTCTACCCCTCCATAATTTTTTGTGCTGTTTCCCTGTTTCCAAAAAAGGGAGAGGGACAGATTGTTTGACCACTGTGTATAATACAAGCGACAGCACATCTGTCACTAGGGTGTTGTAGGCAGTAGAGACTGCAGGCTAGAAGTAGCCACTTCTGTACCAGGCAGCTCTATGGTATTTCCATACCAACAATGGTAAAATAGTGATCCCGGATCCAGATGGCCAGAGAAGCTTCACTGAAGCATCTAAACCTTACAGCAGACCAATGATGCTCTCCGTGGTTTTAGAAAACTAATCTGATCATGCAGGAACTCCAGAACTGGGTCCACACAACACAACAGACCCACAACAGTAAGATTTCACCATGGTTTCTTGTGTTTGGTGAACTGCCCTCTGTCTGACAATGCACCCCCTACATGACTTGCAGCTTTGCTTGCCATTGACCATTGTGCTATATGGTGTTCGATGGACCAGGTTCTGGGCTGGATGCTGGTCCCAAGCATATGTATAGAGCCAAGGAGAAATGTCTCTTAAACATTTTTCTGAAAAAACATTCTGAGATTTTCTTTTTCTTCCAACCAACTGAGGGATTTTCTCTGAATATTCTGCATCTTTTTTTGTGTCGGCTGCCATTTTCCCACTGCCTCAATGTCGCAAAATGACACTGAGGAGGATTCTCCCTTAGGACCAAGGCAATGTGGAGTTTGCAAAATGGTAACCAGGCTGCTGTTGCCACTTGCAGCAGCAAGAAAAGCAAAGAACAAAAACGCCTAAGGGGAACAGTAAGGTGTTGTGGTACTACTACTACTACTACATCCGGTGAAATGCATACCCCTGAGAAGCTGCCAACCCATTTCCCTAGCTAACCTATCCTTCTGAATCTCGGCTGTGCCCAGACAGGCTAATTTTGTGGACTCGTACTGTCTCCCAGTGCTTGCAAGAAGTGCCTTCAGTGGGACATCCCACTACTACTGCCATCAGTGGTGGAGGCCAGTGTCTCTTCCTGCTCCACACCAGCAGAACTGAGAAGTACCCAATGAGCTGACTTCAGTAAGCAGTTCAAATCTCTATGCCTTCAGCTCTGGAAGTTCACATATGCTTGTCAGACCATTTTTATTTTTAGTGCACCTCTCTCAAAGATCCCCTTCCCCCAAGTACATGGAAAACAGTCTGGTTTTAGTGTTTCACTCAGTGTCATTATCAGATGAAATATTGTTCCTTAATTGTTTTTCCACCAGACTATATTTGCTTAGCAAGCTTCATGCTTTGCCACTCCATTATACAAATCATCATGTACATCCCCTCTACTTTTTTTCCAACACCTAGTCCAGAGACTAGTAATTCAAGATGTAGGACACGTTTTGATACACTTCCCCATGGCCATCAGTGGCAGCCATTTTTACCCTCTCCCACTGAAGCATCATTTCTTTTAGAAAAGATGGTCACAAAAAGCTCTGTATGGGTGATTTGCACATCACAGCATGCGACCCTGTGCAGTTTCCACAGTTCCTATCTTTTTGTCTCAACCTACATAGCTTCCATGTAAAAACATTTTCCATGCTCCCTTCCTCCACCACCCTCCTGCTTTCACTACAGCAGCCTCTGTAAGCAAAATCTTTCTTTATTGTATCCTTCCCCATAAACTTCATCCCTCTTCCCCCTCCTGATAGTAACGCCACACTTTTAACACTTTCTAGCCAATCTAGTCCTCCAAGATGTTTTCCCCCAGAATAAACACCTTTTCAGTGATTTCCCCCTTCTCTCTCAGTGTATTTATTTGCTTTCTTCCTGTAGCAGAAAGGAAACAGGGTGCTAGCCATAGGAATAAAGAGAATGTTGATGTGTCTTGCTAAGAAGGTGTGGGTAGTAGAGATTGGATGCCTGGAGAGCCCTTTTCCATTTCTCCCTTTCCATGGAACTCTATGGTGTTTCCCTCCTGCCCCCCCAAACAGAAAAATGGAGCTCTTGCATTCAAATGTGGTGAGGGTAGAAACCATTGTTTCTCTCTGTGGTTTCCAAAAACCAAATGTACCATGCTGAAATTCTGTGATTGGTTTCTATGACACAACAGGCCAACAAGAGTAAAAAAAAAAAAAAAAACAACCACTATGCCTTCTTGTGACATACAAGCCAAACCTATGTGTACTTTGCAGGAGTTAAGTGATATCCAAATTAAAACCACCATGATGCCTACTTTAAAAACAACAACAATAACAACAATGATGGTGTGTATTCTAGTGTTGGTTTAAAGAGGCAAGGAACTTAACAAAACACAACTATGAAGCAACTCAGAAGTGCCAGTGAGGTGATGTGCTTGGATGCAAGATGCATGAAAAGGCAGCCACTACAGAATAGTGCATGAAAGACAGAGGAATCCAACATCATGGCTGGTGCAGATTCCCCCTTCAAGAGCCTCTGCGGAATGTGCAGAGAGTGGAGACTGTGGGAAAGTAATTTGGGTATAAGGCCATGAGTGCCACCCTCCTCTCCCCCTCTCCATATGTTAATGAATGTGTGGAGGTGAAGTTGTGAATGGAGCTTTGGAATTTTGGAAAAGTGAATACAGCTACCATAAGGATAGTATTAGTTTTCACTTATTTTCCTTGATTTGCAACATATCCAGCCTTGACAAATGTGAGTAATGCTACACTTCTGCTTCAGGGGTAAGTTGCACATGACACAGCAATGGTTTTCTAGCCCAATCAAGTGAGCATGTGGTCTGGCAGCAAGTGCTCTAGACTTTGACCGAGAAGGCCTGAATTCCGTTCCTAGTTCAGCCATTAATTTACTCATGCAGCATCAGCCTCTGGCAAGTTGCTCAGCTTTCTCCCTTAGTGCCCATCTGGAACACAGGAATAATGATTGCCTACCAGTGAGATTAATATTGGAAAACAGTTTATACTAGTTATACTACAACAATAATGATTTTATGATATGCTGAAAAAATTGGAAAAGGAGTGGGGGGAGGGCAATAATTTTTTCTTGATATTTATCGGGATGTGGGAGTTCAGAATTTGGCCTTCAAATCAGCAGGCAAATTTAGGAGTATCATGATTTGGATTGTTTCCCATTGAATTTATGCAGTAGACACTGTTTTAGCCAGATTACAAAATAGAAGATTCAGTTTGCATCAGTGTTATCCTGAAAAGAAATAGGATGACTCATGTGTAACTGGCTGGGTTGTGTATTGGATGTCCAATCTGGGGGTATCAATGAACTCTCTCACACTTCTTCCCAGGAGGGCAGTAATGTTGCTTCTTGGCTCAAAATTCCTTCTTGGCTCTTTGTGTTGCCAGCTGTTAGCATGAATGGCAATCAAATTCTTTGTGCCTTGGAATTAAAAGGGTCCTGGGGGCTATGTTAGATCCCACCCTATCTCTTGAGGAAGAGCGAATCTGTGTTTAGATCTTCTCTGTGTCGCCTAAGGAGTATTGCTAAATTGTTTTCATGGCTGTAGCAAAGACAGACCCTGCTTAAACTATGCAGAATGTACTGCAGCATCTTGAAATGGCCAACTTCTTGTGAGCATGCAACAAGCAATTCAAAGTAAAAAAAGGTGATCCTTACAGGCAGGTAGTGACTTCCAACACTATTATGCATTTTCATTGTATGGTTTTGTAATAAAGGTAGCATGACTTAAGGAAGGCAGCTAATTAAAAATGTGTAGTTGGTTCACAGTCTGTCCTTAGACTAAATTTAAATACATATCCATATTGCCCAATCATCCAAATTATTGCCTTTATGGAGATGCTGAAAGAAGTACAGAATTGCTAGTAGATTTGCAAGAGGTAAGCTTTGTTGGAAGGAAAGGACATCTTTCATATTTTATTTTTAATTCCCTGTTACACTGGCATAGCATATCCCAGAATCAAAATAGCTTCATAACACAATAGCCTCATGCGTCCTGAACTCAAAGCCACACTCATTAAACTCGCCACTCACTCTCATCATTATTCAATGCATCCAGGCAGGAATGGTCCTTGGGGGAAAACTGGTTTTGTCACTATTTCCTACTTTATTCTGTTGCTCATATTCTTTTCCCCAGTGGAGGCCTCCTGGGTAGCC
Source organism: Varanus komodoensis (assembly GCF_004798865.1). Classification (NCBI taxonomy): domain Eukaryota; kingdom Metazoa; phylum Chordata; class Lepidosauria; order Squamata; family Varanidae; genus Varanus; species Varanus komodoensis. Next base: position 904,009 of record NW_025336668.1, on the reverse strand, counting down.
TGAAACAAATTGCACAGAATTGGGTGAAACATTCACAGTAGCCCAGTTCTGTGCAGGCTCCTCTTCCTTGTTAGCTTTGGTAAGGAGAAGAGTAACAGGTCACTGGGTTTTCATTATTTGCAGTTGAGGTGTTCCCATGATTTGCCTTTGGGGGCTTGCAGGTGGATGATCCCTTCACAGCCAAGGGACAGGCCTGATGAGCACTCTCAGTAGCACAGAGATGCCTATTGCAGCTGGGTGCCATGGAGGCTTGCAGTCTTCCATGTTTCCCGTCTAACAAGGGCTGCTCTGTATGAGGGAGGAGAGCCTTGCCAAAATCATACCTTAACCTCAAAGCTGAGGATGACAGCTCCACAGAATGTGATCCCCAGTTTGATTTGGACAAGTTTGAAGAGCCAATTCCTAGCCTTAATTGAGTCCGCTTTATTTGCTGTAGGTGTGGAGAGTTCACACTTCAAGTTCCCCATCTCAAACACTTGCCGCATTCCTACTGCTTAGTGGGCAGCTGACAAGACTGAGGTAGCCATCATTTTTCTTGTTTAAAAATAGTTTTAGGGGTGTATATTTGTATGTGTGTGCTCTCTGTTTAGAAGTATTTGGGTTTTTAATATCCTATTGTAAAGGTATTAATCTTTTTAAACTGCTCAGGGAATTTCAGCTATTGCAGAAATGTAATAAATGAATAAATCAGAGTCCACAAAACTCCCTGATACAACCACTAAATAGAACTCTAAATATCTTTCTCCATAAAATTATAGATTCAAATTCACAGGATTTCCTGACGTTTGCATTTTTCTCTTCTTCTTTATCTCTACTTGAGAGCTTTCTGAAAAGCAAAAAGCATATAGGGATGTCTTCTGTGATCTTTTCCCTTTATTTTTCCTCAGTGCACACTAAGCATAGCTATGCTTTGTGTAGATACAATTGACTATTGGCATGATGTTCTACAATCAAGTCCTATATCAGTATCACAAAAATTAAGAATGCTGAATATTTAGGGTACTTGCTCAGTCACCGTATTGGGGGACGTGACATTCCTGAAGGGAGCTCAGTTCTGCTTCCAAACAAAGCATGTGCTAGTGGCGTGGCTTGCTTCCCTGTAAAATCACCACCCTTTCTGACCTCTACCACCACCACACTTTTTGGTGGCAAGTTTGGTGGACCCAGCAAAAATGGAAATGGGGTCCTTCACACAGCCTGCACTCTGTGCACTGCCCTCCTTCACACTACCATCTTCTCAAAAGTTAATCATCGCAATGTAAAATATGTTATACAATATCTAGCCTCATATATTAATGTGAGAAAGAAGGGGATGTTAAATGTTTACCTCCTTTTAAGATTGGTAGGCAGTTGTGTCTTTTAACGATGGAGTGGGGAATGCTACAAAGGGTGCAAAACAAAACAGCAGAAGCCAAAACACTTGCAATATGTAAGGGAGTGCTTAGTCTCAGAGCCAGACTAGATGTGATGTTAATGTCATTAATGTGGAGTTATTTTTTATTTTTATGTTTTTATTTATTTTATGTATTTAAAACTTATGCCATCACCACATGCCTCAGCATCTCGGGATGGCTCACAAATGTATGTTTTGATGTGTGCAGCTGGTAAAGGGGGCCTGAGCAGCATTGGAACTGCATGGAATTGGGAAGGATTTCACACACACACCTATCCAAGGTGGATGAGATAATAATTGCCCTCTTGAAGTTGCTATTTGTATTGGGAAGTCCGTTAAAATCATTGGGTGCTTTATCCCTAAAGCAAATTGCAACTTCAGGGGGAAGATTTCTGCCCATTCCATAGGATAGGATGTTAAATTCCCTGCATCCACACGTTTGATGACTCCCCTATTAGCTTACCCAGTACCAGGCCTCCAGATGCTGCTTTCATATGTTAGATCAGTGCAGAGTAAGGCCTCCCCCATTCACAATTTTAACTGGTATATATAACTGAGAGCTGGGTGGGCCAGCAGGGAGAAGTTATGCATGCCAATCTTGGTTCAGCATCAGGGTAGACTTGTGGGCTTGCAGGAAGCACTGTGGTTTGTAAGAACCCATTCTCTTTCTAAGGGCACCATGTCCTTTCAATTACTAGTGTACAGTGTTTCCTTCTTGTGTTGGGCAGGACAGATCAAGGATTTTGTAGAGGTACCCTCCCTCACAACCCATCAGTCTCATTACCTGAGTGGACAGAAGAAGTCTCAGATGTGTTTCTGGGGCCCCCAGGCTGCTGGTTCTGGGGGATTTCAACATTCACACTAAGGGCTTCTTGTCAGGCACAAGATTTCATAGTGCCAGGGCATCTTGATAGCAGCCACAAGAATGAACACTCAGATATGTAGGAAAGATCCAGTTGTCTTGAACCTCAGCAGTTTTATTGGTGAGACAGCCCAGGCCCCCTCTGCAGAGAACCAAACCTATAACAGCACTGTTAGAAGTGTGTGACTAATTACAAGGTCTTAGAACAAAGAAACAGAGCGAGTCAGAAGGGACCTCCTGGGCCATCTATTCTGACCCCCGGCTCTAGCCAGCTCGGCTCACAACATGTCCACCATGGTCAGAGCTCTGGAGGACCCCGCTCATCACTGACTGTCATTCTGATGATTCCCCACTAAAAGTTACCCTTTGCTTTCGCTCCATCAATCATGCCCTAATCCATTGGACAGTGTATTGGTCTATCCCCAAACCCCTCAGTTTCTCCACCAGGATATCATGGGGCACTTTGTCAAAGGCCTTGCTGAAATCCAGGTAAACCACATTCACTGTGTCCCCTCCATCTAGCCACCTTGAAACTTTGTCATAGAATTCCACAAGGTTCATCTGGCAGGAACTGTTTTTGTGGAAGCCATGTTGCATGGCTGCCAATCTCCCTTCCTTATCTAGGGTTACTAGTTCTCTCACTATGATGAGCTTTTACATTGTCTTTCCCAGAACAGACATAATATACAGAATGTTTTATAGGTTTTGAGTCACATGCACCGGAGCAGGGCAGAAGATGATGAAATCATGGAAGCATAAGTCAGAAAGAATGTGAGAGATCTGCAGAGGGGACTTAATACAAGAGTGCAAGTATTGGGGATTACAGGATTTTGACGTGATAGTCAGGAATCACTGCAGGTCTTAGCTGTGAGTTTGAACATGCAAATAAGAGTGATAACACTGTTGCTAGAAAAACTAGTCTGGCAGCTTTATCAGCTTTGCTGCTGTTAGCAGAGAAATAGACATGATTAACTTTCCTTGAAGACGTCATTCTGCAAAGGCTTTTGAAACTAAATGTAGCAGGCACCTCAGACAAGGAAGAATTCTAGTCTCTTAAAGGAGCAAGTCATTGATAACACTTCAGGGAAGCAAAGAAAATCTGGCTTGGAATTCTGGCTCTTTCTGGGCAAGAGGTGCAGGAACACTGCAGGCTTGATTTTGTGTCACAAAACACCTATAGGCAACCTTTTTCTATAAAGATTTATCGGGATATTCCCAGCAATGGCCTCCATGACAACTATGGGACTGTCATACACACACAGTTCAGACATGTGCATGGGAGACTACTGAGAGATTTACCTGCTTTGGTGAAACTGACTACTCAGACTATGAGAGTGAGAAACAGCCCAGGCTACAGCTGTGGCCCAATATCTTTAGATTCCAGAAGATATGAATATGCAAGAGATTAGTTCAGGGGCTGTTGAAGGGACCAGTCAAATGAGCCATGGGAACGAGGAGGAGCTGCAGGGCCTTATGGAAGGAGATACTGAAACAAGTAGTTTCTTGAATGGGAAACTCCTGCCTTTAGAAGAGATAGACCCAGTTGCCAGGCAACACCATTGCAGAGAGTCCAGTTAGATATTCTGTGACAGGAGTGTAGGCATGCCCACTTTCATAGCACTCCTCCTCCAAGAGAAAGACACTGGAGCGTTCATTGAGAAGGTTTTGGGGAATGAATGTTAGAAAGGGTTCAACACTTCATTTTGTGCATGCTCAGAGACTGAACGTAGCAATAAAGACTTTTAATAAAGAAACACCGGTGAGACTGACTTTGCTTGGAGAGAGAAGCATGGCTCACGATAAGGACTGTCTCAACATGTCATTAGTCAAACATATATAGTGGGCACATTCCAGTTCTCTTTCTCAGCTGTCCATAGAATTAATGATCTGAACTTTGAATTGGTGCCATTTGTCAGTCAGATCACCAACTGCTGAGATTCAGGCTTTGACCTCTGCAAGGGATGCTTGGCTGGAGTTCCTGTCAAAACCTGGGTCATGCTACAGATCACAGAGATGACTTGGGTGGTTGACACAATCACTCTTGGGTACTCCCTCTGTTCTAGAGCTTGCATAGCACCATGGTATACTCCAGAGATGACAGCAGTGAATCAACTCGGGAAATGGCTAGAGTGCAAATGGAGGAAAACTCCCAGCAGATGCAATTGAACCCTGGTATGTGACTATTTATCTAGAGGCAGTGAGGGTGGCAAGGAAACAACATCTCAGTGCCTCTATTCAATACTGTGCCCCCCTCCCCCCATTAAGCTTTTCAGGGTCATTCGGGACCTATTATATACTGATCCCAAGAGCCATCTGAGGTGCACTGTAATGTGCTTGTATGTTCTAGACATTTCCAAAACAAAACCAAAAAATCCCTTGCATCTGGCATCCACTGAGACTAAGAATTCAGAGTTATTGAAGCTGCCGCAGGTGAGGTTCTCAAAGTATAGCCTGGGCCAATTTTAGTGGATAAGTTTCAGTCGGTACAGGTTGAAGTTGTTGTCAAGGTGCTTGGCCAGGTTTGAGCAACCCCCTTGGTACTGGATTGTTGCCCCTCCTGGCTAATAAAAGTCAGCAAGGAGCAGACATTCAGCTGGGACAAGGAGGTGATAAGTGATTCCATGCCACCTGAGTGGCAGTGGTAAGACTCCTGAAGAAATCCTCCCTTAAATCCAAAGACCTTAATCACTCTAGGCCAGTAACAAATAGCCAGTGGCTGTCACAAAGAGGAAGATAAAGATCTCTTCTTGCTGATAGCAGAGTGTAGGACATGGAATAATGAATTCAAGCTGCAACAACCCAGATTCAGGCTAGATATCAGGAAAAGCTTCCTCACTGTCAGAGCAATACAACAATGCAACCAGTTGCCTAGAGAGGAGGTGGGCTCTCCCACCTAGAGACATTCAAAAAGAAACTGGACAGCCATCTGAGTGGTGTAAATTGGTGTCCTGCAACAGCAGGACATTGAACCCGATAGTCTTCATGGCCCCTTCCAGCTCTACTATTCTATGATTCTATGAAATGTTCATTTCTTGGGCAAGTTCTTGCCAACCAACCCTAGGAACTCTTGGATGAGACCGATTATCTAGATTCATTTCAGTCAGGATTCAAGTCATGTTTTGGCTTGGAAACAGCTTTGGTCTTCCTTCATAATGACCTGTGCCAAGAGATAGCTGGGGATGTGTGACCCGGTTGATACTCCTGGACCACTCAGAAGCTTTTTATACCACTGACCACAAAATTTTTCTGGAGCAATTCCCTAGGGGCACTGTGTGATTAACTCCTACTTGGAGGGCAGTCTGTGGGATATTGTTCAACCCCATGGATTGTCCAGCATCTCCTCAGAGATCTCTTTTGTCCTCCATACTGTTTAACATCTTTGTGAAACTGCTGAGTGGGGCCATCCAGGGCTTTGGAGAGTGTTGCCATCAGTGCACTGATGACACACAGCAATACTTCTTTTCTTCTCCAGCAAGTGAGGCTGTACATGTACTACATCTATGTTTGACTGTAACTGGACTGGAGGAGGGCTAACAGTAATCTGTGCTCTGGGAATCTCTGAATTAGATGACTGCAAGAAACGCTAACTGTGGCTTCCCCTAAAGACAGTTCAGAAGCCAACACTTGTGCAAAATGCAGCAGCTAGATTAATAACTGAGACCTATACATCTGACCATCTATCACCAGTTCTGGCCCTCTTGCATTCATGGCTTGTCCGCTACTCAGCCCAATTCAAGGTGCTGGCCTTCACCTATAAAGACTTACATGACCTAGCACCACAATATTTGTTACAGTCCCTTTCCCAGCGGCAAGCTTCCAAGACACAGTGTTCAACATCTGGGGCCTTCCTCCAAGTGCCAACTCTGAGCGAGACTTGAAGGGCAGCAATAAGAGGGAGGACTTGCTTCCCATCTAGGGAATGACCTCCCCACTGAGGCCCACCCGGTGACAGCCTTCTCATCTTTTCAGTTCCAGGTGAGGATGGCCCTTTATGCTGAGGCTCTTGTAGATATACATGTCTATTCTATTCAAAGCCAGAGTCAGAAAGCATTTGCTATTGAGCAGTATAGAAATCAATCAAACAATTAATAAATACTCTTTCCATTATTCCCTGTGATCTGAGATATTTCTTACCTCCCCCCCACCCCCCCATCTCCACCCTGCTACCACATGAAACAGGCAATTGTGGTGGAATTTTGAAAATCTTCCAATCATCCCTATTTTCAATCTTTCCAGTACTAAGGACTGGGTAGAGAGTGTTCCAGTCTTCCAATCCTGCCTAGCATCAGGGAAAAAAGTAATCTTGTGGTCAGTCTTAACTGTTGCTAGATCCCTTGGAATGATGACATTTAATCAAAGATTCACTGGTTGTCTCTCCTGATTGATCTTAGACTGCTGGAAGTTGTTCACATGGTTGGGTTTCCCCACCAGTTCTACCAAAGTTTATTTCTCTCAATAATTTTATCTGAATTATAATCTTTCTATAGACTTATGTTCCTAGAGTTTGTAGACAAATAGCAGCTGGCAGACCATCTTGCTGCTCCATAGTCTTTCGTTTCAACTTTCCGAAGTAAAAAAAAGGAACCTGCGAGGGCTGAAGCTATTAATTGAATGAATTGGTACATTTGTGAATTGCACATTAAAAGCATGGGTTTTTAATTGGATTCTAATTGGAGCAATCCCCCATGAAAGGGTGTTTAATGCTGAGGGCATCAGAAATTATCACTGTATGCTTCTTGATTGAAGAATATATTTGAGATAATATTTGTTAGGTTTTGTAGACATTAGGTGTCAGTATAATTACGTTAAAACCTGTCAGTTGTGCTCAAGATTGTAGTCTTGGTAATTTCAGAGGGGTGGCAATGTTAATCTGTGGCTACAAATATCATGAAGGATTTTGCGGTACCTTAAAAACCAACAGATTAACTGTTGGTGCATTACATTATCACAACAATTGCACAATCATGTGGGGCAATATTTAGATTTTCTGCCTCAGGCATCAAAATATGTTGGACCATTCCTCCCCAATATCTATCCATACTGCTATCAGTTTCCCACCTATTTGTTTGTGTGTCCTATCTTATTTCTGTCTTCCTGCTATTATTTCTAGGCACACTTTTCCAAAGAAAATGAAAAAAAGTTTATCCATTCTAATTATTATTTATTTTTTGTGTGTAGAGAAACTTTGATTTTAAAGATACTGCAATATTTGTTAGACATATTTTTCCCCATCATTGCCTTTTCAAAAGCTGGAACAGGAGTGAAAAAAATTAGGAAAATAATGTTAATTAAATTGTCTTGAGAAAAATGGAAATATCAACTGAAAAATTTTCTACCAGAGTTTAATTCCTCCTTACAATTTATCTAAAGCTTTACATTGAGATGCTTTCTCAAGATACAATTATGCTTTCTACTGCTAAAAGTCGAGTTCCACGAAAAGCAGGTTCCTCACACCATCAAAGTGCAGATGTACAATTACTTGCTCGTGCCCCGGTCTACAATGGCTTTTTTTAATGAAAGAAAGCAAAAATAGCAAAAATGGGCTAAAAATTACCACACCAGGAAAAGATCTGTGCTGGAATATTCCTCCTCAGTGCATTTACTGCCATGCAAGCAGTCCCTGCATTCAGAAGTGATATAGCTCCAGAGGTTTGTACCATGTGATTCTCCTGATTGCACAGATCAGTTTCAAGCTCTGTATCTTTATATTGTAGGAAATCTACTGCAAGTTCAATCAAGGTCTTCTGAGTCTAATGATTTGACCATGCTTACAGTAAAGATGGTATGTATGGAGATTTCTAGAGAAAAGACTTGGAAAAAATGATGATCAAAAGTGGTATTGGTAATTAGTTTGTGCCTCATTAGATATGATCCAAGAAGTGAGAGTTGCATAAATGGCCTTTACTACCGCAGATGAAGAAAGACGATTTGTTTTTCCCTCCAGGAATATAATTGGGCAAGTAAAGGAGGAAATGTCTATCTTCTTGTGAGATGTGTGATGTCTACAAGTTTCATTTTGGCAATGTTACAGCTTAATTAAAACAATGGAATATTCATTGACCATAACATTTTTTAAAAGGTGTCATATAATTTTATTTTAAGCTGAATATCCCTTTGGGCTCTCCTTCCTCCGACTTGGTAGTTTGTGCTGCTCAGCTGCACATCAGTCAGCAAGTCACGTCATCCTAACGGCATGTGTGCTATTCTGTATGCAAAAGATATCCATGAGTATTAACTAAGTTTGCAAGAGGAATTAGGATCAGTAATAAATGCTCCAGCAAAGAGGCTTTGGGGAATAAGAATGTGTCTCAAGGCAAAATTCTCATAAACTAGACATCATCTTTGATTTACAGTTTATAGTATTTTCTCCACTGTATCCAATATTCTCACCTCTGGGACCCTGGCTCAGTTTGGTGTGATTGACTGCCCAGGGTGGAAGGGCAGTTCTGGAGGCTGCAGCAAAGTCAATGGAGCTGTGAACCTGGGTCAGCTGGGGGGAGAGATGAACGTCTGAAACTTCTTTCAGTGTCAGAAATTTCCACTGGACTTAACACCACAATCAAATTCATCAAGAAAGATCTTGGTTGAAAAAAACTTTGCTGTTAACTGTAACACATTAGAACTAAGTTATCATGATGAGAAATCATTATAGCTACATAGTTATTCTAAAATGAAAAGGCTTTTACAGTACTTAGCTGATCCCAGTCTTCCTCAGCCTAGATTTGTTCTCCCATCAGCCCCAGGTACCATAGTGAATTCTCAAGAACCATGAGAATTGTAGTCCATAATATCTGCAAGGCACCATATCCTATACTAACAAGGATCATATGAGACCATGAGACTGGGGAGAGGGATGGAGGGAGGGGGAGAGCGAGAGAGCTAGAGAGGAGAATGAATTGCCTGGGGTTACTTACTGAATCCATGGCAGAATGGATATGATCTCTCAGTCTATTCACTGGGCAACACTGCTTTATCTTTTGCATAGATACAGAAAGGTAGGCACTCCTTTACCCCAGAAGAGAAATGTAAGCTCTCCTTTCAAAGGTGGACTAAAGCAGCACATACCATTTTCAACTAGTAGGTATTCTACAGGGTAGTTGCTTCTGCTTATCTGCACTGAACAAATGATACAACTTTGAGTATGGCATTCTTCAGAATTGCAGTGAAGAAAAAGCCATAATTTAATACTTCATGCCCAACATTTGTATATTCAAAGAACATGGATTTCTACAACTTAGTCTAAATGAACTGAATACAGTTGGTAAGACAGACATCAAACTACCCTTCTGTTGCTCTAAACCTCAGTCTTTCCCCACCCCTTTCCAGAGCAGGCTGATGCAATTTTCAACTCTCCCTTCAGATAGCAAGCAGCACTGAAACCAAGTGGTCACTCCTGATTCGTAGAAATTAGGTATCTATTTTCATTAACTAATATTCCATTTTGGATATGTTTCATTGCAACCATTTGCACAGCATATTATAAAATGTGAAATAGTCACACTTGCTTGGCTTGTTTAATAAAGTTAACTTCCAACTTTTGGTTATTCCTTTATAGTACTTTTTCATTTGAACTAGTTTGCTTCAAGTGCACTTCACTTAAAACAAACCAATAGTAGATGACGATTATACATTAGATAGATTTTAAAAAAATTACAATCAAAGACCAGCTCAATTCAAGTAAATAAAGAGATTTTTAAATAGAAGAAAATACATTAAAGGTTATCTGTCATACATTAAATAAATGAATTGAATTGTATATGCTTTTACCCAGGTTCTTTCTACTCTTAATAGAACTGTGCTATGCCTTTTCCTCTACAGAACTATTATTTCGCCTATTATAGTAATAAAGATAATTTTAACTTCACAGGTTCACAGTAAGAACCTTTTTGAACCTTAATGTTACAGAAATCTACACAAAGATTCAAATTTCAAATTTAATTTTAAATGGCAGGATCTTTGGAGTCACTAATAGTATAAACCTCAACCAGTCAAAAGTAAGCTCAGTTCAATTCATTGGGGCTGCATAGGATGACAGGTTAATTAATTCATGAATATCCCATTTCCCCTCTTCTCCAAAATGTAACCTATGCTACTGTCTACACTGACCTTTCAAGCCATATGATCTCACCTACTCCCTGGGAGAAACAGTGCACAGCAATAATTGACTTTTTGCTACAATCCCATTTAAAGGTATATCATATTTATTACTGAATGGTTAAGCAAGCTTGTGATTTGAGCTTTAGGCTTTTTTACAATAAATATGGATGATTTCTGTTTATCTAGATTTCTTTCTCAGAGCAAATTTCACAGTACTTTAGCATGAGAGGTATCACACACTGATACTGGCAGCACAAAAACCCAGCCTCCAACACGATACCCTGGTTCTTCTGTAATTTACCTAACAGCATCACATCACTTTCCAGCGCAACCAGCAATGTGCTTTCCTAATGTATGTTAGACTATCGTTCTAATCATTCTGATTGTCATAACACTGAAAATAAAAAGGATGTTAAAATTATGATATTGCTATATTATTATTATTATTATTATTATTATTATTATTATTATTATTATTTACTGAAAATACAATGTCTCAGAAAGAAATGACCTCATGTGGTTACCCAATTGCTACCTACCAACCAATCTACTCTTATTGAATAGCCTGAAGCAACATTACAGAGAAGGTCCCTGGGTACAGTAAATACAAATTTACTAACTCTCACTCAGCAAAGCTGATTAAGAATAAAGCCCCTTATGACAGACATTCACTACCACCTAATGCTGAGAAACAGAAAGACAACACTCTAGTTAAATAAAATAAAATAAAATAAAATAAAATAAAATAAAATAAAATAAAATAAAAGCATCACCACAGCAAGAACTATTCAATGGCAGGAAAGAGCTCCTCAAAGTTTTTCTTTTAGCTTTAGGCAAAATATATTTTGTTCTTACTGAGTTTGCCAATCTGTAGATCTAGAGCTTATAACATTGCCTGTAATAATCAATTTCCTTCCAGTGTAAAGCTTACTGTAGACTGTACTTCTGATATTGATCAATTATGTCTTTACATGTCTTTGTACCAACAGCATCCAATGCAGAATGTATGAAAATAAACTTGGTTTTAACAGAATGTGTTGATGATTGTTGTTCTGGACTAGATGGCCCAGGAGGCCCCTTCTGACTCGCTCTGTTTCTATGTTTCTATGTTCTTTCATTTATATCCTAACCCTTCTCCAAGGAGCTCTAAGTTCCCAGCTGGTGCCCAATTCAGAAATTAACCCCAGGTTGAATCATACATGGCTACTACCACATTGGACTCCATGGATTTCAACTTGTTGCCTCCAGGGAATCTTCAATTTGCTTGTGGAGAAATCCCATCACATCCACCACAGAATGAATGCCTCTAAGTATGCCACTAAGGCTTCTAGGGAATGCTCTGCTGGGTCTCACTCTTACTCTATGTACTGAGAGTGTGCTCTGGAGAACCCCCAACACTTGCCTGGGAATACACATTGGCAGGGTATACTATTATTTGCGAAGCTCTCATTCAAATAAGGGGACAAGGCTCCTTATCTCTTCAAAGAGGAACACCAGTTGCCAATATAAAGAGTTGCACATTTCCCTAGAATGCCTTCTGGAAACCACAGTGGTCCAGTTTCCAGTGTTCCAGCCATAGTGATCCTTAAACATGTTGGCTGCAATTCCCCTTACATCTAGGTGGGGCATTATACCCAAAACAAATGGCCTAGATATTATGCAATAAGTTTTGGTTGGATATGCAGTGTGCATACAGAGAGGGCATTTAAAGTGTACACAGAGAGAGGGGGGGATGGGGGACAGTATATGCAGAGCGTCAGTGTGCTGTGGTGGTTAACAGCACAGGAATGAGACTCAAGAGATCCGGGTTCTAGTCCCTGCTCAGCCACGGAGCTCACTGGGTGACTTTGACCCATTCACAGGCTCTCAGTTCAACCTGCCTCACAGGGTTCTTCTTGTTGTGGGGATAAGATTGAAAGGAGGAGGTGAATTATTTAAGTTGCCTTGAGTTCCTTAGAAGGAAAAAAGGCAGATGAAAATAAATAAAGAAATCCAGGAGGCTGGCCGTACATCCCATTGCAGTGACCCATTGTCTAGTGCTTTGCCCATTTACACTTACTGTATGATCTTACTTACTTGGTGAACGATCTTGTCAGGCATTCATATTTGCACCTGCTTTCAGGGAAGAGATGGGGACAGAACATAATGCATATGCAAACCGTGCTATATATGTGCAGGACAGTGGCAAAAACAAGGATAATTCACCTCAGGAGGTCCAGTATTCATTGGAAATGAGCTTCATTAAGTGACTAAGAATTCTAATATTATGTGTGAGAGAGAAGTTTGGCTTAATGGATAACTCTCCATTCACAATTTTACAAAGTTATATATCATTCCCTCATCTCAGTCATCTGATCTTCCAAACTAATAAATGTTCCTAAATAAACATCTTTGGGATCAGACTGCAGAGCTATTGTTCTAATCATAGATTTTCTTGTCAGTAAGTTGCATTGAACTCAATTAGATTTTCTTCCAAGTTAACTGGAGTATAAGACATGCCAGCATTTATTGTTCAAGAAAAGATATGCCAAGAGTTAATATAACTATACAAGATATATTGTAATGGCAGTGCAATAATTTCACAAGATGGTAAACCTGTTTATGATCAGAATGTGCACCTTGGCAGCAACTTTGTCACTTATATTCATTTTAGAACATAGCATAGAACATTCATAAGCATAAGTGTCCTGCCATTTCAATCTTTAAAAAAAAGTGCAGTTTTCCACATATATGACTATTTTTTCCCTTAGAACATTTATGTAATGTTCACTAAGTGTAGTTTATTATTTGCATTTTTCTTTTTAGAGTCAAAACAAAAGTGAATATAAAAAGCCACATTAACATATAATTATCTTTAAAATACAGGCCACATTAATGTTTATTTTAGAAACACAAGCATCTTGGAGTTGAAATTCAAGAGAATTCTTCAGCCAAAGCAAAGAAGCACATGTTAAAATCCCACCAATTTCATCAGGAAAGTTAAGTATATGCTTAAGGCTACAATCCTATTCATGCATTCCTAAGAAAACGAATTTACAAAATCAGACCATACATCTCTCCCATTCTGACAGATAGTACCTAAAGGTGTCTTAATTTTTGTCTAGGATATGTGTTCTTGTGTCATGAAAAGAAAAATTGAATTGTTTCATCATGCCCATATTGGGATGGACACACACAGACACCCATCTGCCTGTCTCCAGCAAAGTATTGGCACAATGGAACAAATGGCTCAACGTTTTATCTCTTTGCATCAGCTGCAACACACGTGCCACTTGCTTTCAAGTTCCTTATTGTTCTCCAGTGAACTTCAGTGGCCCAAGCTGTGGGGTGGATAGGACACATGTTATAGCTCTTGCTTCTTTGCCTAGAAGACACCCGTTTTCCTAGTCCCTTTTATGATATGCGCATTTCCCAAGTTTATGAGCTTACCTTTTGCTGCCATCGCCCTGTTGCCCAGGCTTTCTTTTGTTGGCATTCCAGTCCCATATTTGCTTGTTTCACAGTAAAAACAGGGCATCATTCTAGGGGTGCTAATAATGTTTAGATGACAGCCGAACACTTACACATGGACTACTTGTTGAACAAGATAGACATTTAGAAAGAAAATAAATAAATGAATAAACAAATCCTGACTGACTCAATGACATGCTTCCTTACAAAAGCAGAGTCACTCACTCTGTTGTCGACCCTCTGAACCAAAGCCAGACAGGCTACATCATGTGGTAATTTCTTCATATATTAATCTTCTTCTTTGAAAATATCTGTAGAGAAAGGACAAACCGTGCAGGTCATCTGGGTTTGCCTGCTCTCCACCAACTGAAGTTTCAAGAGGCAACTTTTTACAGGGTCAGTTTATTTTTTTAATTTATTTATTATGTTTATATCCTGTCTTTTTTCCTTTAAAGGAACGCAAGGCAACTTACATAATTTTCCTCCTCCTGTGGAGTAGGTTGGACTGAGAGTCTGTAACTGGCCCAAAGCCACCCAGTGAGCTTCATGGCCAAGCAGGGACCAGAACTCAGATCTTCTGAGTCCCAGTCCCATACTCTTAACTGCTACACTACACATTCCTATAAGTTATATTCTCATGTGATCAAGAAAAGTTTCTTTTTAAAGGGAGATTCATTAAGGTCATGTGTCAGTGAAATTATCAGGGTGGCATCCAGTTAAGATGGCAATATACCAATAAAATTACATGTAAATAGTATAGGCCAACAGTGTAAAACAGCACACCAACAACTGTCTTTCCCTATAGTTATTTTTTAAGGGAAAATTAGTGCACAAAAGAAATAAATTGACCAGAGTACCCCACTTTTGTGAACTGAGAGATGAGATGGAATCAACTTTTTCCTAACTTGAGTTTCAACTATCACACAGAAGCTTTCATTTTTAAAGGCATCAGAAAAGTGTCATTTGATCATCTAATGACCTCTGGTGGATGAATCTAATTGAATCAGGATACACTGCAGCATACCCTGAATATGTTGCTTCTAGCTTGCATGTGTTAGCTTCCTCCTCCAAAAGTCCAGCTGTCTCCAAGACTCCTTCCCAAGTCTCTATACTCTCCAGTAGCCTAATGTTATAGGATACATGTATTTAATGCAAATATCTCTATTCTTCCTTTCAGTGGAAGAATATAAGAAGATCTGTAAGGCATCTTACAACATAATTAGAGACAACAATATCTAATGTGACTAAACAAAAAAAGTTCAGACATTAAAATAGAACAGCAAAGGAGGGGAAAGGATATAACACACTTGAAAATAAACAATAAACACTGCCAAAGGGTGATAAACACCCCCAGAACTGCTGCTTTCACATCCAGTTGTGTTTGCTCTGCAGATATGGACAGAACTTTGCCTGTGTGACAGCTGAATCCTTATGAATCAGTCCAAAGGCAGAATGTCATGCATTTACACATTCAGCTCTCTCTTCTTCACTTCATGCATACCCATTACAGTCAACCTCAAGGACTGATCCCCCTATGATTCTAGCAATTAACCACTTCTTTGCTGCTCCATGCTTTCCCTTAGTGCTTTGCCAAATGCCATCCCACATGTCCTCCTTCTTAGAGATAGGACAGAGTCTCTCTTGAGGCTCTGTTGTCTCAGGCAAGGCTGCCAGCCGTCCTGAATCTTGTCATTCATTTTGTCTTTTGAACAAAAACAATAAGAATAATCGAAAATAATTCCATGCTTTGTGTTGTGCTATTGGTGTCCATTTGAGCACTGTTTCATCAATTCTAATGCATAATGCACTCGGATATTTACTAAACCAACCCAATATCTACTCAAAATTCAAGTAAGTTATATTTTCATGTGATAATGAATGAACTCAAACTATATTCTCACTAACTATGCAGCTGCACTCAGTATTACCTTTATTACAACAGTGTAATTACCACCAAAACTGAACCTAACATATCTCTGTATCTTTACAGATACTTTTAAGAGGACTACACTTTTGCCTTAGTAATGCTTTCATGGTTAGCTCTGATCTAGCACCAACAGTACAAGAGCCTTCCACCAAATTACAGAAATGGGCTCTTGTTCTCTGCTTTAAAAAAACTGTATTTATTTTATTAATCAACACAATGTACAAAATGGAACTAAAGAGTATAGTGAGAAAGGATAGATAGCTATACTTTCCCTCAGATTTGATATCTTAAAAGTCAAATTATTGTTCATAAAGGTATTTGCTAATTTTGGTGAGATCTTATGAAAAAGCAAATCAAACAAAATTCTCATCCATTTGTACAGGTCAAATTTAGTTGGCACTGCTGTTCCTAGTGTAGAAAGAACCAAGTTCTACCTGCCAGCCATATAGCTGATAAAGAAGAGGTTATGTGAGAAAACAGAGGTGATGGCACCACAAATATGATTGAATACCCAGAGATTCAAAGTAGGACTTTTAACAGCTAAGCAGTGAACAGGAGTAGCCTGATGGTTTCACTTTTTCCTCACATGCACTGAGTTCTTTCCATTTGCAAATTTAGTAAGTTCAGGCAGCAACTCAATTTTTCCAGTCTTAAGACATTGCTAAAGACGTGTTCATAATATACTGCATCAGAACTTCTCTTCTGCCTTGTAATTTGTCTCTCCAGAAGGAGTTGTGAGACATTGTTGATCTGAAACTTCTACTCTGTTTACTCAGAAGAGGCAGACATGGCAACCAAATTTCACCTAAATTGTTCTGCTCATCTTCTGTTTGCTTTAAAGGGACATCTTTTTCCTGACACCACAGCCTCTCAGAGCCCTGCATTCCAGCCCTTGATTGTGTGGCACTTTACCCAGAATTCCTGTACAATCTATATCCTCACTATGTACATATAAGCGTGCTTCCTATCACACTACCCACCCTCCACCACCCGTACAGAGTTGATGGCCCCTTGCAGCTTTTTTTTTTTTTAAATGAACCAAAGACACATGCTTCAGTTCTGCAGAGAAAGCATTCATAGTGATCAAAGAACAAAAAGTTTCACAGGCATGCTTTCTGATATCTAAGGATGGTGATTTGCCACTTGGCGGCTTGTGTCAGTTGTGCATGCAGCTTCAAGTAAGCTTCCTAATTTTACTGTCCTGCCACTTGGTGAGGAGAGATTCCTTTTTGCTCACAGGGTTTTTGTCAGATCCAAAAATAAGAAGTGTGGTGACATTTCCCCCATAACTCAGCAGAGCAATACAAATGATGAGCTTACCATATTTTGATACTATCATCAAGTTAAAATGGACAAATGGTAAGTACTGATCCATAGAATGCATGTACTCACTCCTTAGTGGCACTAAGTATATCGCTTGAATGCAAAATACACCTTTTGCGTGTGTGCAATTTAATTTTGTATGACCAAGGGCAGACCTTGCGCTCTCTCTGAGAATATTCTATCCAGTTCTAACTGAGGCAGCATTGTCACAGCAGAAGGAGGTGGTCAACAGTAGTACTTCTGCAATTGAATGATATGGAGAGAAATAGTGTTCGGCCCCTAAAACATTTACTTCTTTACCAAAAAAATAAATCAAATAAAACTTTAACAAGGTCATTAAATGACATGATCGTGGAGAAATCATGTTGCTTGCCACAACTGAATAGTTGCATGTTCCATCTAGACACATACTTTTCTAAACAAAACTCATAATTGCAATGCCCTGCGAGTTGAACAGGAGAAAAACCTGCATTTTTGAAAACAAAAATATTACGGTTTGAATTGTGATATGTCTACAAGATAAGCACTGCCTGGAGGAAATAACATCTGGATTGCCACATAATAAATGAGTAGCAGCTGCACATTTATTGCCCCTCTCCCCCACCCCAAATTATCATCTAGCAGGGCCCTATAATTCTCCATGCTAATTTCAGTTTAGGAACATCCTGACTTACCTAATAGTGTGGTAGCAACAGGAAATTACTCTCCATTTGCTTTGTCCACTTCCTGCTTCCAAGCATGGGAGTATGGGATACTTATTAACCCACTGTCAGAAAAAAGAAGTTTTTAGGAACACTAAATACTACTATTAAAATAACAGAAGAGGAATAGCTGTAGGAGTAGATATAATCCGTGTATTCTGTGAAAAGGAGCTAGTTCCAATTTCATGTAGAGGTATTCATGGTGTTTATGTGCTCTCTTAAATCACTGCTTTCTCCCAGGATGCACTTGGACTAGTCCTGCTGATCAAGTTGCTAAACACACCTGGAATAACATCAAGCATCTTTGGCATAAAGTTACATTCATCAAAAATGTGCTGAGGACATCTGGAGACGTGTACTATGCTGTGTATGATCCTTGGCGGGAAGAAAAGCTTCCATATACGTAATTAATAGCATGGCATACAGTGGAGACCTCCATCATAGGAGAAGTAAACTCTTGAAAGCGCTTCTTCTGAATCAGGCCAGGGATTCACGATTTAATGCATAAATAGCAGCATAAGTAGTTGTGCAGAGGGTGATCTAACAATAACAACAATGACATCCTGTTTTAATATTTGATTTGTGGAGGTACATTCACACATATAAAGCACTGAATTAAGTGATGGAATTACATTTATGAATTTGTCTTCAACCCTTTTTTGCTAAGGCCCATCAACAAGACTGCCCAACACAACCTATTTTTGCTATATTTTATGAATAATAGGAGGTAGAGCATCTGGACGGTGAAGAAAACCTAATATTCAGTGACCTGGAAAGCATCATCAGAGAAGAAACAAGTTGCTTCTCCCTCCCTCCTTGCTGATGATGACTGAATCAATGGAGTTCATTATATTGGTCACCCAAAGAGCCAAAGAGGTCAAAACTGAGATGGGTGGTTGCTGCAAGTTTCCACTAAAGGTCTTTTATGTAGAAAACAAAACCTTTTCAATGCAAAGCCTTTTCACATTTAATTTTAATAATGGCTTTCAAATGGCTTAGTGCTGATAGGAGACATATTATTAAGCACTCGGGAAGCAGCATGCCCTGCTTCTATGCCAGTATCGATCAAGGGTATCACCACCCTCGATAGGGTTGGCCATTAGATGGAATACCCAACTGCCACAAGCTAAGCTGCCCAGGGGCTGGATTCCCCCCCCCCCCGCCCCCGCTATGACACCACTGCAGTTTGGCTGGAGATAGTCCAGAGTTGCATCCCTCACCCCACCCTCAGGCTCAAGACATTGGAAGGGTCTCTGAAAGGTTAAGGAATGTCATGCTGCTTTGCAGATTCTCAGTTCCCAGTGAGAGGCACCTCTGCGAGAAGCAGCAGCATGTGACTCCTTCCCTTCACAGGCCTTTCCCATTCTGGCTCATGAATGAGGCACATCATCTTACCATCTAAGCATACCTGCAAGGAAAGGCACCTGCCGGGTAAGAAGCGGCTTACACTCATTCCTGAACAGTGGACAGCAAAGAGGTGGTGGTTTGTTCTTTGCTTAACCTCGCAAACAAGATAGTTTGTTTCCATTTTTTCACTTTTTAAAAGAATAATTCAGTTAGGTACATTTACCTAAAATTTGGAAACTGGCTGGAAAGAAGTACAACTTTTTTTTTTAATGTACAGACTATGCAAATGATTTTAGAGAGAAAAGACAAGGCTACAGCTGTAAGATTTTGTTATGCTTTTAGTACCAAATTACAAAGCCCATTAAATTATTTCTCCTACAGGCGGGCCATGCGCATTATGTACAACTGAATATCTTACTAAATCTATGCATGCGTTTCAACTGCTGCTGATATAAACAGCCTCTTAATTTCATTAGCCTCATTTTTTTCCTGGAAAAAATAAGTTAATTTTTTTCATGCAACTCATTTTGAAAATTATCTTCATTACTATGCATCATCTACCCAATGGGGATTGATATCTGGAATGTACAATTATATAATAACCACAAACATATTTTCATTTGCCTTATTTCTTGCCAAGCTGAGACGATGATTATTTATTTATTCAACTATAGAAAACTCTGCCTAAAAAAGCAAGAGGTGGCTGTGAAAGAGTTTTTCTTCTTTATGAAAGAATTTTCCCCTCAAATGGCTCATGCATTTTGCCCACTTTTACAAATAAGTGGGCTTTGGCATAAGCTATAATTCAAACTACCGACTCGTAAAATTAATCTATTTTTCTGTGAACTAATATTTTCAATGCTTCTGTGCCCCCACTATTGGAAATCTCTTAACTAAGCTTAGGGCAGGTGTGGAGGCAGCGTCTTCTCTTTTAAGTTTAAATGGTAACATTCTAGAAAGAGTTCTTTTTCTTTTATTCTTCCATTAAAAGTGAAACCATCACTGCAGGCACCTCAAAGAATATAGCATATACAGAATATAGGAGATTTGTGAATATTCTAATTTCTGAAACTAATTATTTATACTTGAGTGTGGGCTGATTTATTCCCTTCTCCCATGACAAAGGAGAAGTTGCAAATGTAACATGTTGCAATGCTGCTCATTATGGGAAATTGGATGGCTGTTTTCTCTTTACCATCTTTTGTCCTTCCTTATATGGCTGATGATTCAGGAGAAAGCTATACCAGAGCTGGCATTCTGATGGCTTACATATGCCAAAAAGACATGTAAAGCCAGAGCACAGTTCAACTAAGCCAACCTTCATATGATAATTCCAGCTATACCATTCAGTAAATCAGCAGAATATCAACATACTGCATTTTGACAATTAAAGCTCGGCATTCTAACCACGGCCCTCCTGCAGTGCGTGCTCCTTCTCCATACAAAGGAGAACTTGGTGGAATGTATTTCTGGGTAAATAGGCATGGGGTCAAGCTCTCAAATACTGAAAACTGTTTAGACATTCAGGCGTTTTGCAGATTATAGCCCTATACTCCTGTTAAGTTAGCACATCAGCAGCGAAAGGGACTGCTTCTCCTAGCCTCCCCCTGACCTATCATATCCCCCAGAGGGCTGAACATCTGGACAGAGGGGGCACACACACAAGTGCACAAACCGGAGTCTCTCCCAGCCAGGATGCTGGCTCACAGGGAGGCGGGCATGCATGCAGCTCTGCATGTGCAGGCTTCCTCCCTCAAGACATCCATGCTGTCCACACAGATACTTGTGCGGCAGGAACAACATCACGGGCATGAGGTTGGGGACAAGGCTGTGTGATGCAGTCTCACACTCTACTTGAATATTTGTCTCAGCCCTTTCAAGAATGTCTGATAATCTGAATGCCTAAAACAATCAGTATCCAAGTCCCTTTTTCCCATGGATGTTTATTTGAGGCCAAACCAAGCATTCTGACTGTGTAAGTATAACTGAGGCTGTTGTTTTGCCTTATTCTCAAGTAAGTATATGTGCACCAGATTGGGCATGGCACTCCCCCCAACCAATTTCCCCTTAAAGTTATACTTAGATACTGTTGTGGGGAGAGGTATGTGTGCAAACCCCCCCTCCATTATTCCATTTGAGACTCCCCCCCCCCCTTTTCTTAGTCTGGCTCTCAGAAATACATTCTAGGAAGTTCATTAGGACTTAGCAGGCCATTCATTACACAAGACAACTCTGACTGGATCTCCTGATTTTTCGTTAGTGAAATACAACCATGGAGTTCTAAATTGATGGAAGTTGTGATACTGAGGGAGGGAATGTTAACCCTTTTAACTCCTGCCATTTTCTGGCCTAAATAAGGAGGAGGAAAATAAAAGTTTAAGAGCTATATTCTTGAAATCTGAGTGTGATTTTGAGGAAGGAGACAGTGTGGCAGAGAATGCATTAAACATCTCAGTTAAACATTTCAGTTTTAGTCTTAAAAAGGTCAGGAAAAGGGTAATTTATATAGTTGAATTCTTAAAAAAAGAAATTTATGGATGCTTTGCATTTGAATTGGTCAAGCAGCCACACTCCTTTGCTGAGGAATTTCAGTTAAGGGCATATCAGTTCTTACACAGGAATATAGCATTTAAGTAACTTCCACTTCAAAAGATATGGCAAGCTAATAAACAACATGAGAAATTCCAGTGAAGTGGCATCAGTCCTTGATCCATTCTTGGTGTGATCCAAACCTCAGAGCTATCCTCTCTTAAGTTACTCCCGATTTTAAGACATATTTGGAAACAAGAATTCTTAAAACAAACTACATATCTCCACTAACATTGCTGCTAGCACCAGAGGAAGAAAATTAAAGTTAAGACGTAAGATGTTTTCAAATCCGTAAAGTTAGATTTGTAGAATTTTAGCATTCTACAAATCTAACTTTGGAGTTCATCTTGGCCATGCCACAGATCCTGCTCAGTCTGGGATATACAGTGGTGCCTCAGCTCACGAGCACCTCAGTTCACGACCAAATCGGGTCGCGAACAGAAATTTCATGAAAATGTTGCCAGTCACGAACTCTGCATCAGGTGATGATCGCGAGCGCACCTGCCTTCCCTGCCCGGGCATGATCGCAGTCGTGCTGGGCGTGGGGGAGATGGCTGCATTCGTGCTGGGGGGGATATGGCCGCGAATGCACCCGTGTTCCCTGCCCGAGTGCGCCTGCGCCCACCTCCCCCCAGTGTGCCTACCCCCACGCCCGACTCCACCCCCAGTGTACCCGCGATTGCCCCCATCCCCCCCCAGCGCGCCCACGATCGCACCCATCTCCCCCACCCCTGCACGATTGCTGGGTGGGGGAGATGGCCGTGATCTTTGTTGTTCTTTGTCACTTTGCTTCAAATTTTTGTGAGTAAAAAAAAATAGTTGCAGAACAGATTAACCTTGTTTACATTGACCCTTATGGGGAAATTTGACTTGGCTCATGACCAATTTGGGTAGTGACCAGAGTCCTGGAACAGATTAAGTCCGTGAGCCAAGGTACCACTGTACAATGCAGGATGTATCTACCAATGGGTTACTGATTTAACCCAACTAGGTAGCTGCCTGATGCAGATTTTCCTTAGTTACTAGAAGACCATATGCCTATTACTTTGCATAACCACGTATCTTTTGGATCAACATGATCTGGAATAACTGTCTATATGATTTCTTTACAATATTGATTTATAAGATATAGCCTGTCCTTTCCCTCAAAGAAAGCCAAAGTTTACTTGTGCTGAAAAATGACATAGACTGTATTTTAAAGATGTAAAAATGGCTTGAAGTAGATCTTATCTTTCTTTTTTTCATCCAAAGGGTTAAATCAAGGCAATGTTGAAAGGAGCAGAAGATAGAGAAGGGAGGGGAGTGAATAAAAGGTTAGTGTTTTCTGTCCATTAAAGAAAGCACTCTTCGCTGAAACCCAATTGGTCATGCATTCCTGCAGCGTTTCCTGGCACAGAGGAGCCCAGCTAAAGCACCTGCCTTACTCTATTGTGAGCAGAAGCCAGGCCATCGATCTGACCCAGCCATTCCTTTTACAACGTGCAGTCTGTCATTTATTACACAGTTTGCTTATAGACTGAAAGACATCACAAAACAGAGGGGAAGAGAGTATTTCCTTGGCTCCATATGAAATCACACTCCCCTTAGTAATTGAATATGGTTGTTTCAATCTTTTTAATGAAGAAACTTGTCAGCCTGTCCAAAGGTTTTTTGTTTTTTTGCATGTCCAGAGAGCAGTTCCATGGCTGATTGTGCATTGCTTCATTCTACAGGCTTTGCAGCAAAGCTGTAATGCTATGTAGATCCTACAGTAGAAACCAGCTACAGGGGAAGCTACGTAGAAAGACTCAACACAATGTGTCCTTGACCAGGAGTGGCTGCAGCCCTGTGTTCTCATTCCCATATAGTGGAGGGATGAGTGTTAGAGCAGTGAAGGCAGCATAGTCTGGTGTCATTGGTGTTTAAGGGAAATGCAGCTGGGGCTGTGAAATTGTTTGTAGCAGCAGTGCAATTTATTAAGGCTCAGACCGGTTGTTTCAGTGAGTTGCTATGTACAGTGGTACCTCGACTCATGGACACCTGCGTTCACGACCAGATTGGGTTGTGAACAGAAATTTCATAAAAATTTTGCCACAGGTCGCAAACACTGCATCGGGTAACAATCGCGAGCGTGCCTGCCTTCCCTGCACGGGTGCGTGTGCAGGGGGGAGATGGACACAATTGTGCCGGGGAGGAGATGGCTGCAATTGTTCCCGTGTTCCCTGCCCAACTGTGCCTGCCTCCCCCCCATGCACCCGCGATCATGCCCATCTCCCCGCACCACCCCCCCGCACGATTGCTGAGGGGGAGATGGCCATGATCTTTGTTCTTTGTCACTTAGGTTCAAATTTTTGTGAGTAAAAAAATAGTTGCAGAATGGATTAACCTTATTTACATCGACCCTTATGGGGAAATTTGACTTGGCTCATGACCAATTTGGGTCACGACCAGAGTCCTGGAACGGATTAAATTTGTGAGCCAAGGTACCACTGTATCTTTAAGGGAACCTACCATTTTTTAGCTCTTAAAGGAAGTTCACGAGCTTTCTCTCAGTGCAGGCTTTGGAACTGAAACAATGTGCCACAGAGCTCCACAGCATTTTCTCATGTTTTGTACAAATAAAGACATCTCTGATAAAGGGATCTGAATCTACTGTGCATTGCCCATAAAGCAGAACCTATAGAGCAGGTCACCCTACCTGCTCCTCAATACTAACCATGCTGTTCAAGATTGTAATTGAATGTTCAACCCTGTAAATCATGTTTCAACCCTGTAAAACCGACAGGGCCAATAGGAGTGAAGGGTGTCACAGAAAGAAACTGAAAGTTTTGACTGGAATTGAAAACATTGTTTGGTTGCCAGGTCTACCCAGTGAGAAACATGAGATGGGAGATCTAGATTTACCCCTCTTGGCAGACCTGTTGCGTAAAGCCTTATTGGTGCTCAGTCACCTTACTGACCAAAAATGATAGAGCTGTTCTCTGCTGCTTTTCTTAAAATATGATGATGGGAGTTGTGATCCACCAATTGATGGGCTGCAGCCTGTGCACAGATGCTACACGCATGTGTACAATTGCCTGACAGCTTAGGATAACATTCCATGTAGTAACCATGAAGGCTTTACTCCACAATTGCCATGCCATGAGCCACAAGGACCTTTGCTGTTTGTGAGGACACGAGTCTCCATAAAACCCCTGCTGAAGAGGCAGATGTTGTATTTAGGATTGTGAGCTGAACTGAAATGGGCAATATACTTCTTATCAAGTAAGAAAATGTGTGGTATTCTTTGTGCCCAGCACTCATAGTTACTCAATGCCCCTCATTTGACTTGCTGGCACAGGGCATGCTGTTACATTATACTCAAAACAGCAAAAATACACACACACACACTATTCAGAAGCACACTTAAGTAGAAATACAAGAACACCAGGGCATAGAATAGTTATTTGACTGCAAATTTGTGACGTTGACTCAGTAATTTGAGGGAAACAGATTGTGAAACACCCCATTCTACTGCATCGTTTGTCCAAGTCATTTCATTGATTCTTCAGTATCCTTATTTGAAAGTAAGTCCTACTGAACTCAGTGGAACATATAATGTTATTCTCTAATTTTCTCTTTCAGGAGCACCTTCCAAAACAGCCTTTTAAAGTTTCGCAGTTACTTTTGAATAAAGCATCCTCATAGGAGGTGAAGTTCCAAGACCTACCTACCTACGTAAACACTTGTGCACACGTGCGCACACACACACCCACAACCACACACACACAGAAAGAGAATAGCAAAAATTCCCAGCTCTGCTTTGAAAAAAAAAGTTGCAAGGAAAATCACAGAGTGACTTCATAGTCTTAGCTAGCCTGCTGCCATATTGTTCTTTGGATGGCACTTAGTGGTCCACTTCCCAAACATAATCAGTTCCTATAGACCAGTCTGTAGACTCTGTAAAAGCACCTGCTCTTCTGTAGGTATTGAACCCCTAGTCAATGGCCATGGTGGCAACAGTGTTTATGGTGGTAGCCATTTTAAATTTCCAAAAATTCAAAATTTAAAATCCAACAATTAAAAAAGGGTACTTTTGAAAAAAGCAGAATGGTATGTTTTGATTCTCTCCTTCCCCAAAACAATGTCACCTCACCCTCAACTTTTAGTCAGAATTAAAAGACGTTTCTAAAGTGGGATGAACAGCTAAAAATGGTCTTTGTTAATTTGCTTTGTCAGGACAGCGGAGGCAGATTCAAAGTGGAGAGAGCTGCAGAATGTTCTGACATGGTTCAAAAATCAGATGTATAACAAATATTCAAAGACCGCATTTTGAATGGAAACATTACCTCAACATCCAAAAGTCAAGTTCTTTAGATTTATTGGCATCTCTTAATTGTTTGGGGTTTGGCAGGTTGCACATGTGAAATGTCACAAGCCATGAGCTGTGAAATATAGTCAAATCAAATAGTAAATCCCATTATATGTTATCTCTCCAGAGCTGTCAGATATTAAATACCAATCTGTGTCACCCATGGTGAAACACCAAATACTGTTAACATGTCAGCTTTCAAATACAGCCAAACAATAAATACAGTTTCAGGACAACTATTGAATGCTGTCAAATACAAAATACCATTCATTACATGTCAGCTATCAAGCACAGTCAAATATAAATTGCCAAATACTGACTACTGAATCCAGATGCCAGATACAGATATTAAAACATTTGGTCAAAGTATGAAATATTCAGTATCAAAGTTCACAAAGGAGAATTTTGGAAAGCAAATACTTTTCAGCTATAAAAAATTGATTCGCATATTGAATGTCATGATGACTTTTAAAAAGGATGATGGATAATTCAGCTTTTATTGGTCTAGTTCATTTATTGGCATACAAGTGATGTTGCGTACAAATAGCAGAAAACAAGTTTTCTGAAATAACATACTAAATATAATATTCATTCTGTTATCTAATTAGAGAAGTAAATAGCATTATATAAGCTGCATGTCCTCTACTTCTGAGTGGCTTAACTAACCTCAGTGATGGGCAAACAGACCAATTATCATCCACAATTTGCTTGCCAAGTTAAGCATTCAATCTTAAAAGCTTAGGCAAAAGCAGAATCTTTACAATGTTCACATATCCATATCATCAAACACGGGGAACATAACGTATGACAACACTGTCATTCTCTTGTCACATTGCTTTGTTTACTGATCTAGACTCTAGATTTCCTCATAAGTGACTGGCTGTTATATGGCTCCAGATTCATTTGAAGTGAACACATTTCAGAAGTCAGAGTTGGGAATCTAAAAGATCCTGTGGCCATCTAGACTCTGGCTGTGTTCATATAACATAACAAAGGACTTGCATGGTCATCGTGGTTTGTGGTTCTTTCCTATCTTCTGCCAGATGATCAAGTTGTTTCTACTTTATTGTGGCTTCCACCCTCCCTGCCCAGTCCTCCCATTGTTGGAATACATGCATCAGCCAGTATGCCTGAAATTCAGTCCCAAGGTGCATTGTTCCTGCCTATGTCACTTTCTTCCTCACTGGTCCACACATAAGAGCTAGAGAACTGGAGCAGCTTCTGCAGTCATTACACTTTTTCAAGGAACTCTGGTAGTCATATACAAGGACTGTGGAAATCATGATTCCGGGTTTAGACAACATGACAAGCCATGGTGGTTAAGAGAAATGAAAGTACTGATTGGGTTGTAAAGACCAAAATTATAATGGTAAAACAGCAAAACTGGGTTCAGACAACATGACAGAGCAAAAAGGGTAAAGAACCACCATGGCTTGTTGTGTTGTCCTAACCCAGTCTATGTATAGCAGTCATAGAATTGCACTGCCCAGGGATGAAGTAAAATTATACCATGACCATGACCAGTGCATTTCAAAAGGACTTTTTAATTTGCTTCAAATATTTAAGAGTTAGAGCAATCAACATCTGCATATGTGCAAATGTGGCAAACTTTTGATGCTTTATCATTTGGACCAGGAAGGCATAGAAAATGTGAATTAACTCTTAATCAATCTCAATTTGAATTAAAAAAATATTGTTCATTTGATCAAAGTCAGAACTCAATGCTAGATGGAGTTCATGAACCAATTAATATTAATTAGTTTTCTTTATTTTAAACTAGCAAACAGACCCAGCTTTGCACAAGTGGGAATAGGACCTATGTTGATAGAGCGAATGCTGCAAGCCAGTGTATACAGCTGTCAAAGCTGGACACTTTGTGCTCACCTTGACTAAAACATCCCTAGGCATGGCTTCTGTCATGGTGAACTCCTACAGTTCTCTGGGGAAAAGGCCTAATTATAATGAAATCATACAAACATATTATAAAATACAAAATCAGTATAAACATCACCAAAAAGGTCAACTAAAACAACCTTGAGCCAATTTCTAATTGATCAGTGAAAGCAGACATAGTCTTTTTATAAATGTCTTTAAAATCTCTTTAAATGTATACAAGGAAAACTAATTCCAAGTTTTGGTGAAATGGCTTAACTGACCAACTGCTGGGGACTATATGGAATTTCTGCCTCTTAATTTTGATTTTTCAGGAATTCAAATCTGTGGTTTCTCTTTAGCGGTGAAGCATACTTAAAAGGAGAAAAATGAAAGATGACATTTGGCTCTAATCCAATCATTCCAGGATATGATTCCATCACAAAATTAACACTTCAGTAAGTTCTGGAGTGATTACTAAAGGAAGTTGTATTTGAAAAAACTTTCATCTTTAGATTTTCTTGTATTATTTTGGCCTCCATCTCTCACCTTTTAATTAACTTTTCATTCATGGTTTCCTTTGTATCATTTAATGGTTATTAGGTTCTCTAACCTAATAATTTCAACAGGGCATAAAAAGCACAAATAGTCCTGCAAATACTATTGCTGCTTCTTTGTTCTTCATTGTTTTATCTTAAATCTGACCAGTGTTGCTATTTGTCATATTTCTTTATTTATATGATTATTAATTACTGTTAAATATTACGAGAACCACAGTAGAAAAGAATCTGAGTACATACCCATCTGAAAGGATAGATGATACTTTGAACAGTTTACATATCGAATACACAAAGCAAGTTGACCAAAAAACATTTGCAACTAAGCATCACTGAAGGTGACTTAAATGGACTATGAGCATTGAAATTTGCCTAAAGTGCCTCAACTTTGGCTGAAGTGCACACACTGTATAATGCAAGTGTCAACACATTCGACATAATACACTATGCATAGAATCCCCTTGGCACTTCTTCCTTTGTCATACTAATGTTTACTGGGGAAAATGCAAAAAGGCAGGCTGCTTACCTGCAGCTGTCGTTCTTCGAGTGGTCATCTGTGCATTCACACATAATGGGTGCTGCGCCTGCGCAGTGCCTGTTGCCAGGTAGAATACAAAAGCTTTAATGCATTTTGACTGGAACTCCGCACCCCTCCCCTGTGGTGCTATAAAAGGCAGAACGTCCGCCATTTCCCCTAGTCTATGGAGACCATCTGATCGCCCCCTAGTGGAGAGAGTGGTTGACTTGAGGAGTCACTAGGGAGTCTCCTGTCCCATCCACCGACATCGAGTGGGGCCGGCGGGTAGGTTGTGTGAATGCACAGGTGACCACTCCAAGAACAACAGTTACAGGTAAGCATCCTGCCTTTCTTCTTCGTGGTCTCTGTGCATCACACATAATGGGTGATTAGCAAGCTTACCAACTGGAGGTGGGTCGGTGTCATCAGAGGAGAATCGAGGAAAGGACGGCACAGCCAAAGGAACAGTCCTTTCTTGCCCGTACGTCGAGTCTATAATGTCTGGTGAAAGTGCAAGGAGTTGTCCATGTTGCTGCCTTGCAAATGTCTGGTAGCGGGACACCCGCTGAAAACGCCGAAGAGGCAACCACAGCTCTGGTGGAATGTCCCTTGGGAGTGACCAGGAGGTCCAGTTTGGCTAACTGGTATGCCAGTTTGATAGTTTGGATGATCCACTTCGAAAGTCTTTGGGAGGAGATCACGGTGCCTCTGTCGGATTTAGAGTATATAACGAAAAGGCGCTTGGTCTTTCTGAAGCCGATAAAAGGTACAGGACCGATAAAAGGCTAGGCATTGCCGCACATCGAGAGAGTGGAGGGACTTCTCTATCGGGGTCGAGGGAGTCGGGAAGAACGCTGGAAGGATGATGTCCTGATTGACATGAAAGGATGTAGCGACCTTAGAACGCTGGAAGGATGATGTCCTGATTGACATGAAAGGATGTAGCGACCTTAGGTAGGAACGCCGGATCAGGACATAGGACAACCTTTTCCTTATGAAAGTTAAGGTAGGGTGGGTCTACACAGAGAGCACAGAGTTTGCTTGCTCTCCTGGTGACTTCGCTTGCTCTCCTGGAAGTAATGGCGACTAGAAAGGCAGTCTTCCACGATAGTCTTCCACGATAACAGTCTTAGGTCATTTGTCTCCAGCAGTTCGAAGGGGGCTCTGGTAAGAGCCTGCAGCACCACCAAAAAACTCCAGGTTGGAACTGAGGGGTGGGTTGGTGGCTGGAGATTCTGTAATCCTTTGAGGAAGCAGCAGATGAGTGTGTGAGAAAACACTGAGGATCCGGATAATGGGCCTTGAAAGTGGGAAATCGCCACGATGTACACTCTAATCGAGGTGGGCATAAGTCCATCTTGATGCAGGGAAAGCAGGAAGGAAAGGATGTTTTCGATGGAAGCCGAATGTGGAGGGAACTGGTTGGTTTCCGTGAAGGCAGTGAAGCATTTCCACTTAGCCTCATACGATGGATGGTCATAGGGCGGATTGTAGTATGAATTTCCGGCTGTAGAGAAGTCGGGATTGGTATAGTTTGAAGAGACTCAGTTGGTACTGACCATGGTTCCGGTACCGACAGCCGAGCAGCAGCCATCGGGATCGGTGAGTTTGTCGAGACCGAGGGTATGTGATGGGGAGCAATCAGTGAAGGAGCCACATGGTGAGATTGAGCAAATCGAGATTGGGATGGCGGATCGCCCCCTCCTCCTGTGTGATCAGGTGCGGGACCCGCGGTAGGTGGAAAAAAGTTCGGCGGGAGAGGTTGAGGATGGTCAGGAACCAGGGCTAGCGTGGCCACCATGGTGTGATAAGAATGCCTTGGGCCCTGTCATGGGCAGCTTTCTCTAGGGTCCGCATGATTAATGGGATCGGAGGGAACATGTAGAGGAATGAATCTGACCAACTCACCATCATGGTGTCGCCCAGTGAGTTCGGGCCCCTTCCTGCCTGGGAGCAGTAGGTCCGGCAATTTGAGTTGGTGGCTGTGGCAAACAGGTCCAAGGATGGGGTGCCCCAACGGGAGAAAAGCTCCTTGCAAATGTTGTCATTCAGCTCCCACTCATGGGTTGAGGACATTTTCCTGCTGAGAATGTCTGCCTCCACGTTGCCCATCCCCGCTAGATGAACTATGAGCAGGGTGATCCCTCTGGGCATGCACCAGTTCCAAATCTGCAGGGCCAGATGGGCTAGCGGTACTGACTTTATGCCTCCCTGTTTGTTTATGTAAAAGACGGTGACCACGTTGTCGGAGGCTACCTGCGCTGACTGGTTCCGAAGAGTGGGCTCGAAGGAGTGCAGCACTTTGAACACTGCAAGCAGTTTGAGATAATTGTTCTTGTTCTTTTCGTGGGCCTGCCAGGTGCCTTGGGTACGGAGGCTGGCGCAGTGTGCTCCCCAGCCCATAAGGGAAGCATCAGTATGGAACGATACCGAAGGCTGCTGTTGGTGGAACGGCACGCCTACTGCGAGATTGCCTTTGTTCATCCACCAAGACAGGGCTTGATGAACTGAGGCTGGAGGCAGAAGCGGCCGTCTCAGGGAGTCGCGATGTAGCCGGAACACACTGTTGAACCACAGCTGCAGGGGTCGCATCCTAAGCCTGGCGTCTGGGACGACTGTAATTGTCGAGGCTATGTGCCTGAGCAGCTTCTGGATGGACAATGCCGGAGTTTGTCTGCACTCTTGGATGTGCCGGGCTGAGGAGCAAAGTTTGTCCATTCGAGCCCGTGGTGGGAATGCTCTTGCTCGAATGGAGTCGAGGCATGCCCCGATGAATTCAATGACCTGCGAGGGAGCGAGACAGGATTTTTCGGTATTAATACAGAGTCCGAGGTCATCTAGCAGAGTGCATGTGGTGTCGATGGCCGAAAGTAGTTGGTCTCGAGACAGACAATGAGCCAATTGTCTAAGTAAGGGTAAATTTGGACACCCTGCAGCTGAAGGTGGGTGCCATGCACTTTGTAAAAACTCTTGGAGCTGTAGCAAGTCTAAAAGGGAGGACATTATATGCAAAGATATCATATCCGACCGTGAAGCCACCTGTGAGACGGGTGGGTACTGATATGAAAATAAGCATCCCTTAAGTCCAAAGATGCAAACCAATCTTCTCTTTCTAGTAAGGGGAGGATATTTTGGAGGGTGGTCATGAGAAATATTTTAGTTCTAATAAATCTATTGATGCCCCGTAGATCGAGTATAGGGCGTAGACCATCGTCCCGTTTCGGGACCGTAAAATATCTGGAATAGAAGCCGTGAAGCCCCTCAGAACAAGAGATTTGCCGAATTGCTTCTTTATGGAGGAGTTGGGATACCTCATCTCTGAGGACCTCTGATGGGGAGGTGTATCGGATCAGTCCCGGGGTGGGGGCATGGTGTTGAACTCGATTTTATATCCATTTTCAATTATGGAAAGTACCCATTTATCAGATGTGATGGACTCCCAAATGGGGAGTCAGCCTTGCAGCCGGTCCCCAAAAGGGACGGGGGAGGGTGGAAGAGGAGAGAGAAGATCAGCCCGCGCGGCCTGTCAACGCTGCCACTTGTAGGTGGGTTGGCGGCGATGGCCTTGCTGGTTTTGCACGACAGGTTGACCCCAGTTACGCCGCTGGCGAGGTTGGTATTGTTGACACGGCTGGTAGCGATGGTAAGGCTGGTATTGAGGGTAGCAGGACTGAGGCCACTTATGATGGTTCGAATTCGGGATCTCCATCTTCCGAGTGGTAGCTTGAGCGTTGTAAATGTGCTTGAGCTTATGGTCCATGCGATCATGGAAAATGTCGGAACCGTCGAAGGGCATTCCCTCGATCTTTTGCTTGGTCTCATCAGGAAAATTGCAGGAATGAAGCCAGGCATGTCGGCGGAGGGCGATGGATCCGATGAGTGTGTGGGAGTCGTAGTCAACGTGATGGCGAGCCGTGGTGAGCTGCTGGATGGAGAACTGCATGGCTTCCCGGATGAAAACACAGGCCAGGTCACACTGTTGCTCCGGAATAGTGGAGGTGATGGATTCCAGCCATTGCATCAGGAAGTACTGATAGCTGGCCATCATTGCCTTGTAATTAGAAATCCAGAGACCCAACCCCATGGCTGTGTAGATGCGGCACACCATTAGGTCTATCTTCCTGCCCTCTTTGTCTCTAGGGGTCAAGTGCTCTTTGTTGTCTCGCCCCTGGGAAGACTCAACCACAATCGAATTAGGTTTTGGGTGTTTCAAAAGGAATGGTATGTCCTGTTCCTGAACCTTGTACATGGACTCATATCTCCTGGACGTCGGGTGCGGCTGGCTAGGGAGTTCCCAGGTGTCCGTCATAGCCTCCCGGAGGGTGGTGATGAGCAGGATGGAGATGGTGGAGGATTGTTCTTTACGAACGATGTTGTAAAATTTGTCCTTGTTGGTACTCAGCCGATGTCCGAGCTCAATCTCCAGAGACCAAGTGAAGTGGTCCATGAGTTCACCGAACATGGTGTAAGACTCCTCAAGGGACCCGGGTCCTTGGGTGAAGATAACCACATCAGGAGATGTGGAGAGCTGGTCTGAGTCCTCAGAGTCCGAATCGTAAAGATATGGAGGGCTGGAGGATGACTGGACTGGAGACGGGGGAGGGTGGGAAGTCGCGGGCGCCAAGGTGGAAGGCGCTTCAGCACTGGTGGGACGGGATCCATGTCTGCGCTCCGGTGGCATGGGGTAGTAGCCGTATGGAGGTGGATAGCTCCAGTAGCAGGGTTGAGGTGGTTCAAGACCCTCACAGGGCATCGGTACCCAGTTCCTGGCAGACTGGCCCGAGGTGCGGTGGTGGCGGTGGGAGTTGGCTGGTGGGGGAGGCCTTGGAGAAGCCTCTGGTGATGATGGCATTGGTGTTGGTGAGCGAGCCGGCTGATGGCTCGGTATCGACCGTGGAGGCGAGTCTCGGATTTCCCTGTCGGACATCAATCCATGAATGATGGGGTCAGGGGGATCCAGTGCTGTAGGAGCCGGTGATGTGACCCTCTGAGGGGATCCAGGTGGCATAACCTGCATCATAGCCTGTGGTGTCGGTGTCAAAGGCATTGGAACCAATGAGGCCGTCTGAACCGATGGAGCGGTCGAACCCGAGTCCCAGAACGGTTCCTGAGCAAGCTTATAGTGCTTGCGGCTGGCCTTGTCGGTCTTGTCCTTCTTAGATTTATTCAGGACCGACTGATCCCCTTGGCCTGTATGCTTCCGTTTCTCCTTTTGTTTGAGTAAGGAGGAATGGGAGGAGCAAGAGGTCTCCCTGGAAGCAGCTCCCTCAGATGGTGGACGAGGAGAGGTCACCATGGAGGGGCCAGCTGGAGTGGCCTGGGTGGCACGCTCATTGGAGGCTATAAGGGCCTGATCTGAAAGGATCTTCCTCAGCCGATTCTCCCAGTTTTTCTGGGCTTGTTCGGTAAACGCCTGACAATGGCCACATTTGTAAGTGCGATGTCCCTCTCCCAAGCATAGGAGGCGAAGCTCATGTGGGTCTGTTGGAGACATTTTGAGCACTTTCAAGCGCTTTTGAAAGGCCGCAGGCTGAGCCATCGAGAAGGAAAGATAGCAAAGAAGGATAGTAGAAGGTAAGAGGTATATATTTGGGAAGAAAAAAGGATTGTTTAACTAGGGAAGGTAAGGGTAATAAAACTTGGATTATCTTAACTAAAAGAGGAAGAGAAAAGGCGATTAGAGTAAAGAGAGGGGAGATATAAAGAACGATAATGAATGGCTCGAGGCAGTGCGATCAGGGGTCGAAAGAAGGGGGAAGTGGTGGGCACTCCACCCTTTATAGCACCACGGGGGAGAGGTGCAGAGTTCCTGCCAAAATCCATTAAAGCTTTTGTATTCTACCTGGCTACAGGTACTGCACAGGCGCAGCACCCATTATGTGTGATGCACAGAGGCCACGAAGAAGAATGAGCATATGTCCAAATCTTTTCCACAATCCTTTCCTTTAAAGAGTGACAGATTTGAGTTTATTTCCACTGAAGAAATCTGGTTCTTTGTGTGTGTGTGTGTGTGGTTGGCCACTACACACCCCTGACTATCTGCTTTGATGAATCAAAGGTATTTGTAATCCAATCCCACTTTTCCCTGAGAAGGGAGAAGAGAAGGGGACACACATCATGCAGCATCATGCATTAAAGACAGCCAATACTCAAATATTTCTGCCATTGAATTTCAGATTGATGGCTGTAAACAGATGGTAATTGTAAGAAAAGCAATAGGAGGAATACAGATGGTGTGGAAAATGTTCAGATACTATCTGTGTGGTTCTTTTTATTATTATTTTTAACAGCCAAATATCAATGAACATTTGCTGAAATGCTGGGCCTTAATGAATACATAGCCAGGTTTTTTGTACAGAACAGCCCTACCCCTTGTGGCATGATGGCACTTCTAGAATAGAAATGTGTATTTCTAAGAATTATGATTGAAAGCATTTGAATCAGTGCTGAAGCAGCTCTGAACTCAATGTTTTATTCCTTTAACAGTTCTCTAAATAAAGGGCCTAAGTTAATTCCTTTCAGAAGCATAGACCTGGCTCATACAATACATTAAGCCATGGTGGTTTAGTGCATCATCTGAACCCAGCACTCTTTCCATGGGGTGCTTTATATGTCAAGCTGGGGCAACTTATAAACTATCCCAACGAGCCATGGCCTGTTACAGGTTTAACAAACCCATCATGGCTTATTGTGTCATCTGAAGACAACAACATAAGCCACAGTCAAATCCAAAAACCAGAAAGCCCTTGGCAAGAATGGCAGGAGACTGTTAATCTTAGATCTGATCTGTGGGTCTGATTGCATTCAACAAGTATAGAACAGACATGGCTGCCATTATCTCTTGGATGTGGAGAAAGCCTTTGATAAATTTTATCTTTGTCACATTGAGACATTTTGGTTTTCTTCCAAAATTTCAGAAATGGGTTAAAATTGAAACTTCTAGAGCCACAGTTGGGACTAATGGGATCTTGTCTGAGGTTTTGTTTTTTGTTTTTACTTGAGAGAGGTACTAGACAGGGAGGTCCTCTTTCTCCACTAATATGTGATTCATATTTGGAAGCCCTTGTGTGTAAACTCCTAATCTTCATGGATGTATGCATAATGCATTAGATTATAAAGTTATTATCTATGCTGATGATCTTCTATTGCTTATTTCAGAATTCCATTCATCTGCTCTGGCTCTGATGCAGGTGATTAATGATTTTGAACATTTATCTAGTTAGCCCATTAACTGATCATAGTCAGAACTCATGTCTGTTGAAAATAATATACCCCACATTATGCTATCTAATTGGCAAGTTAGACTTTGTGTTGAGTTTATTACTTACTTGAAAATACTTGTCTGATATTCCAAGAGATATCAGAAATCATTAAACTGATTAATGAAACCTCAAGGGACGTTGACAGATGGGCATCTATAAAGTTAGGTCTAGGGAGCAGAGTAAATACACTTAAAATTCATGTATTTTAATTTTATGTTTTACATGACAAGTCTTTTCAGAAGCTTAATATGTTGTTTCATAAATTTATGGGGTTCCATTCTACCACAAATATCCTTGAAAAAGATACAACTTTCAATAAAAGACAATGAATTTTGACTTCCCAACCTTTCCTTTATACCATCAGGCCTATTTGTTGGCTGGTCTTTTCAGCTTAGAATTTATTCCTTTCCCTGGTCAGTTTTGGAATATTCATTTCTGAATCCTCTTCCCAAGCATACCAAAACAGATAATGTGTCCCTTCCAGTTGTGGCAGCTAGGGAGCCTTGCATATATTTTCACATCAGTTGCAGTCTGAGGCATTTTCACACACAAGCCCTGAGAGAAATCCCAATGGGGATGGTGAGAAGCTTGTGATTTAAAGGGATAAGCTTGCCTCCCCGAGTTTGGAAGTGCTTGCCTACTGCTAGCAGTGAAGAGGACACTGTCAACACTTGGAGAACACCTGGGGCAGCAGACCTCCCCAGAGAAACAAAGTGCAAGGAGCTGACCAGCCATACTTTGTAAGGTCAGTTCCATGCAAAGGGAAAGAGGTCGATATTGCAAATATAGTGGGCAAACATGACCAGTCCTCTTGAAGTTGGACATCCTTGTGGGGACAACTCCTAGATACCCTAAACAGGATTGAGAAAAATGTCTTGAACAATGGCTTTCACAGTTTTATTTAATCTTTTTTAAAGTCAAACCACAGCCAACATGAAATGGCTCATTGCAGCTCAAGGTTTTCATTTTGACTCAGCGCGTCGCATGCTGCTTGCTCATGCCTCCTCCAGCAGCAGAAAAAGATGTGACTAGAGTAGACTGGGAGGAGCAGAAATGGGGAAATTGGTCTTACGGCAAGGAGGCAGCACTGGTTAATAGTAGTTTTCTTGGCTCACTCAAGTCACCAGACAAGCATTATATAAGCCCCAGCTTTTTAGGGTCTTTGGGGGCTTCCATGAGTCCCCTCCCTCAGAGATTCTCTCTCATTGCCACCAACGGTTCTTGCTGCTCATCCTCTTTCCCATCATTGCTAATGCTTGCTTGCCTGCTTGAAGACAATGAGCAAGTAGGCATGGGCATCCACTGCTTTAACTATGACCATTGTCTGGGCCAGAGTGGGAGAAGGTTGGACACACAAGCTGCAGGGATGCAGAGGAGGAACAATCCCAGCTCCTGTCATGAGCCCCTGCTGGCCTGTGGACTCTTGGCAGGTGCCTAAATATCAACAGTGCCATTGACAAAGCCCTTGCAAAGAAATTTATTGACCTGAGCACTCACCAAGGGGATGGTGGTGAACTAAGATAAGTTGAGAAGTTTAAAAAGCTTTAAAATCCCAGGCATTCTATTAGAGATCCATTGAAGCTACTTACCAGTATGCTAATATAGAACCACTAGATTCCTCTCCCACCCCATAGTCAAACACTGAATGACAGCAATAGTGCGTACCTCTTTTTTCAGAGTGTAAATCTTGTGTATCTGAGGAAAAATAAATGCAGAAAATGCAGCACATAAACAATGGAAGCAAACATCCCCCCTGCTTCAGAATGAAGAGCAATATTTTGATAAATTAGTTACTGATTGTAGATAGAATAATGTTTCATAGACAGCTGATGGATTTTAGAAAGTATCCCCATGTGGCCTACACATAATAAAGGTGCTACAGTTGAAGGTAGTGGAAAACATGTTTGAGCATTACAATGAAATTGAAGAGATAAAATTAAAATGTTAGACATTTCCCCAGCTAGATTACAAGGAATAAGCCATTCTAGAGATGATGTGAAACAAATCTAATATTTCTGACTTTAGTTGAGAACATGCCTTCAATTGATTATAAAATATCTCTGGGGTGGTTGCTTCAATTAAAGTTAAATGATGCCAGGCATCACTTGAGATCTAGCAAACAGATTTTGAAAAATATGTAATAAATGATTGGGGGATGGGGTCTTAGTAAATTCAGCTTGTGAAAAAGCTTGCACTGGGCATTTTGACCCATCTGCTCCTCACTCATAAGTGCCTTCTTTTTTCACTTCTCAGAAACACAAAACTGTTTAATAACCATTTCAAACAAAATGATGAGACATCCCGCTGACATAGTCATGAAGGTCTGTACGCAACGCTAAGTAGCACTCAGTTACTGACTCATAATGGCTCGCCATTATATCATCTCCTGCTCTGAAGCAGGAAGACACAAAACTGAACAAGCTGAAGCTTAATTTACTCATGGAGAACAATGAAGTGGAAATGGCAGTAACAGTCCAGAAGATGTATCACTTCAGGCTGAAAGAAAATTTTCTCTCTGAAAAAATGAAAAGTGACCAAGTAAGGAGATGGCTGAATGAGACTTTCCCCTGATGCACTAGTCTTCTGCTTGTAGGGAGCTTTTTCATGAGGATCATGCAAAAATGGCATTGACCCTTGGCAGCCTCAAATGGTACAGTCCGTTCTACCATGTCAAGATTGTCACTACATTCTTCTGCAGATGAAGAACCAGACTCTTGAATAAGTGGGACATGTTACTTTCTAAAGTATGACACCAGTGGTATGATTTGTAAATACTATGCAGCTACAAACCATCTTCTTCCTAATATATTTTGGCAGCTGACACGTTCAGCAAGGCAGAATTTTGGAACCTGTAATTAAATCAGATCTTTCTATAGTCCAGTTTAGGGTTGTGATGAACCCTAGAGGAATCTATCCCTCCAGCATTCATGGACTTCCTCTTGTGGTCAGCCCAGTCTTGCAAAGTGAACTGAGCCAAAAGGAAGTCTGCAAATGCTAACAGAATGAAGATGCACAACTGGCAAACTTCTTCTGCATCAGGTGCAGCAGCACAAAGGTTGCTGCAGGTAGGGTCATACGACATGGCCTGGGAGACCCCTTCTGACTCACTCTGTTTCTGTGTTTCTAAGAGGGATGCTGCTTGCATATTCCAAGTGAGCCCCACATGAGCAACCTTCTTCCATATCAGATGCAGCATGTGGTGCAGAAGGGAGCACTGCTAGTGGTTAAGTACTGTGGAGCCTCCACATAACCACTAGCAGCATCCCTCCTCCGTGCTGCATGTAGCAGCCATTTTGGCTGCTCCAAGATGCATAGAAGAGGGATGCTGCTCATGCAGCACTCAGGGTTTGATGCCTGGTAAGCACCCTGCAAACGCTGGACATGGTCACCAGGGACTCAGGCTCAGGGCCACTGCACAGCAAACTTGGGCCCAGGGAGCCAATCCAAAGGAATCCAATGGATTCCCACACCCAAATGGATTGCTCACACATTCTTAGTGCAGTTCAATATTCAGTTTTTTATATATGTTGGAAAATGCTTGAAAAATTACTGGAGAACCTTCTGCTTTAAACCTGGATGAGAAAATGACCACTTTGGCTGGGGATGGAGGTTGTCACAGGACTCTACTTGTATACCAAACCAATTTCCCTCACTATGGCTCTGGATTTGGGTTTTGCTTTCATGGCCTCTGCTTTTGGAAATTGGTTCTCTCAGGGATATTTTTAACTTTGAAAGATAGCAGAACAGAACAGGGTTGTTGTTGAAAGAAATGGTTCTATGGGGTGTTTATTGTTGCATTTTTTCCCTGGACCTTCACATGCCTAGCATGAACTGCATGTGTGCACTTGTGGGGGAAGCAGTGCAGGTGCACTGATTCCTCTGAACTTGGAGCCTCTTGAGCAGGATATCTTCTTGGCTGATGGCCCCAAGCAGGTTTTTGATGTCAGCTGATTCCCTTGAACTCTAAGTGTGAGGGCCAACAATAGATTCCTTCTCTTCCTCCAAGGTACTCATCTGAGTTGGTGCCCTCAGAAAGGTGGAAAGCACAATTATATTGGAAAAGAAGGAAAACAGAAGATAATAGCTCCAGCAGATTATCCAGCTAGCTTTGAAGGTTAAACCATTTAAATGAAGAACTCAAATAAATCTGTATCCTTTTATAATAGGCTTTACCAATTAGATGGTTGACATATTGAATATGCTGGAAGTTTATTTCCAGAATTTCTTGTTCCCATGTTCTCTGATGTTAGTAAGCAGTAATTGAACATAGCTGTAATTGAATGCAGTTGTACATCAAATAATTTCAGAGCTAAATATACAAAAATTTGGTTAGGCTGCCAAAAAATATCATAAATCCTCTTTGAAAACATTAATTCCCCTCCTTTGATTAATATTTTAATTATTATTAAAACAGTATCCATTGGTGACTATCTACAAGTAAGGTCCACCTCTCTTTCTTCAAGTGGCCAGCTCTGCTGAGAACATTGTATCAGTGGGGCCCACCCCTGATGCAACAAAGATTTAGTGCTCCTGGGGCAGGTCTCAAAATGAGTGGACACATTTGTTTCTAAAATGAGGCAGGTTAGCAGGGTTCCCTTGGTTATTGCCCAGTATCTGAACAAAAATCAGGCACCAGATTTCTGAATTGAGTATTAAAATATTCCATTCATACTCCTATAAGTTCAGTATCTCTAATGGAATGAAATTATAAAACCTTTGCTTCACTACATGCAGACAGAGTAAACAAATAATAGACAAACATCAAAACAAAATGAGCTTGACATCAGTGAAACAGCTGTCTAATTTCAAACATATTTCAGATAATATTGCAAAGCAAGAGACTATTTTTACATCTGTGGATACATAAAAAGCATTGGATAGAATAGAAAATCAGTTTCACACCTTAGAAAAGTAGACATTTTCTTGTATGCATTAAAACAACTTATGCTAAACCACATATCAAGTTATTAATTTACAGGCAAGACACCAATATCTAACTTTACAAGAAGGTACTTATTTTTCTCATTCTCTATACATTATCAAGCAACATGTGGCTTTCATCAGAAATACACAAGAAACTACAGGTACAATCCTACAGTGATGATTCACCTGGTGAAAATTGACTAGATGACCTGCTATGCTGGTGGGATATCAGGTATGCTACTGCCCTGACAGGTGCAATGACAGAACCACTCCCCAGCAGTGTTAACATAGGTAAACTTACAACATGGCTGAAATGGAGCAGATAGGCAAGATGAGGTGAGTAAAGCAGAGGACTCTATGTCATATGCCTTCAATCAACTTTACACCTACCCTATATCTGCAGCAAATAATTTCCTCCTTCTTGACTTAAATAGGAGAGAAATTGCTGCCCTTCCATCAGTGACCCCATATGGCCATGAGAGAGGATACTGGGTAAATCAGCATTATCATGCCCACACAGGGAGACCATAACACACATGGAAGGGCATGTGGTTATATTTTTCTGACTTCAAACTGTTCTGCTCCCCTAAAAAGCTGGAAAGAAGTGTCTCCTACACAGGATAAGCTCTCTAGCTCTTCTAGGCTGAGCAGAGTGAACAGCCAGTTCACACACACTGTTTCACCTCAAGGGGAAAGTATACACACAATCACTGCCATCTCCCTTTCCCATGTAGACTGAACACTGGCTTAGCACTCACTGGCACTACCACCTCACCAACATCTGCCAAGCTTCCAGGGACTGTGCTCCAGCTGCTGGCTGTTTCATGCCTTTCTTTCAGTGTCTTGGATAAAGGACCCCTCCCTACATCTTGTTCTATGCAGGCCAGGAAGAGGGACCACTTCATGACGGTCAGCAATATGAATGTTCTTAGGATGTTCCTAGCAGGTATTCCATGTTTCTAGCAGATATTCCATGGGGTTGCTAAACCATTTGCATCCGGCAAGGTTACCTTTGCAAGCTCCATTACAGACACTTATGCAACTGAGGAAGATATTTCTAACTAGGAGCTGGAGTCCTAAGGCATACAGCACTTGCTACCCTGCTGTCTATCAAATCACTGGCCTAGGTACGTGTGGGGTTGCCAGTTAGCACCTCCACTCCTTTCAGGATCTACTCTGTTCTGGAAGCTGATTCACAAAGACCTTCATGTAGCTGGATGCACTTTTCCTTTGTTGCTAGGGAGTACTTTTTTGGAATCCCTTCTCATATCCTGCTAGGATCTGCCTATCATAGTAAGGTGGGTGCAGGCAGGGAATTTGATGGGTCAGTGATTCCTTGTTTTACTGTTCCCTCTGGCCTGGCCTCAGGGTGCCAGGGGTATATAAGGCAGTCGGTTAGAGACAGAGAAGGAATAAGAAAAGGCATTTGGGCCTTCTAGGGTGCTACCAAGCAGAATTGGCCAAACAGGAAATGAAAAGGCTGAATTTGTCAAGTAGGTTGCCAAGGGTAGCCAAAAGGGCTGATTGGCCACGTTTATGAACCAATCTGTTGGCTGATTTATGTGTGCCTGAATGGGGTGAAGGGAGGCTTGCCAGCTCTGTGCGGTTGTATTACCTAGATTTGATCCGGGGAGCCTCAATATGCAATATTTAAATTGTTCTACCTGGCTAACATTCTCCCTTAAGGCTCTGTATTCTTGACATTTATGATTGGATGGTCATGAGGGATCCTAAGTTATGTTTGTCATTTTTACACCATTTAGAGGGCATTGGTTTATTAGTACCACAGATTAGATGGGAACCGATTGCCTGTCATTTAACAGTGGCAAATTGAATGAAAGACAAGTAAAGTGTAGGTATATAGAGGCTATGTTGTAGGCAGACACAATATGTTTACTGTTTGGATAACAGAAACTATATTTAAGTGCATTTTTCCTGCGAGTTTGTTTGTTTGTTTATTGGTACATAAATGAATCTGTAAGCATTTTAAATTCTTTGATTCTCAGCATGTTTATCCTCTAATTCTTTTCATATCTTTAAGGTGACACTATTTTTCAATGATGTACTGTTTTTCCTCTTATATTATGATATTAAATAAATATTCCCACTAAAGAAAAGCCCTGGCCTTCTGGGGGTGAGGGAGGATAAGACAGAAGGCATCAACTGACCCAGAACTTCGGATTAGCCTTAAAGGGGAGAGCTTTAAACCCAGGTCCCAGATGCTCAGTCCCACACTGTTTGAAGAGCTATTGATTTATTACATATGGTCGCCTGTGAATTCAATTAAGGGACCTCCTCTGCACCTTGAGCATGGGTTCTAACTGTTTAGAAGCCTGGATCTGAACAGACTGATTTTTGCTTTTACTAAAGTGTTCAGATTTGGCTGATCTTTATTTTAATAAAGTACAGAATCTGACTTAATCTTTTTGCATCATCACTTGAAAAGTTTTGCAAATCTCATAAGCTGCTCAAGTTTACTTTCAAATTATTATGTGTTAGTGATGCAGGATAGAACACTGGTAACATGTTAGAGAAAGCGAGTTATAAATAATAAAGAAAGAACATTTTCCTTGCAGACCTATTTAAAACAAAAAGAATTTTAACAACGTATATGAAAAAGCTCATGTTTTAATCAAGATGCTTTGAACTACCTGAATGTCAGAGACTAGCCCTATGCTCCAAATGCCTATAGAAGACAAAAACCCCAAACATAAAAAACTGCTTCAAGATCTAGTTTCTTTCCCCCTATGATACATTATACCCAAATTCTATTTTGCCTGAAGAAGACAAACAGCCATCAGAAAAGCTGGAGCATGAAACCCTTCTTGCATTAGGAAAAGTTTCTCTGAGCAGCCCAAAGTGCTGTACAGCGGTATCTACCAAGAAACCAAATTAGCACTAATTGTATTGTGGCTTGCTGTTGTGCAATCAATGTGACTTCACCAAAGGAAACTGGCATTGGTGTCACTAGGTGGCATAGTTTTGACACATTTACAGATCATTACCTAATGCTAATAACATTTCACAGCCAGCCTGGCTAGGGAGGAGGGGGCTCCCTTTAACAGCACTCAGCTGTATGTGATCTGCAAGTCTGAGCTGCCTATCAACTCCCAACGGGTATGAGCTAGAAGCTGGGTTTTGTCATCAGGCCTTGAAATTAAACAACAACAAGCAG
Organism: Varanus komodoensis; assembly: GCF_004798865.1. Taxonomy (NCBI): domain Eukaryota; kingdom Metazoa; phylum Chordata; class Lepidosauria; order Squamata; family Varanidae; genus Varanus; species Varanus komodoensis. The sequence continues at coordinate 859,684 of NW_025336668.1, read as the reverse complement.
TCCTGCACCTTGCTGAAGAGACCATGCAATAACTCCAGGAAAGAGGCTAAGCCCTTGATCCCAAAAGTAATGATCCAAACACCTAACACATTCTGATGAATGGAGAATTTTCAGCATGCAAATCTGCATCACAATATGGATTAAAACCAGGCATTTTGTTCAGCTATTAAATTGAATAGACCTAAGAAGATCAGAAATGAACTGAGACATAGAAACCCTTGGTAAGCCTACAAACAAGGTGCAGTTGAATGTATTCCCTGTGTAGTAGAAAAAATAGCGTTTAAAAAGAGCCAAGCATCTTGCAATTCATTGTAAATCAGTACTATAAAAAGTGAGCACTTCAATATATAGTTATGCAATCAAGGATAAGCAATGATAAGGAAATATACAAGTTTTACCACCACCAGTGAAACTGGTTGCATTTACTTTGTGTGTTTATGTCATTAGCGTATGGTGATCAGCACTGAGTAATGAAGATCATTCCATGCCACAAGGCCTGGATGTATTTTTTGCATGCAAAGGAGAACCTTAGCACTTTCTGTAGCCCAGGCTTAGCACCCTGGGTTACATTGCACAATGGGCACTTGCGTTTTCATATCTGGCAATTTCTGAATGTCTAAACACTCAGATGCCTATTAATGGGTATAGATGTGTTTATCACTTGTTTCTCTGCAATTTTATGTTGCTATGGACATACTATTCCTAATATTAACTCATTTACATTAAATTATAGTATCTTAAATCACACACACAGTGAGATCACAAAACACAAGTTGGCATGAGGGGCTGCAAGGGGAAGTGGAAATTTGCAAAAGTTTCCTCTCCCTCCACCACTGGGATTCTTCTGTAAAAGAAAGCCAAGTATATGATGCCAAGGATGGTGGGGCAGCAGGGTAGCAAAGGCAGTGCCCTTTATGGCACAAGTTCCATGCAAGGGCCACCTCAGCTGTTGCATAACATTCATCATGGAACTTGCCAGTAGATCCACCCAGAGTGTGGCTTCACTGGCTGAGAATCCAAGGATAGATGTATTTACTTACCTACCTACCTACTTATTCAATTTCCATGTTGCCCAATTAGCCATAAGGTTCTCTGGGTGACTTATAATATAATCATGTATAACCAGTATAAAAATATAAAGGTAAAAGGTGAAGGTTTCCCCTTGACAGTCATGTCTGACTCTAGGGGGTGGTGCTCATCTCCGTTTCCTAGCCAAGGGAGCCAGTGTTTGTCTGCGGACAGTCTCCATGGTCATGTGGCCAGCATAACTAAACACCAAAGTGCACGGAACGCTGTCACCTTCCCACACGAAGTGGTACCCTTTTATCTACTTGCATTTGTATGCTTTCGAACTGCAAGGTTGGCAGGACCTGGGATGGAGCAACAGGAACTCACCCCATTGTGCAGATTTGAACCAGCGACCTTTCGATCAACCAGCCTAGCCGCACAGCGGTTTAAACCACTGCACCACCTGCATTCCTAATAAAAATATAACAGCCTGTATATAGCCAGGTTAGAGTTAGTGCAACATAGGGCCACAAGGTTGGTGGTCGGATTGCAGGGAAAGCTGTATGAGGCGAGACTGAGGGAACTGGGTCTCTTCAAGCTAGAGAAGAGGAGACTCAGAGGGGATCTGTTGGTGACATACAGGTATGTGAGGGGGTGTCACACGGAGGTGGGTAGAGACCTGTTCTCCCCTGCAGAGGAAGGCAGGATGCGCTCCAACAGAGCAAAGCTCTGGAACCAAAGTTCAATTTGGATGCCAGGAAGCACTTCCTGACAGTTAGGACCCCAAAGGTATGGAATGGGCTTCCACGGGAGGTGGTTGAGGCCCCATCGGTGAGGGTGTTCAAGGATAGGCTAGACATGCACATGGGAGGTATGTCATGAGCGGAGACAGCTAGAGTCAGGGGTCAGACTAGATGGCCTGTGAGACCCCTTCTGACTCATCCTGTTTCTATCTTTCTAGATTTGGGACCCGGTCTCATACTTGGTAAGCATAATTCAAACATTTCCGATGCACATATCATACCCACAATCGGATCTAAGGACTCCCAAAAGCACAAAAGTAACCTTTTTCCAGGTAACAAATAGCTGAGGCATGTCAGCAGCTCCTAAGCAATTGCCCCTTAGAGGACATAAAGCTACTGGCAGGCTTGCAATGCAGGTGGAATTGCATGCAGACCCTGATTAAGTGAGGGAATATAAATTGGCAGAGGTTTTCAAGCAGGAAAAAGAAGGATTGTCCCAATCACACAAATGAGAGGTTTGCATTTCAAGCTTGTTCTTCTAACTAATCTTCTAACTTTCTCTACTGGTTTCAAACCATATTCCCATTCCCTTAGCATCTGAATGAGGTTGAGTACTCTGCAAAGTACTTAAGACTTAACACCTACCAGTGGGAACTAAAAGGAGCCCACTTAAGGAGGCTAAAAAACATTTCCAGGAATATTCAGTTCAGTCACTTAAACATGGCAACCTTAGACTTGACAGAAAAGTCTGACACACTCGCACCCAACCTCATTGTGAGACCTTCTCCATTATTTTGTTTTTCTTTAATAGAAATTAAAGAGGGCTCAGCTAAAGAAAGAGGAGTTGGCTAAAAATAGCTGGGTCATATTAAAGCAAACTCCTATTGCCTCTGGTCATTAGAGGAGTTTCCTTTCTTGTCTTCTTTGATTGTTTCATTTATATGACAGGTTAGACAGCAACAGACTTCTGTTATTGCCTTTCTCAGTAGTGGATTTTTCTCCCCCTAAAGCAGGGAGCCCCCTCAGGCCAGTCACTCCCCACCGCAGCTGGTGGCAATAGAGTGTGTGTGTGTGTGTTCAGTACTCAGAGCTGAGTGGCAAGAAGATTAACAGTCATACTGTTAAGTGGAAAACAGTCTCAATTTTCAAATTGAGCCTTTAATAAGAGAGAAAGAGTGCTCATGAACCAAAATGATGGAGGAAAAGATTCTCAATGTGTAACATCTTCTGGAGGCTCACTTTCAATTTTACCAGATGCTAAATTGCTTTCTTTCTGCTGCACCCCCCATACTCCCCTACTCTTCATTTCTTTGTAAGTACATTCTGCTACCGAATGCCATCCTTCCTTGCTCAGAAAGACTCCTTTAATCAAACTGCTATGGTAGTCTGTTAAAGACTGAAGATGAGTGGGCTCAGGGTTCTGCGGTGCAGTGTGGCTGTGTGAATCACAAGTGCTCAGTCCTAGGGCCATTTGAAGAAAGTTATTTCAGGCAACTTTTTACATCATTAGTTACTTCCATGCATTTTCCATTAGTCTTTTCACTAAGGCTGTCAAGAAGTGGAGAAAAATTCCAGTGTGAGCAGATTTATAATATGAAGGTGTTAGCAGAGGGACAGAACCTCTTCAGTGAAGTTGGCTAGATCAATGCAAGCATCTATGGGATAGAGTGACTTTCTACTCTGACTCTGCTACTGCCCACAGTCACTGAAGAACAAGTTTACAAGGTAGATTGAAAATGAAGTTGCTCATATTCACCTTGAACTTGAGACCTGCTTTGACACAGCTTTTGAAGAAGTGTCTACAATGCTGTCTGGTCCAGCTTCAGTTTCCTTTGAAGTGACTCGAGAATGTGAACTAGATGTTAAAAAGCAATAGATTTATGAATCAGTGAATGGGAATGTAACATGAGAATAGGAAGCTTCTTATGGGCAACCCACAGTAATGCTTTTGTCTCTTAGCCAAATTACTGAGAAATCATTTATTAGCACTCCATATACTGAGTGGTTAGACACAAGAAGCTAGCAGAATTTCACTTGGTTACCAGCTAGGTTTCTCTCTTCTGCTCTTTAACCTTGGATAAACCCAATGCAATTGTACCATTTAGAAATGAAAGCAAATTCATTCATGCAGATTAAAAGGATATTAATGCAAAATATATGATAAATTCACATTCTGATTCTCTGTTACAATTTTGCCTACACCATTTCGATAAATTAAGGGACCTGGACCCCATGTAATTGTTTGGAGAGTCAAAATAAGGATGGAAACCCCACAGTTTTCCATTTGTAACCATGAATCTCATGGGTGCCTGACCCTGATATACTCTCTCTCAGCCTTTCTTAGCCTAGTTACTACATCACAGGACTATGGTTAGGATCCAGTTCTGAATATGGTTAGGATTCAGGGGCATGCTACTTGGAAGAAGACATGCACATGGTAGACATGCCATGAGTGGAACCAGGAGTCAGACTAGATGGCCCAGGAGGCCCCTTCTGACTCCCTCTGTTTCTCTGTTTTCTATGTTTCTAAAACTGGAGTAGAAATGTGTAAGAAAATAAAATACACTCCTTCAAAAATGTTTCAGACAATTCAGGTTTTGCTTGAGGATACTTAGACTATACAGAAAGCCTGAGCTTGAGATAACTTAAACAAAGAAAAAGCAGATCAGTTCAGTTCATGTTCCCTCCCATTCATTTCACTACCCCCTCCTAAAGGGAGAAAAGCCATTTCTTTTGTGCTTAGGTGTTCTATTGTAATTATTGGCAAGTGAGGACTTGCCCATCCTCTCCTTAATAGGAAATGAAGCTCTTGGACATGTGCAGGATTCAAAATGGGGTGATACTTTTCAATCCCACCCCCCCCCAACAATTCATCCCCATTGCTAATTAATTCCATGAGCAACATAAGCAGAAGTGGCCAGCCTGAAGTTATCCTGCCCTGTTACACACACACAGTCCTTGGATAGCTTTCCACCCTAGTTCTGGCTGGCATGCAAACAGGTTGTACTGCATCATAGCAATCTAGGCCTGTATAAGTTCTGAGGTAATTTTTACTAGTGGGAACATATTGTACCTACTGTTGCTCTAAAGATAATAGTTCCAAGTGTCCTGTGCCAGATAAACATAAACAGCTCCTGGCTGGACCAAATTATACAACCAACTCTTTCTGCCCAACAGTGGTCTATCATTGGTCTTCCATTGCTTTTTAAAGAAGCCAAAACAGATGAGCATGTATACCTTTTCTCCATCTGAATTTGAAGAATCTGCAATACATCTTCCAATGGAGATTCTATAATACAAATACCTGCTCCTTCTCATGGTAGATTGCATTTTGGAGTGAGACACACACTTTCTATAAAACATACATAGTTGTCTTACATTTATTAATCAGATCACATTAAAAAGCCTACTTTTTCAAATAGACACACCCACAAATTATATCCAAGGAACTATAGTGTCAAATAATTACATTTGGCTTCTGAAAAGATGTCTTAGATGTAGATGAAGAATCACATTAACTTGATCTGTTTTGAATGACAAAAAGTTGCATGGTGGGGCAGATATTAGCAAGAAACAATCTAAACTCTATTTTTTTTTTTTTGCTAGGCTGGAGCCAGCCTCTCTTCTCTCTGCAGAGCTTTTGTCCTCTTTGCCAGCAGCCTGCCTGCAGGCAATATCCAGCTTTCTAATAAAGCAACCCCTTTGTCAATGACAGCAATGATTATCTCCTGCAGCTGCCCATGGTGTTGCATTTTGTAACACAATTTGGCCTCCTTTGGCCCCTGCTTAGTCCTATTTAAAGTCCTGCAGGGGTTCACTGTTTGATCTCTAATTGATATAATTGACTGGGAATCATCAGAATGGCTTTATAGATTTTTATTGATAGTTAATTTTCCTTCCACCATTGTTTCATCTGAGAGGAGTATAACCTAATTTACTGCTGCCCCAATGGGGATCCATCATTACCCTTTTTTGGCAAATGCTCTTGGCGGCTACTTGTCACAAAAGACTCAGAAAGAGCTGTTAAACCTTCAGTGCCTACCATTACTTAGTGGCAGTTTAGAAAGCTAATGAGCTCTATAAATTACGATCAATAAGTAGATACATAATACAGTTATTCAGCAAGGCAGTGTTGTGTTATTAAACAAATGTAAGCTTTTTGTTTTGTTTTGCCTTTTTCTTACAATATACACACAGGGAGATTCTGAATTAACTAAGGAGTCTGATAAGGGCAGCTGATTAGTAAAAGGGAGAGCTTCTTGCCAAGGCTGGATTGTAAACTAATTCCTAATGGAGCTTGAGAAGAGAAGAAAGAAGCAACAACGCTTTCTTTTGCTGTATAAGCAACCTGAGGCCTCCGAACACACTACCAGAAAACAACACCCCTTGTGTCACTGTGTGTTTGATCTGTTCTAGCAATGCTTCCAAATGCATAATATAACTACTCAACAGAAGAGAAGCCCCCTAGATTTATACCAGTAACAAAGAAAAGTAAACACAATATTGTGCAATACATCTCTCATGGGTTCTTTCCAATTCCTCTGAAAGCCCACTACTGAGCAATTCTTTCTCATTTCAAAATATTGCCATAACAAGGTCATGAGCACTTTGGTCAACTATTCAGACTAGAGGGTAGGTTTGTTAAATAACAGAAAAGTAGAACAGGAAGGGGCATTTGGGTAATTATACCTGCTAGATACAGGAATGGTACCCCAAACTGACTTTGTCAAAAGCAGATGAACTGTCATCTTTGGCTATGTGGCATCAAATGACTGACACTTGCTTTAGTGTCCACTCGCTTGCCTTTGAGCTTAGTCTAATTTACTTCAGTACACGTTTCACATGAAACAGCCACCAAGTAGAGAATCTTTGCAGTTGTATCGAAGTGTCTTCGCTACATTATACATTCTTGTTGTGAAGGGCTTACCTTTGCAATGTTTTCTGCATGCTGCCACAAATTGCCAGCAAAGTCTTGTAGTGGGGCATGGAGTCAAAGCGTGCAGCAACAACTACATCATGCAGGGTGTCCATATGCCCTACTTTATAAAGGAAAACCCTCTGTTTTGGAGACCTGGCTCAGGACAATCTTCTCTCTGAAAGTATCCTCTATTAGAAGGCTGTCTGGTCCATGTGTCGAAGAACCAGAAGGCAGGAGAGCACCTCAACGCAGCCCACCAACATTCAGCACCTGGACAGCAGACTGAGCAGGCACACAGGTCCCCTAGTCAGTTCTTTCCACTAAGGGGAGATGCATTGTATTTCTGTTTGAATTAGGGCCATTGTTTCTAAGTTGGCACATGTATTCGCACATGCAAGTATTATGCAAATTTGTGTCAGGTTGAGTCTACTTTTTGGTGAGCCATTTCCTCCTTTTTGGTGATACGTAAGTGGCTAATCTAGTAAAAAAAAAGCACACAAATGGCACATACAGTAGCTGCTAATATTCAACAGAACTTTAAAAAGGAGTGTCCACGACTCCCAGGCAATCTATTTCAGTGCTTCACTACTATTATCTTTCTAAAGCCAATCCTCATATCTGTCTCAAATGTTTTTGGCTGCAGTTTGAGAGCACTATTTCATGTCTTGCCCATGGCACAGCAAACAAGGAAAATAACAATTCCTTATGCATCTTAAGGCAATTCTTCCTGTACCTGACTACTGTTTTCAAGTCCCCTCTTAGGGCCAGAGAATATATTGCCCATAACCAGTGCTTCTTTTCTTATAGAATGCACTGGAACGGAGTTCCGGCACCTTTTTTTGATGGATTTTCCAAGTTTTAAAAGTAACTTTTGAAAAATTGATGTTTGGTCCACGTGGATTTGAATCGCCCTGTTGAGCATAGCAGGTCGGTGGCAAAATCATTAAAATGGTGCATGTGGGCTGCTTGTGTGTCGAGTCCGATCCATGTGTACTTCATCCGCACTGGCTGTGATGGTGCTGCTTGGCTTGTGGTGCTGCTCAGCTTGTGCTTGGTCTTGTGGCTGTACACTAGTGCTTACTTTGGGTGGCGACCATTATGTTTCATTACACAACTGATGTGTGTGGGTGTCTGTACAGTGATTGACTATGTGCAAAAGGTAAAGAATTTCTTTATTTTAAAAAAATGTTGGTGAATTGAAAATCTTTTTTTAATTTTTAGTGTAAAAGTGTGACCCCAAATTTAAAAATGAAAAAAATTACTAATTACTTCTCAACCACCGGTCTTGCTAATAAAAAGGCCAGAATATTAACAGACACAACGACAGAACACTAACAGATACTAACAGCAGGGAAAGGAGTCGAGAAGATTTGTCGGACAAGAATTAGACAAAATTTTGGAATTTACTATGAACATTTGCCTTAAATACAATAAATTAAATTTATGTTAAGAACTGAATATATAATTTTTTAAATAAAAGATTAACAAGATGTGAGTTCCAGCACCATTTTTCTTACAAAAAAAGCACTGCCCATAACTGTTATGGAGGCACACTAAAACCCACTTCCCAGCTGTCCATCATTCCTGCCTGCTAAGCATGGAACTTTTTATCACATGGATCTCCACGACTGCATTACCTCCACTATGAGCTATGACTAGTGGCTGTCAGAAACACGAAGCAAGGGCATGAGTGTGCATTTTGAGTTATGCTTCTTGTCAGTATCAGTATCTCCTTGGCTAAGTGGATGCATAACAGAAGCCTAGAAAGGGGAGGGAGTCTCAGAGGAGACAGCTCCAGTGGCACAACTTTTAGCTGATCAGGCATCCAGAATTTCCTCAACCCTGCAGATGTTATCTGTATGGATGGGGAAACTCACCTCATTATTTGACAGTCTGTAGTTAGGCCGATTAAAGTGGATTGTATCCAGGAAAGGAAATCCTCTGAAAAGAGGCAGCTGCAGCTTCTACCATAGCAGTCCTGCTTCTGCTACCCATTTGAGCCCTGTCACCTTCCCACCTCCCCTTCTGGGAATTGCTGGCCTTGCATGTCCTGATTCTCTCCTCTCTACCACTTTCCCTAGCCTCCTCTTATCCACCACTTTGGGAGAAGCTGAATGAGGGAGGTGTGGTGCAAGCACTCATGCCACCTATAACTTCCACTGTCCCACCAAGTACATAAAAACATAGAAACAGAGCGAGTCAGAAGGGGTCTCCCGGACCATCTAGTCTGACCCCCAGCTCCAGCTGGCTCCTCTCACGACATGCCCACCATGTGCATGTCCAGCTTATCTTTGAACACCCTCACCAATGGGGCCTTAACGACCTCTCGTGGAAGCCCATTCTACATCCTCGGGGTCCTAACTGTCAGGAAGTGCTTCCTGGAATCCAAATTGAACCTTGGTTCCCTGACCTTTGCTCCATTGGTGTGCGTCCTGCCTTCCTCTGCAGGGGAGAACAGGTCTCTACCCACCTCCGTGTGACATCCCTTCGCATACCTGTATGTCACCAACAGATCCCCTCTGAGTCTCCTCTTCTCCAGGCTGAAGAGACCCAGTTCCCTCAGTCTCACTTCGTACCCCATCCCCTGCAAACCAGGCACCAACCTTGTGGCCCTACGCTGCACTGACTCTAACCTGGCTATATCCTTCCTGTAATGAGGGGCCCAAAACTGAGCACAATACTCCAGTTGCGGGTGTACCAGAGTTGTATAGAGTGGTAGTAATACCTCTCTCGATCTAGAAGCCACACTTCTGGCTATGCAAACAAGGGTGGCGTTCACCCTCTTGACCACTGCATCACACTGCTGACTCATGTTTAGTCTGCAGTCAACCAGCACCCCGAGGTCCCTTTCACAAGTGCTGCTCTCCAGCCACTTGTCCCCTAACCTGTACTTATGACACCTATTCCTATGGCCCAAGTACAAAACCTTGCACTTATCCACATTGAATGCCATCCTGTTGTCTCTTGCCCACTCCATAGCCACTGCCCCAGTTTTAGTATTGTCTGTGAATTTGATCAGCAGACTGTTCACCCCTTCTTCCAAGTCATCCATGAAAAGATTAAACAGGATTGGCCCCAGGACAGAGCCCTGGGAGACCCCGGTTGTCACTGGACACCATCCCAATGATTCCCCACTAATGGTTGCCGTCCAGTCAACTATGCCCTAATCCACCAGACAGTGCTTTGGTCTATCCCAAAACTCCTCAGTTTCTCCACCAGGATATCATGGGGCACTTTGTCAAAGGCCTTGCTGAAATCCAGGTAAACCACATCCACTGCATCTGCTCCATCTAGCCATCTCGAAACCTTGTCATAGAATTCCACAAGGTTTGTCTGGCAGAACCTGTTTTTGCGGAAGCCGTGTTGTGTGGCTGCCAGCCTCCCTTCCCTATATAGCATCACTAGATCTCTCTCTATTATGAGCCTTTCCATTGTTTTTCCTACAATGGACGCAAGGCTAACTGGTCTGTAATTCCCCATGTCCCTTCTACTACCCTTTTTGAAAATTGGGACCACTGATGCCACCCTCCAGTCCTCTGGAACTTCACCCATTCTCCATGAGGCCTCAAAAATGGAGGCCAGCGGGACATGTGGTTAGGTAAGTTCATGGCTGGCCTTATCATTGGATAGAAAAAGCAATCACCTAAGGCAAAGATTTGGGCTTTCACAGAAAGACAGAAAATGGTTACTTTGAGATCATTGTACCTTTGTTGCAAGGGATGACGGAAGGTGCCTGTGGGAGTTTCTGCCTCAGGTACAAGATAACTCGGATGGCCTGGTGTACTATGTGCTTTGACTTAGGAAGCTGGGGATGGGGTACTGTTTCTTACTTCGGCTTGGAAAGCACCAAGTCTTAGGCTAGCTTGGGAAGAATGAGCCTCAAAGCTGATTGGAACACCACGCCTAACAATGGTCAGATTTTGTGGATTTACCAGCCACCAACATTTCAGGGAAGCAAACTACTCACACCATGTGCTTGGTATCTCATTATACCAGTGAGTGGTATTTCCATACACACAAGTTTTACATGCAGAGGTGACCTAGCAAAAGTGGCAGGTGTGTCCTGCAAATCTCAGTTCTGGGCCAAACTTACCAGTCATTGAACCAAGTTTGGATCAGTGCAATTTGGCAAATGTGTCCTTTGCTTCTGATAGGGCAGTCCTATGATCACCAGGGAAGCGGTGGAGTTGGCAGCCATATTGTTTTAGCTAACAAATAGTGTAAGTTACACATGTTAGGAACTTGCACTGGGGTGTGGATAGATGTGTATGTTATGAGTAATACCTGTTTCAGCCCTTGTAAGTGTCAGAGCAATCCCTGAAGTTCTTTTGGCTCCCTCTGGATAAGGAAACAGCACCAGAAAACAGAAGTAGGAGATTAAAAAGAACCCGAGTAGCCAACTTTGCTAAAAATAAATCAAGGGAGATTACAAGACACATGTGCAATTCTCCATAGTCCCTAAAGTCTCTTGCGAAAAGGTGGAAATGAACTAATTTATTAGTGAAATCACATCAGGGGCAGTAATTTCATGTTAGTGAATTTACATGTAATAACATTAGGCTTCCATCCCTGCATATCATCACAGCACAGCCCTCCCAGATGATGAATGAGCTGCCTAAAGAAAGATGATGGTTTGATTGTTTTCACAGCAAACAGAGCAGCATTTTAATTTCTTGCTTCTGTGTTTATTGCTTATTTGGCCCCTTGCTCAGCTTGTAAAAACTCAGCTAAGTGGAAATGAATAAATGTAATTACTGTGGGTGACAGTGGTAATCTGTGTAGGTTTTTCATATTGGCTTTGCCAGTGTTAATCTAATCAGTGGAGAATATGTGTCATTGCACAAATGCACTGACATAAAGCAGAAGCCCTCAGTCCATCAGTGGTTTGAAAGGGAAACCTTTATGCTGGAAAGCAGTAAAGGAACACTGGCCTACACATACCCTACCAGTTGTGCCAGGCACTGCTAAATTGCAAGGGTGCTGTCACCACCCATGGAAAAGTCCGAAACTGTAGTTTAAAGAGACAACTGCAATGTTAATTTGCAGGATGGGTGAATCATCAGAAGGTGGCATTTGTTCTCATTTTCAGGGTATCCCATTAAAATCCCATATGGGAGGGAGGGAGGGAGGGGGGGTGGCTTTTTGCAAGCTAACAAATCCTGTGAAAGCCAGCATTGATCATGTGGCCATTTTATTACTGAGCGGGAAAAGCACCTTGTGACAGGTTTCCCATATCACCATGGGCCATGTGAAACTACTCCGAACTTGCAAAGCATGACAAACCACCCAGAGAACTATCCTGATTAGTGGGTAATATAGAAATCAAATCAATAAACAAAATAAATAAAAACCTGAAAATGGTTTTATATCTCTGAACTTGCCAAGGTGCTTCAAAGAAACAACATATTTTATGTATTTATTTCACTTTTAAACTGTTAATCACCTATGTTGGCCAACATAAGTGACTGATTGCAGGGCATAGGAACTTGTGAATTTAAAAATAACTCTTCTTTTTCTACAACTCAATTGTTTATTTACTTATTTTAATATATATCTCTCCCTTCCACCAAAAAAATGGCACTCAAGGCAGTTGACACTATTCTGACACTAGCAATTCAGAGGCACTGAAGTAACTTTGAAATTGCCAAGGGTTATAAAATCTATCTTGATTATGAGTAAATAACTGATTTTACATTACTTTCTGTGAGGCTCACCTGGATAATAGGATAGCCCCACGTAGCAGTCAACTTACCCAAGCCCTTCTCCTTATCTTATTCTTTAATCCTTTTCATAATGTGCTGATCTGAGGGGAGCAAGAAGTATACCATGTCTGAGGGAAACAACAGAATCATTGCAGTATTTTTTAAATAACCAAAGTAAGGATATTGGCATTCTCATCAATTTTAATTTTACCCATGGAGAGACAGCTGGTTGTAGAAAGAGAATACAAAGTATAGTTTGAAGCTTTTCATCTTGTTGGTCAAGGAACAGATAATTGCCTCTTACCCATTTGGACTAATACTTATGCAAGCCAAAGATACACAGGGGGGTGTGTGTGTGTGTGTGTTTGTGTGTTTGGTGACTTGTCATTAGCTTGAGCTTCTGACAGCTGTCCAGAGCCTTTCCCACTGTATTCTTCCTCTCTTGTTTCTCAATAGCTAGTACAAGGAAGGAAGGAGCACTGAGCCTGTGTGAGGAGCACCAGCGTGGTGTCCTTCAGCTTCTTGGAACTGCTACCACACAGTCCTTATCAATTTAAATCAAGGCAAATGAGGTTCCTCATACTGGTGGCATATTTTTAGGGACCTGGAAGACTGCTGACTGCACTCCAAGTTTCAGTCAAGCAACTAGCCTACGTTCTTCTTCTTGCCTCCCCTTAACATAAAGCCTTGACCTAAAGAAGCCAGGTAGCAGAAACAAAATATTTTGCCATCTGACCACATCAATCTGTACAAATCAAAGTAATGGCAGTACCAATATCTTCCCTCCATTTCATCATAGTGTTTCACCTTTCTTTCTCATAATAATGTCATAGCCACAATATATATTCGAAATATGTGTTTATTTTTTAAAAAATCAATGTATATTTTAAGAACAAATGCCTACAAAATAAAACCTTTTTAAAGACACAGGACCCAATACACAGGCCTCCAAAAATTGTCTGGGGGGCCATAGGATTCTTTGGAATTCCAGCACTAAGTTTCTCTGGTTTCAGTGCTGAATCCCAATGGCCAAGCCCCTGCCTCTGCCTCTCACAGCTGGCAGGGAAGGCACTGTGTTGGCTGTACCTTGGAGGGAGAGAAGTCAGCCATTTCCAGTCAGTTCCCCAGCTTGCCCTCTTCCACTGGTATGGGCCATCTAGTGGGGGTCAAGTTGTGGCTGTGGCCTCACTTCAACCATTGTAAGCCTTCATGTTTGCAGCCTTATGTGCACCTAGGGCAGGGGCAATTGGACTGCAACCTGAGTCTCTTATTTGAGGGCATTGCTATCTAACAATTTGTAAAACACTGTATTTCTATGCAAAACCAATTAACTAGATTCAAATATTAAAACAACAGTATGGAAATTGTATTCCTTTCCATTTTAATAAGGTCCAAATTAAAGCACCCATTGTTATCTACAACAGGTAAGCAACTATTTTGTTTGGATAGTTCTTCCTCTACAGTAGTCCCATTCATAAAAATAAAATAATTAATCGTTGTGCTGCTTTTATGTACCCTTGATACTTTACAGTTGGTATGATAGTTTGCTTGCTGTCTCTGTATTCTTGCTTTAAAAGAACGAGATATCACAAAAACACAAGACATCTCTACCTTTCTCTCTCCACTTGGATATTGATTCTGTAAAATGCTGCCCAGAAAAATAATTTGGTTCAAGGAAATATGAAGCCTCAGAAGGAGAGTTGCTACAGACCAAAGCAGACATTCCAACTGTGTTTAGAAAGTGTCTTTTTCATTTTTATTCTAGAGTAGGCACAGGAAACCCCATCCAGTGTGGTGTAGTGGTTAAGAGTGAGGGCTGGGTCTCAGGCAATCTGGGTTTGAGTCCCCGCTCAGCCATGGAGCAAACTGGGTGACTTTGGGCCAGTCACAGACTCTCAGCCCAACCTACCTCAGAGGATTGTTGTTGCTGTGAGGGTACGATTGAGAGTAGGAGGAGGAGGAGGAGGAAGAGAATTATATAACCAACTTTCAGTTTCTTGGAAGGAAAAAAGGCAGGATATAAATACATTTTTTTAAAAAAAGGATAAATCCAAATCTTTAAAATACCTGCACACTAGTCCCCATGTTAGAGCCTCAATCCAGATTAGCATTCCTGCACCTACTCTAGAGACATAAAAAGACATAGCTGCTAGAGAAGAATTAATGCAAAGTCTGCTATGTCACCATAATGTAAATCTTACAGTATTCCTAGCATCCTCTGTGCCATGGCATGGGACAGAATATGAGAGCACCTGTCAGACTGTGCACCCAAAAAAGTCATTGCCCCCCCCCCCCAGCATACACACACACACACACACAAACACTGTGCTTGCGGCAGACAGTTAGCTCCGTTATCATATTTGTTGTAGAAGCAAGCCTGGGAATTTGGGTAGAGACCTCATCTGGCCTCATTACATCTTTACCCAAAACCATGCACATAGACCTATCTTTATTTTTACTATAGTATATATTGGTATATAAGGTGACCCTTGAAACCAGAAATAGAAAGATAAAAATCAGGGGGAATGGGTGCCTTATATGGTGAAAAATTTTCATCATACCGTAGAACCCCCGAATCCATGGGAGATAGGTTCTAAGCCCGCCAAGCAGATGCCTGAAAATGCAGGAGAAAGTGGAAAAACTGCATATATCTCTAGGGTCTCTGTGGGGAGTAACCACACTTCCTCAGAACTAGCCAGCCTCACTCACATGTTTTGTTTCTCAGTGGATGTGAAGATATATTTGGATTCATTTGCTAGAAATATTCAAAAAAAATTCTAGAGATATATCCATATATAACAGTGCATAAGAGGGTCCTTGAGACTGGAAATTGAGAAACAAAAACTGGGGGTCATCTTATATGCCTAACATAAACACCAGAAAAACAGCTCAAAATATCCACCTCGTTTTATACATGAGTTGTTTTATATGCCAGTATATATGGTATTTTTAGCTCCAGTGCTTCTTTTAAAATATTTATTTATTATTAAATCCCCAATCAACCTGTTGCATGAAAAAGGATTCACCACCCACACAGATTTTTTAATTTGAAAGATAAAAAGATTTCTCATTTTTGTGCTTTTTAAATATGCCCTCCCACTTTTCAAAAGCTGGTTTAGAAAGTTTGTGCACAGTGCTTGCAGAAAAGGATCGCATTATGGGCAAAATGATTAAAGCTGCAATATGCATTAGATAATTTTCCAAATCATTTGATATAGACAGTGTTATGGAGCTTTCTTCATGACATATAATCAGTATTAGTGAAAAATTTGCAAAACAAGGAGGAGGAGAACAAGAAAAGAGGGTTTTGATGGGAGAAAATTGACTTCTATTCAATAAGACCTGAAGCCTTTCTTCCCCAGTCCCCTCAGTTGGGCAGAATAAATGTTCACCAATGATCCCCAGAGCTGTTCCATAACATAACATATGCCAAATGCGAAGGGACTTGTGTAGCGCAATGAAGCTATGAGCTATGTCGTGCAGAGGCACCCAAGATGGACAGGTCATAGCGGACAGCTCTGAGAAAAGGTGATCCACTGGAGAAGGAAATGGCAACCCACTCCACTATCCTTGCCATGAAAACCCCATGGACAGTATCAACAGGACCAAGTATTTGTACTACAGGAATAAGAGGGCTTAGTAGAAGAGGCAACGACCTGTGGGGAGAAATGTCACAGAGCTGAAGAGAGAGAGAGACAGAAGGAAATTAGAGAAGAGAATGTGAGGCAGGGGACACAAATAGGGATAGGCAGGGCAAGATGCTATTAGCATCCTAAGACCAGTACTCGGGATGGGGAACAGAGGAGTGTGGTTGACAAGGAGAGCAAGGCAAAGGACAATGGGAGATGCCATGTGACCACACACCACAGACATATTTGTGCTCACAGGTTGTGTGAGGAGGGATCTGTCAAGTCAGAAATACTGCATAGCTTTCTCACTTTAGATGTTCTGGGCCCTGTGTGCCCCCTACCCTGTGTGGTACCCATTTTAGCAGCACTATTGCCTACACCAAGGCAGTCCGGAACTCATGTGGATTTGTTTGTTTGGCGAGTCATGTCCCAACTTTCTATGTAAAAAGGTTGTATTGAAATATATGAAACTAGGTAGGGGGAATGGGGCTACTAACCCAATACACACAAGAAAGGCAAAGACTGAAAGATAGTGGTTAGGAAATAGTAATAGGGATACCTTTACGCAATTCCCACTTCCCTGAACAAGACAAAGGACCAGATACAATTTGCAGCTGCCAGTCCATACATTTCCAGGCTTGAAATATTAAAAATGTGTGCCTTTGAAAAATGTGCAAAACCCACACTATTTATTTTAAAAATACATACAAATATGCATTAGTCAGTGGGGGCATGTTTACAAAAATGGACACATTTGAAATATGCACATACAAATGCATACATAAAAATGGCACACAAAACAATACAGGGTATCTGCTCAAGAAAAAATGCATAAGGTATCAGAACAAAATGAGAATGTTAGTGGAAAATAAGGAACCTCAACAAGGTTATCCACCCATCCATACCAGAAGTGGCTCAGAGAATAGGAAGGACACAGTGGACAAGGGGTTGGATTAGGTGGTTTCTTGAGTAGTTGAAAACATGACTTGTAACATAGGGGACCTCAATACAAATATAAATCAGAACAAAATTTAATTCTATCCTAGCAATATCATGTTACAACAGTGCAGTAAAACAGTATCATAAAAGCTACTGCAGCTGCTGCAGCAGCTTAGCAGCAATCCTAAAGGGAGCGGTGAATGGATGGAAAAGGGGGAGAGAGTGGGCACTTACAGGAAAGACTTGGAAATGAAAGGAAAGCTATGTGAAGGGGGCAACTTACATTTTTAAACCAGTAGTGGGAACTTGCTAAGGAACTGGTGCAAATGGCTGGGTCATCCCAAGCCATGGCCACCACATATACCATTCTGTTTAATGCATTTCCGCATCATACTTTATTGGGCTCACAGCTGTACATATGGCAAACATATTTGTCATATGCTGTTGTGGACTGAGGCTGAGCAAAAGTTTCCACTGGGTGTCCCATGCCCACATTCCAATATACTACATGTTGAGTATCTTGAGTCCCACATAAATATAAACGAGGGTAGACTGCATGGAACCAAAAACCCTTGAAGTGGTTTATTTGGCCAAAAACAAACCTGTGAAACAATATCACATATGAAGAACTTTCTTTCCCCGCTGAAGAGACATCCATATGTCTATATACCATGTCCACTTTTTACAAAGGTTTATTCAATACCAAAAGAACAAATGAAAGAAAACCACTTTTTATATTGTCCTGTTGGTGGCAGCAGTGAAGTGGAAGTGTGCCTTTGAGGTAAGAACTTTACATCAGGTAAGAACTGCACATGCATAACATAAATTACCTTCATCTCTGGTGGAAAGCCATAGCTGCGGGGGGGGGGGGCGGGGGGGAGAGAGCGCACACACACAACATGCCACAAAAGCTATGCAAAGCAAGAAATTTGGACACAGGGAAAAGTCAGATTTCTGTATGCCTATCTGAGTATCTGCATATGTGCCAAGAAAACAAATAGTTTCATACTTTTGCTTCAGTTACCATCACTGTCAAGACAAACACTGGAGCCTGACTGGGCTAATGCCAGGCTTATTGTGCAATTCTAAATATATTTACTTTGAAAAGTAAGCTCCTCTGGATCGAGCCAATATAGTTTCTTGTTAGCAAGTTTAGGACTGGAGTGGTAAACTTTTTAAAAATATTTGTATATCCACCTGGGTACCAGATATGAACAACCAACATGGTTCCTGAATTATATTCATTGCTTTCATTAAACAGGTTTGATACAGAATGGTTAGAACTGCCCCGGGCTTTGGTCAAACGCAAGCCAAAAATGGGAGCCATTTATAAAGTTTGTTGCTCAATGTAACAATGAATTCTGTGAAAAGAGGGAATAGTATAGATGACAGTGCCGTGTACCACATAAAATTAAAATGGATCAGCTGCAGCCACACAAATCCATGGGTTGACAAATTAAGAGAACTTTATACTAAATACCATCCCATTCCAATGATGCTGTCAATGTTTCAGTTAGAACTGTAGTTCAAAACAACTGAAAAGTATGTTATGAATATGACATAAGATACTCATGATTTCTAGGAGCTGGCAAGTTTACCAATGCTAGCATCTACTACAAAGTGGCTAAGCATCAGTGTATAAACACTAAAAATCAGCCTATGCATGCAAATTGCATTTCCTTTGTTTAATTCAGCAACTAGAGGGAACATGTCAGATACCAGGTAGTACAAAATTGATCAATACTTGGGATGTACTGATCTGGTTAAAGGCATTCCATCTGCATTTTGCAGATTGCCAAGCATCTTTCATTCCATCATCTGCTCAGTGATAAAATGGTACTTTTTAAAGGTGTGCACAAGATTTTCATTCCACTCAGACAAGTGCACATTATGTGCATTCGTGCTAATGTGAACTGGGGCTAATGTACATTAGCATATAAATGTGAACTTGCTGAAATCCATCCCCCTTTAAAAAAATGTTCTGTCAGTCCACTGCAGAAGCTATAGGTCAGATACATAGAAATCTAAACTCAGTGGAATCCATTGCAAAATGCTATGAATGGTTAGTCTTTCTCACTTCTTCAACATGTGGCATGAAATCACGGTTGCAAGCCAGACATTAAGAAATATAATTTCCTCAATATTGGTAATATTTACAGCTTCCCAGCACTCCTGGCACCTGAATTACTGCCGTAGCTCTGCATCTGTTTCCTCCTCTCTTCCCCAACCTTTCTGCTGTCACTTTGACTTACTGCTAGAGTAGCAATCTTATACATGGGTCAGTGGGAAACAGAAGGAAGATTGGAGGTAAGCAGATAGGAGGTAGGTTAAAAGAAAGGCCTATATTTCTTATCTGATAGTGAGTACAGTGCAAGTTGCAGAACATTTTTCAGGGCTCTAATGCTTGCCCCATATCCACGATGCTTCCTGAACTAGGAAAAAGTTCTCTACTTAGTATGCACAAGGCTGTGGATGCGCTGCTCCAGCAGCCAGAAACCATGTGGTCACAGCCATTTTGAAGTAGATGGCACAAAAAATGCTGGGTAACTAAAGAATGGAAATGTCTTATTCCTTTTTACCATCATATGACAAAGACTTTATCTTTTTGCAGATCTGAAACTATATTCCTTCCTTTTATGTTTTCAGTTCCAAGTGATCTGATGCTCTATGAATCAACTTATTTTTATATTTTGCAACAGCTTTCTCCTGGATTGAAACCATCTGTGCTTACTTACATGTTTAAATGTTCTGCTGTGCTATGTGCTACTACTGAACAGATATTATGATGCTATATAATGAATTGAGTATTATTGAATACCTAGAGAGAAAAAAGAAAAATGTGACTTATTAGGAAATTATATCCATTTGGGGTGGTACCAGCTGAAGAGTCCTCTGTGTGTGTGTTTTAGTAATGGGAGAAAGAGATCTAGGTACAATGTTGGTGGGGGGAGCAGGGAGGGGGAGGTTGGAACAAACCTCCTTGTCCCATGGCCTGAAAATCTTGTTTGGTAGGAGGTGGTTTGGAGTGGAAAGCAGTATCAGGGGCTCACTAGCCATTTATCTACTCCAGAGCTCTCCTCTCCCAAAACTAGTTATCCCTTCAAAAATATAACCAGAGTTCAGTTGCTCAAGTCTGTATGTAATATGTTGTTAGGCTCTTCTTGGTATAAAAGGGAATGAGTCAGAAATTAAGAGGCATTGGAACAAATTGCATAAAATCCACTTTGCAAATGTTCCTCAGATAGAAACATTATTTGCTTAGTACCATCATGTGCAGATTATTACCTGTATTTGTGCATTGTGCTCCGTATTCCAAGAAGTAGATGGAGCCTTAGTTAATATGCATGTGAATGATTATTGTGCTTCACATGTTCAACAAGCTTAACTGTGCGACAGCTTGTAAGCAACTTTCTTTTAACCCAAAGATACTTTTCACAGACCTTTTGTCTGTTTGGGACACTTAAGTGAAGCAGTATATATAGTTCTGAAAGCAAAGAACCGAGACTATTCACACCATCTCTCCAAGAAAGAGTGTACAGCTATAAGAAGCAGGGAACAAATGTACTGCAGAGAATCTTCTTGAAAGTATGCATCTCAAGCTGTGTAAACTCACATTACTAACAAAGACGGTTGGGCGTTGTTGATTTTCAGTACATTTTGAAGAGAGCCCGGAGACTGCACAAGCAACTGGCATATCCTTCAGCCGTAAAATATCTCAGAGAAGAAAAGAGGAAATGTAAACCTCATGTTTCTTGAATGTGTACAGAGATGTAAAAACACAGCAATTCAGAAGAGAGCATTGACATCAGTGATCAGATATGTGTCTAGTCTGACCTACTGAACTGCAGCAATGTATATAAGAGGGCATAGGCTAAGAGGAAGGATGGTTCATGTCCTTCCTCTTAGCTTATGCCCTCCTTCTACACTGTTGTGCTAATGAGGGTGGGGAAGTGTGTCTTTCAGCCCAAAGCCTGTAATACAAACCACCTGTTAGTGTTTCCATTCAGCTGCTGATGTTGACTTGTTTCAACAGCAATAGGAAGTAATGCTTTATTTATCATCATATATTAATATTCTCAAGAAAATTAGTCCTTAGATTTACTCAGAGCTAAAATACTATGAGTTTTAAACACTGGACCAAAATAGTTCAAATAAATCTACCTGCTCTTCAGTAATGGTGCAAAGAACTACATCAGTGTAATATCACTGAAAGTTTTGCTGTTGACTGCAATAGCAGCAGAATTTCATCCTTAACTCTTTTCCAATATACTTCTGTAGATATGACATTCCCCATTGCATGTGACACACCATGCAAAGGTGGAACTGATCTTTATTCAATACGGTTGCCAGCTCCCAATCTGGAGACAATATGGATTTTTAACGGGGCATCCAGACAGTCCATTCCATCACTGCCCTTTTAGCAAAATCTCCATGAGGTTTTATGATCCTATACACATAAGTTTTCCACTGCATGCATACTTGGTCTGCTTGGCTTCCAAGTGAACAGAACGTTGGATTAGATGGACTCTTGGTCAGATCCAGTAGGCTTCTTATGTTCTTATGAGCTACCTGAACTTGGAAGTCATGGCCAATCCCAAGAGCAGATATGGTGGTTAGGTACCAGTTAAGTGTCACACCCCAGCAGGGTCTCATGAAGAAGGTTTCCCTGGAGTTACTCTTCCTCTTCACCACTACAACTTGTTTATTCACCTGCCTTTCATTCAGGTCCAGACAATGGTGTCTGCGAAAAGGAACAGCAGAAGAAGTCATTGCCTAGCTGCTTGCTGGCTTCAAGTAAGCAAGTGGTAGCAATGATGACAACAGAATTAGGCGCAATAGCAGTTGCTGAGCAGCTAGACTCACAACAGTAAGCAGTCCCTTGAGGGAGTTTTGCCCAAAGGCCCTGAAAAACCTGGAGTCAGCACTACACATAGCAGGAAACCTAAATGTAGATGTGAGAACCTAAAAAGAGGTTTCAGATTAATTTAAACATGGAAGTGCACTCCCTGTACACTTCTGAAACAACCCTTAATATTAGGGATGTCAGATACTCCTGCCTTGCCTGAAATGTATGCATACATTTCCCCTAACCGTCTGACCAGAGCATAGAGAGAAGATTATAATATAATATTATATTATATTATATATAAGCATTATATAAAGCTCTAAATGGCTTGGGACCACACTATCTTAGGGAGTACATTACTCCATACATACCTGCCCATTGTTTAAAATCATCAAGGAGACCCTCTTACAGGTTCCTCTCCCTGAGGAGGTTAAGGAGAAGGAGGTGAGGATATGGGCCTTTTCTATGGTGGCACCCCAATGATGGAATGCTTTGCCATGGGAAATTTGTCAGGTGCCTACTTTATTGAGTTTTAGGCACCTGATAAAAATGTTTCTATTTCAACACACCTGTGGCACTACTTAAGCTATTTATATGGCAGCGCTAGTTTTAGTTTTAATTTAATTTATTAATTTTAATGTTTTGTTGATATGCAGCAGGGATCCTCAAACTTTTTCAGCAGGGGGTCAGTTGAAAGGTGCCAGTGCTAGCCCCGGGCTGGAAAGGTGGTGCTGGCGGTGCACACAGGCCGGTGAGGGGGCGGGGGCGGTGCGTGTGGGCACATGCTCTGGGGTGGGGACAGGGCATGTAGCGAGGAAAGGCGAGGCGCAGGCAGGCAGGCAGGCAGGCACACGAGGCAGCAGCTTGCTCACTCGGAGATCGTTTTCTCCGAGCAAGCAAACCGCTGCCTCGCTGTGCGAGGAGCGAGGTGCGCGGCAGTGGGCGTGCACATGGGTGCGGGCGCAGCAGATTCAAATGGACACAGCGGACTGGATAAATGGACATGGCAGGCTGGATCCATTCCCTGGGCCTCTGTTTGAAGACACATGATATACAGGGTGTCCATAAAGTCTGTGTGCAATTTAAAATACTTGTAACTTTGTCACTGCATGTGATAGAAACAATCTGTAAAGAGGAGTAGAAAGCTTGATGTATCAAGTTTTTTTTAACTTAAGAAATTTTATTCAGCATTTGTTTTACACAATATGTTTAAAAATTTCTTGAAATTTAAACATTCCTTATTTTTCAGAATTACTGTTGGCTAATGGCTTCACTAGAAGAGAAAGTAAACTGTGTTCTTTGGTTGGCCAAACTAAAATCTACCACTGCTGTCCAAAGAAGGTTTAGAACCCAGTACAAGAAAGAAGCACCACACAGGAATTCTATATCCACGTGGATGAAAAAAATTAAGTAAACAGGTTCTGTCAATGATAAGCCACGGTTGGTAGATCACGTGTTTGACTCCATTAGATTTCTTTTTATGAGGACATGTGAAAACTAATGTTTATTCAACCAAACCTCTATCTGTAGAAGACTTGCAAGGTAGGGTAACTTATGTGATTGCTGGCATTACTGAAAAGCAGCTTGAAAATGTTTTCTGAGAACTACAGAATTGTATTACCCTTTGTCTTAGTAAGGATGGTGGCATGTTGAAAATTAACAAGAACAATAAAAAATTTAAGTGTTTCTTTTTTCTTTTGCTTTTTACAGATTGTTTCTAAAGTTACAGGTATTTTAAATTGTACACGGACTTTATGGGCACCCTGTATACAGTGGTACCTTGGCTAACGAACGCCTTGGCTCACAAATGCCTTGGGTCACGAACAAAAATTTCATGAAAATTTTGACTTGGGTCACAAACTCCGCTTTGGGTGGTGACCAAGATCGCAGCCATCCTCCCCGCCCCAAGTAGGGGGATGGCCACGATCCCAGTCGTGTTCGTGCAGGGAACACATGTGTGATCACGGCTGTGCTGCGCTGCGCCTGCCTTTCCTGCAGGAGTGCACCCATGATCACGCACGTCTTCCCTGCACAAACTCAACTGTGATCCTGGCTATCTCCCCACTTGGGGGGGTGGGGAGATGGCCGCGATCGTGCTGGTTGGGGTGGGGAGATGGCTGAGATTGTGCCCTTCTATCCTGCAGGAGCATGCCCATGCCAGGGTTTCTTTCAGAAGCACCACCCCAACATAAATGTAATGAACAGAGCGATGAATCTGATGAACAATAACATGGTCTCTCATTTCCAGAGGGTTATGTAGCTCAGGAAAAAACAAGTGACTATAAACAGATTTTTCACCAAAACTGACCCTGCAGCTAAGAGACAAAGAGAGGAAACCCCTGAAAGAGATCTCCCCAGTGTCCTTATGGTGGGGGACTCTCCCTCAAAACAATAACCCCCCCCCCCGCACCTAGGTTAGTGTTCTCCACTGTACTGTACAGTACTTTGTCGCTTTGTTGCTGTTTGTCACTTTGTTTCAAATTTTTCTGATTAAAAAAAATAGTTACAGAATGGATTAACCTTATTTACATTGAACCTTAGGGGGAAATTTGACTTGGGTTACAACCAATTTGGGTCACAATCAGAGTCATGGAACGGATTAAGTTCGTGAGCCAAGGTACCACTGTATTGTGTTTTATTTTGTCCATTTATTACAATATTTTAATTGTATTATTTTATAATGTTATTATTGCTATTTTGTAGGCTACCCAGATAGCATTATGATATCGGGTGGCTTTTCTACAATTGTAATAAATAAATAAACAAATAAAATGCAAGTGCAGTGCTCCTTAGTACATTAGACCTGTGATGCAACTAGATGCTTTTAGATGCTGTATTAGACGAAAATGCAAAACAACAAAAGAGTTTGTCTAAAGAAATACTTTAAATATGCTCAGTTTTGCATTTTAAACATTTAAATCATAGCACTATTATGACTACAGGAAAAAAATGGGGTTTGTGTCTGCTGCCCCAATGTTAAACATCTGTAGAAAATGGTAATTAAAAATATACTAAAATGAGCACTCTAATCATGCACATAGTCAGCTAACTTCTCCCAACTACAAAATGTTTCTGAAAATAAGAAAAAAGGATGGCTCAGTGACCAGCATCGGCCCCACTGATATGCCCATGCCACCCCAAGAACAGGGGCTGGGCATGCTCACAGCTGCCCCACCACTTGCTGCTCTCTGGGTGGTCACTGCAATGCTGAACCTGAAGTAATTTCCCCATCAATTGATGCCACTAAAGAAATATATACAAAAACTAGGCAGGTCATCTCTGGCTTTTCTGTATTAGGAGAAATTAATGCACAGGCATGGTTGCAGCTAAAATTCCTGCTGCCTCTGTAGGAGTAGTGATACATCCTGGGAAGGAAATGAATGTCCTCTGTGGAAAAATACCACTGGAATCAAGTTGTTCTCTTTTGCTTCTAGTCTAGTATTTTGCCATATTCATTTGTTTATTTCTTTAGGAAATCTGGTGGCAAGAAGAGGTGCTGGATTGACAGCAGTTACATATTTATCCAAAGGATCAGGCCAGGACAGCCAGTGGAGCTGCAGGCATTCCCCATGCTGTGTAACCTGCCTGCCTCACCTCCTGACCCAGAAGGACCACCTCCTCTGGAGAGAAGGCAGTTCATATTCAAGGCCTTACTATGCTAGCTACCCTTCTGGGACTGTCATTATATAGAAGAGGGGGCATTGTTGCTTATTTTTATTAGTCAGGCCCAAGCCTTTCTCAGACTTGAAAATCCAGCTCTACACCCTTATTAGCCTTGAAATATTACAACAGGCTATCTCATGGGAATACTATTCTTCCTTCCTTCCTCTCTTTCATTAGGACAGAAATACAGCCCTTTTCTGAGTAATGGCTTGTGTCCCCACATCTTCAGGATGTGGTTAGACAAGAAATACAAGAAAAGGGGCAAAAAGAATATATCAGCAATAGAACCGACCCCACACAGTTCAGCTCATCTAAGTTTTAGTTGAAAGGACAAGTAAAATGTCAAGCATGTTCTCTTCCAATAAAGAAGAAAGAAAGGAAAAGAAAAGAAAAAAAAAAGAATTTTGGAATAAGAGTGGGTAGAGTGGGCAAACAATTCAAGTAGAATTTTAGGAAGAAAATGCTTGATAGGGGAAAGTTTAACCCTCCTTTCCGAGATCTGAATCAGGGACATGTACCCTTATTTGAAAGTAAGTAAATGTAGCATGCATATACATGATTAAAGGAACATTAAAGTTTGACCCTTGCATATGTGAATACCAAGTTTGAAGAACCATATAATATATGCATTTTGAATATATCTTCTCCATCAGTTAATGTTTTAGTATACAATATATACACAAATCCAAGAAATTGATACCCATAATCAGAACATAAGATAGGAAGAACTAGAAATGTGCAGTAGATCAAGAAGGGGGGGGGGACATGAAAAAAGAACATAAAAATATCAAATGTAGTTCAAGACACCCCTTCATGGATCACTGCCTTGCCGTGGCGAAGGGGCTTGTGTAGCTCAATGGAGCTATGAGCTATGCCGTGCAGGGCCACCCAAGACGGACAGGTCATAGCAGAGAGCTCTGACAAAACGTGATCCACTGGAGAAGGAAATGGCAACCCACTCCAGTATCTTTGCCATGAAAACCCCATGGACAGTACCAAAAGGCAAAAAAAAAAAAAAAAAAAAAAAAAGATCCTGGAAGATGAGCCCCACAGGTTGGAAGGTGTCCAATATGCTACTGGGGAAGAGCAGAGGGCTAGTACTAGTAGCGCCAGAAAGAATGAAGCGACTGGGTCAAAGCCAAAAGGACACTCAGTTGCCGATGTATCTGGAGGTGAAAGGAAAGTCTGATGCTGCAAAGATCTATACTCCATAGGAATCTGGAATGTAAGATCCATGAATCAAGGTAAGCTGGATGCGGTCAAACAAGACATGACAAGACTGAACATCGACATCTTAGGAATCAGTGAACTAAATTGGACAGAATGGGTGAATTTAATTCAGATGACCATCAGGTATACTACTGCGGGCAAGAATCCTTCAGAAGAAATGGAGTAGCCTTCATAGTCAATAAAAGAGTAGGGAAAGCAGTACTGGGATACAATCTCCAAAATGACAGATTGATCTCAGTTCGAATCCAAGGCAAACCATTCAACATCACAGTAGTCCAAGTCTATGCCCCAACCACTGGAGCTGAAGAGGCTGAAGTTGACCGGTTCTATGAAGGCCTACAACACCTTCTAGAATTAACACCCCAAAATAATGTCCTTATCATCATGGGGGATTGGAATGCTAAAGTAGGAAGCCAAAAGATAACAGGAATAACAGGCAAGTTTGGCCTTGGAGTACAAAATGAAGCAGGGCACAGGCTGGTAGAATTTTGTCAAGAGAATATGATGGTCATAGCAAACACTCTTTTCCAGCAACTCAAGAGATGACTCTACACATGGACATCACCAGATGGTCAACACAGAAATCAGATTGACTATGTGCTCTGCAGCCAAAGATGGAGAACCTCTATACAGTCAATAAAAACAAGACCAGGAGCTGACTGTGGCTCAGATCATGAGCTTCTGGTTGCAAAATTTATGCTTAAACTGAAGAAAGTAGGGAAAAGCACTAGGCCACTCAGGTATGACCTAAATCATATCCCTGATACAGTAGAGGTGACAAATAGATTTGAGAAATTAGATCTGATAGACAGAGTGCCTGAAGAACTATGGACGGAGGTTCGCAACTTTGTACAAGAGGGACCAACTAAAACCATCCCAAAGAAAAAGAAATGCAAGAAAACAAAATGGCTGTCTGAGGAAGCTTTACAAATAGCTGAGGAAAGAAGGGAAGTGGAAGGCAAGGGAGAAAGAGAAAGATACACCCAAATGTATGCAGAATTCCAGAGAATAGCTAGAAGCGATAAGAATGCCTTCTTAAATGAACAGTGCAAAGAAATAGAAGACTACAATAGAATAGAGAGGACTAGAGATCTCTTCAAGAAAATTGGAGATATGTAGGGAAAGTTTCATGCAAAGATGGGCATGATAAAGGACCAAAATGGCAGGGACCTAACAGAGGCAGAAGAGATTAAGAAGAGGTGGCAAGATTACACAGAGGAACTATACAAGAAAGAGCTTAACATCCCTGATAACCACAATGGAGTGGTCACTGACCTCGAGCCAGACATCCTGGAATGTAAAGTCAAATGGGCCTTAGGAAGTTTGAGCAACAACAAAGCTAGTGGAGGCTACAGTATTCCAGCTGAGCTATTCAAAATCTTAAAAGACAATGCAGTAAAAGTGATACACTCAGGAGATGGTTAGCTTATAAACTAAAGAAGGAAAGAGAAAAGAGACTGATATATAAACTGAAGGATGGAGAAGGACAACTGCAGGTACAAAGTATGTTAATTAAGAAAATAGTGGAAGCCTTTTTTGTAAAGCTGTACCAGAATAAAGAAATTTCAATTGAGAAAGTTAATGAGTATATTCAAAAGGGAAATTTACCAAAGTTGTTGGAGAAATACCAAAAAATTTTAAATGAGAAATAACAATGACTGAAGTAACTGAGGCAATCAAGAGACAAAAGAACGACAAAACCCTGGGCCCGGATGGGCTACCAGCAGAGTTCTATAAAGCTTTTGAAGGAATCCTGTCTATGCCTTTTAAGGATATATGTAACGCGGCATCGTCAGATGCTAAAATACCAAATACCTGGACCGAGGCAAATATTGCCTTAATACTGAAAGAAGATATGGACTTGACACAGATTCAGAATTATAGAACTATATCACTTTTAAATGTGAATTACAAAATCTTTGCCTCTGTAATGGCAGAAAGACTGAAGAAGTATTTAACAGACTTTATACATCCAGATCAAAATGGCTTTTTACCTAAAAGACAAATGAGGAATAATATGAGAATTATTTTGGATATTTTAGAATATTATGAGGTCCACTCTGAAAGACCAATGTCACTATAGTTCTTGGATGCACAGAAGGCCTTTGACATTGTTAACTGGCAATTCATGAAACAACACCTAGCACAAATGGAATTTGGTGAAAAATTTATTAATGCAATATCAAGCATTTATCAAAAACAGACTGCCAGGATTATAATTAATGGAGAACTTACAGATACTATAGATATTCAAAAGGGCACAAGACAAGGATGTCCTTTATCACCATTGTTATTTATATTGATTTTAGAAGCGCTAAATAGAAATATTAGAGAAGATATGGATAGTAAAGGCGCTAGAATTAGAGATGAAAGCAATAAACTGCAAGCATTTGCAGATGATTTCGTTTTTATTCTTGAGACACCCTTGGTAACAATGTCTAAACTTCTACAAAAGATAGAAGAGTATGGTGAATAAATAGAGAAAAGATGAAATTGCTAGTGAAAAATCTTACATTGGAACAGAGAAAAACTCTGATGGAACAAGTAGATCTTCAAATTGTTAAAAAGGTTAAATATTTGGGAAATTTCCTTACAGCTAAATGTACTACATTGAAAGAAGATAATTATGATAAACTACTTAAGGAAATTAAGAGTGACTTGGAAAAATGGGCTAATTTGCAACTATCGTTGGGAAGAATAGCAATAGTTAAAATGAATATATTACCAAAGTTCTTATTTTTATTTCAAACGATTCCCATAAAAATTGATAAAAAATTCTTTGATGATCTAAACACCCAAATTTCGAGATTTGTATGGATAAAGAAGAAACCAAGGATTAAATTAAAAATGCTTCAGGAGGCCAAAGGGAATGTGGGTTTTGGCCTTCCTGATTGGATGCTGTATTATCAAGCTTCTGTCTTAAAATGGCTAAAAGAATGGATAACTTTAAGAAGTAAGAGAATCCTTTATCTTGAAGGGCATGATTTGCAAATGGGTTGACAGGCTTATATGTGGTATGAGAAGTGTAAGGCACATGGTTGTTTTTTAAATCATTACATTAGAAAGTCATTAACGTTGGTGTGGGAAAAACTAAATACAAAACTGTATATTAAATTACCAAGATGGCTTTCACCTATGGAAGCTCTTGTATATCCAAATGCATTGAATTTTGATATGATTGTGAGATATGATGATATTCTGGATAATGATGGAGGATTGAAACCGAACCAAGAACTACAAGAGCAGGGAATTAATATCTCTTAGTGGCATAAGGTTCAATTGAGATATGTTAAAGATTATAAAATGTGGGGTTTTTATAAGGAGTTAACAACATTTGACCAAGTGATTTTAAAATCAGATGAGAAAATGATTAAAAGACTGTATAATTTTCTTTTGGATATGAGAATGGAAGATGAACAAGTTAAGGAAACTATGATGAGCAACACCAACTGCGCCCGGCAGCTTACGCCGGAGGAGGGCCGCCTCCTCGCTGTGTAAGACCGCGCCGCGCCGGAGGGAAGCCGCTGCCTGGCCGCGTAAGACCGCGCCGCCATCCACCGCCCACTTGGCTGCTCCGCCACGCCCCAGCACGTGTGGCAGGCGTGCTCCGGACGAGGCGGGGGACGCAGGGCCGGCGGCTACAAAGCCCGCGGGAGGAGCGCGCCACCAGCAACACCTACTGCGCCCGGCAGCCTACGCCGGAGGAGGGCCGCCTCCTCGCTGTGTAAGACCGCGCCGCGCCGGAGGGGAGCCGCTGCCTGGCCGCGTAAGACTGCGCCGCCATCCACCGCCCACTTGGCTGCTCCGCCACGCCCCAGCACGTGTGGCAGGCGTGCTTCGGACGAGGCGGGGGACGCAGGGCCAGCGGCTACAAAGGGCGTCGGCCAAAGGACGGTCGCCACCGTTCAGGTGGCCAAGCAGGGGGCGGGGCTGGCCAGGGGCTTGCGCTTGGCGATGGTAGGCCCTCCTGCTGGGCTGTGAGTGAGGGGTGAGTGTGTGTGTGTGTGTGTGTGTGTGTGTGTTTTTAGTAGTATTTTAAATCTTTTTATGGAGTCGTCCCTGGCCATGCTGCCGCTTATGTTTCCTGGGGAGCGCACGGGTGCCGCCATTGAGGTGGTTATGGGCAGGGGACGTAACAGCGTTGGGAGCTTAACGTGTCCGCATAGAAGAAGGAGGGACAGATGGCTGACACCTGTCCCTACTTCTGGTTTTGCTCCCAGCCAGAGGGTGCCAGGGAGTCTCGTCAGTCGCCCCTCCAGCCTGACGGTGCTGTTGCTTAATGCCAGGTCGGTCAATAACAAATCTGCCCTCATCCAGGACCTGATTGTGGATGAGGGGGCTGACCTGGTCTGCATAACGGAGACCTGGGCGGGAGAGGGGGGGGATGTTGCCCTCTCCCAAGTGTGCCCGCCCGGGTATCTGGTCCAGCACTGCTCACGGCTGGAGGGGAGGGGAGGGGGGGTCGCTTTGGTATACCGAGCCTCCATCTCCCTCACGGGACTTCCGGTCCCTTCGAGACCAGGGCTGGAGTGTCTCTATTTGGTGTTGGGCGACCGAGACAGACTGGGGATTCTGTTGGTGTACCGCGCACCCTTCTGCCCAACAGTCTCCCTGCCTGAGCTGACGGAGACTGTCTCGGACCTGGTGTTGAGGACCCCCAGGATGTTGGTCCTGGGGGACTTCAATCTCCATGCCGAGGCTAGTCTGACCGTGGCGGCTCAGGACTTCATGGCCTCCATGACGGCCATGGGGCTGTCTCAACATGTCACCGGCCCCACCCATGAACGGGGACACACTCTGGACCTGGTTTTCTCGACGGGGCAGGAAGAGGGTGGTCTGAGGGTGAGTAATTTATGCTTGACTCCCCTGTCATGGTCAGATCACTTCCTGGTGAGGTTTATGCTCGAGAGCGACTTCTCCCTCTGTAAGGGTGCGGACCCGATTATGTGGGTCCGCCCCCGGAGCCGGATGGATCCAGAAGGATTCCTGAAGGCCCTGGGGGAGTTTCCGGCTGACAAGACGGGTGCTCCTGTCGAGGCTCTGGTCGAACTGTGGAATGGGGAGATGACCAGGGCTGTAGACACGATCGCTCCTAAGCGTCCTCTCCCACCGGGCAGAGCCCGCTCTTCCCCTTGGTATACTCCTGAATTGAGGGCGATGAAGCAGGTTGGGAGACGACTAGAGCGTAGGTGGAGGAAATCACGAGATGAATCTGACCGAACACACTTAAGAGCCCACTATCGGGCCTATGCTGTGGCGGTGAGGGCGGCAAAAAAGAGATTCTTTTCCGCTTCCATTGCCTCCTCACAATGCCGTCCGGCGGAGCTCTTTCGAGTGGTGCAAGGCCTGGTCCGTCCAGGTCCAAAGGAAGACCTGATTCCACCCTCAAAGACCCGCTGTGACGACTTTGCCAGGCATTTCAGGGAGAAAATCGCTCAGATTCGTCACGAGCTGGACACCACTATTGATTCAGAGGTTTCAAAGGAGACACCAATGCTGCCGTCTGGTCCAGATTTATTGGATGAATTTCAGTTATTGCGGCCCGATGATGTGGACAAGGTGCTTGGGCGAGTACGTCCAACCACTTGCCTTTTGGACCCTTGCCCGTCTTGGTTAATAAATGATTCCAAGCACGGGATTGGAACCTGGATCTTGGAAGTGGTTAACGCTTCTCTGAGGGAGGGTCGGGTGCCGGCCCCTTTGAAGGAGGCGGTAGTCCGACCGGTCCTGAAGAAGGCGTCACTGGATCCAGAGATGGCCTCTAATTATAGACCAGTGGCCAACATCCCGTTTCTGGGCAAGGTGTTAGAACGAGTGGTGGTGGGACAACTCCAAGCACTCTTGGATGAAACTGATTATCTGGACCCATTGCAGTCCGGCTTCAGACCCGGGTACGGTACTGAATCTGCCTTGGTCGCCCTGTATGATGACCTGTGCAGGGAGAAGGACAGGGGGAGTGCGTCCCTGTTGGTTCTGCTGGACCTCTCAGCAGCTTTCGATACCATCGACCATGGTATCCTTCTGGATAGGCTTGCGGGATTGGGGGTTGGAGGCACTGCTTTGCAGTGGTTCCGCTCCTATCTCAACGGCCGATTCCAGAAGGTGGTGCTGGGGGACTATGGCTCTGCGCCATGGCAGCTATGCCATGGAGTACCGCAGGGGTCCATTTTGTCCCCTTTGCTGTTCAACATATACATGAAACCGCTGGGAGAGGTCATCAGGAGGTGTGGGCTGCGGAACCATCAGTACGCTGATGATACCCAGCTCTACCTCTCGTTTTCCACCAATCCAGGTGAGGCAGTGGCTGTGCTGAACCGGTGCCTGGCCGAGGTAATGGGCTGGATGAGGGCCAATAAACTGAAGCTCAATCCAGACAAGACGGAGGTCCTGTTGGTTGGTGGATCGGGCTTCGGAGAGGGTGAATTGAACCTTGTCCTGAATGGGGTTGCACTCCCTCTTAGGGACAAGGTCCGCAGCTTGGGAGTGCTCCTCGACCCAGAGCTTTCACTGGAAGCTCAGGTAACAGCAGTGGCGAGGAGTGCTTTCCTCCAGCTTCGGCTAATTCATCAGCTGCGCCCCTATCTGGAGAATGACTGCCTTGCGACAGTGACACATGCGTTGGTGACTTCCCGTTTGGACTTCTGCAACGCGCTCTACGTGGGGCTACCCTTGAAGACGGTCCGGATACTTCAATTGGTCCAAAATAGAGCTGCCAGGCTGCTGACGGGGACTGGACGTTATGTTCACATGACTCCAGTTCTCCGTCAGCTTCACTGGCTTCCCATTGAAGTCCGGGCCCAATTCAAGGTGTTGGTTATGACCTATAAAGCCCTAAACGGCTTGGGTCCTGGTTACCTGAAGGAGCGCTTACATCCTTATATGCCCAGCCGCCCCCTGAGATCGGCGGGAGAGGCCCTTCTCCGGGAGCCCTCCATGGAAGAAGTTAGGAGGGTGGTTACTCGGAGGAGGGCTTTCTCAGCGGTGGCGCCTAAGTTATGGAATGCGCTCCCCAGAGAGGTCCGCCTGGCGCCGTCGTTATTTGTTTTTCGGCGCCAGGCGAAGACCTTTTTATTTAAGCAGTATTTTAAATGTTAATATTATTGAATTTTATTTGGCCAGGGCGGCTTGTTTTATAGTGTATATTTGTATTTTATTGTATATATTTTAAAATGTTATTTTAAATTTTTTGTTGTAAGCCGCCCCGAGGCTTCGGCGAATGGGGCGGCATAAAAATGTTTTAATAAATAAATAAATAAAATAAATAATGTGGGCACAACATTTTGGATATAATATTGAGCTACAGAAATGGCAAAAGCTGTGGGAAAGAAATATTAAAGTAAAATTACCAACCTCATATAAAGAAAATCTTTATAAAATGTTTTATAGATGGTATCTATCACCAAATAGATTAGCTAAGATGTTTCCAAATATGTCAAATGGATGTTGGAAATGCAAACATAAACTGGGTACTTTTATCATATGTGGTGGACTTGTGATAAGGCAAAAAACAAAAACAAAAACTGGGTTAAAATACATAAATGGCTTGAGGGAATGTTACAAAAACCTTTAATATTTAAACCTGAAGTTTTCTTATTAGGCATTGTACCTGATGATGTTGATAATCAAGCAATGTATTTGATTCTACATGTAATTACTGCAGCGAGGACTGCATTTGCCCAACACTGGAGGAGTGAAGAACCACCTACCGACGAACTGATTTTAAAAAAGATCTTGGACTGTGCCAAAATGGACAGATTGACTTTGTCTCTGAAGGAGAAAGAAGATACATACCTCTATCAAACTTGGAACTCTTTTTATTATTGGCTAGAGAAACGGGACTATGCATAGATTTAAATATGTTTACAGATTACTATAAAAAAAGTATGGGGGGCTGACCCAGTAGGTCTGATGTTTCTGATGACTGATGGTTTTTAGTTTCTTTTTGTTAGTTGGTAGAAAAATAATAATAAAACTTACTTTAAAAAAAAGTGCTACATTCAATATGTCAGCAAATTTGGAAAACTCAACAGTGGCCACAGGATTGGAAAAGGTCAGTTTACATTCCAATTCCAAAGAAGGGCAATGCCAAAGAATATTCAAACTACCGCACTATTGCACTCATTTCACATGCTAGCAAAGTTATGCTCAAAATCCTACACGCTAGGCTCCAGCAGTATATGGACCAAGACCTACCAGAAGTACAGGCAGGATTTTGAAGAGGCAGAGGAACTAGCAATCAAGTTGCCAACATACGCTGGATCATGGAGAAAGCTAGGGAGTTCCAGAAAAACATCTACTTGTGCTTCATTGACTATGCTAAAGCCTTTCATTATGTGGATCACAACAAATTGTGGCAAGTTCTTAAAGAGATGGGAGTACCAGACCATCTTATTTGTCTCTTGAGAAACCTATATGCGGGTCAAGAAGCAACAGTGAGAACTGGACACAGAACCACTGATTGGTTCAAAATTGGGAAAGGAGTTCGGCAAGGCTGAATACTGTCGCCCTGCCTATTTAACTTAGGTGCAGAGCACATCATGAGAAAGGCAGGGCTAGATGAATGACCAGTTGGAATTAAGATTGCTGGGAGAAATATCAACAACCATTAGATGATACCACTCTAATGGCAGAAAGTGAAGAGGAACTAAAGAGCCTCTTGATGCGGGTGAAGGAGGAGAGTGCAAAAATTGGCATCCGGTCCAATCACTTTCTGGCA
>NW_025336668.1:765956-824190 GCF_004798865.1 Varanus komodoensis | reverse complement strand
CATAAGGAAGGCTGAGCGCCGAAGAATTGAGGCCTTTGAATTGTGGTGCTGGAGGAGACTCCTGTGAGTCCCTTGGGCCGCAAGGAGATCAAACTGGTCAGTCCTAGAGGAGACCAACCCTGACTGCTCTTTAGAAGGCCAGATACTGAAGATGAAACTCAAATACTTTGGCCACCTAATGAGAAGGAAGGACTCCCTGGAGAAGAGCCTTATGCTGGGAACAATAGTTGGCAAAAGAAGAAGGGGATGGCAGAGAATGAGGTGCGCTTAAGTGGACCTAAGTGGACTCCGGGGGATGGTGGAGGACAGGAAGGCCTGGAGGAATGTTGTCCATGGGGTCGTGATGGGTCGGACATGACTTCGCGACTAAGAACAAAATTTCAAGACAGGGGCACAGGGAAAATAATCAAGTCTCAAACTACCATTCAGCAGGTTGAAGCAGACTATTCAGATTCAAGCAGAATGTGGAGTACCACTAAGGGAAGCAAATCTCCAAGTCTTTAGATTATTTAATTCTTGCCTAAGGCACATTTGATCCTAGAAATATAATTTCATTATACAGTGAATTTGGACATTGTTGCTTTAGAATTCTGCAGCAGTTTCTGGATCCTTACTCTTTTGGGTTTCAATAACATATAAGATGAATTTTTTAAAGTGCTAAACACTGTGAAGGCAAAGTTGTTCCCATTTGTTTTGACCTGGATGCTACCAGTTCCACATTACATTCCATAGCCATGTGTAGTATCCTGGCTGGTCCTGTTTTGAATAACGTTTTTGTTACCTTGCTGGATGGGGGGGATGTTTTGTTGGTCACCACTTGTTCTACATAGCTAATTAGAATCTAGCTGAGAGTAGATAGCAGGGTCCAGAAAGTAATTAAAGGTGCCATATAAATTCATAAAATAAATAGATTCCCAGAATAAGGAACAAAATAAAAACAATTATATACCAGGAACAGCTAAAAGAAAACTAAATAGTGTGGAGCAGATGCGCAGTAGACACAAGCATATATGTAATTCAAGAGGAAGATACTGTTTCAGCAGCAGCAGCACCTCATTTTATTTTAAGAAATATAATATAGTAGGCAGAAACAGAGGTTCTCCCTCTGGAAGACCACTAGAACTTATATGCCCCAAGAATGCTCTACACAGAGTGTCATTTTGGGGCATTCTAAGAAAAAAATCGCAGTCACCACAAAAAATGGTGGCTACCAGTCAGGAGGTATCTCCCCCCCCCCCACCACCCAGATTGACTCAGAATGATGTCAGATTAATTTTAAGCTTTTTAGAGTATGAAGAAAGAAACTGAGTAAATGAAACAAATAAATCTGTGCAATTCCATTACACAGATTGTCAAATATTTTTGTTCCCCCTCCCACAAAAAAGTTGATATGCTACCACCCCTTGAAATTCGCCATTCTCCAACTCATAATTTCTAAATGAACATCACCTTACCAGTAAAAAAAGGAAACATATGGAGAGAGGGAGAGAGAGTTATTAAAGAGAAAGACAGAGTTATTAAAGCAAATTAATTGATCATAAATAATTGAAAGAGCAATTGTATCACAGTGTGCATTATCATCTACCTTAAAAATACAAAAGAAATTAAAGAAATACACAACAAAATACCTAAAGGCATTTCTGTTCTTTAATACATTAACCAAATTCAACAGAGTAATGTGAAGGCACAGAGGTTCAGATATTACTATTCATTTCTTCCTGTGGAAAAAATGTACTTATTTACTTATAACATTTATATACCATCTCATAACATAAAGTTCTCTAGACAGCTTAAAGTAAACAAAAACAATTTAGATATGAAACAAAATACAACAGAAAATACACAGATGTCATCCATAGCAAACCTAAAAAACATACAGCTTTCAAAAAGTGAGATGCCTAGAATCTAAGTTATTTAAAAGGGCTAGGTGAACAGATTCACCAGTAGTGCTGAAAAAATCACACAAATCTGTAAGTATGTGCTGTCAAGTCATCTCTGACTTATGGCAACCTTATAAATGAAAACCCTCCATATGTCCTGTCCATGATAGTCCAGTTCAGTTCTTCCATGTCCAAGGCTGAGGCTTCCATTATGAATTCAATTCGTCTTATATTTGGTCTTCCCTTTCATTTTCTGCCTTTGACTTTCCCAAACTTGATTGTCTTCTCCAAGGAGTCTTGCCTTCTCATGATATGTCCGAAGCTCCAATTTTGTAATTTTTGTTTATAGAGAAAGTTCTGGTTTGATTTGATCTGGAATCTGTCTTTCTGTTGGTCCAGGGTATTCCCAAAGCTCTCCTCCAACACCATGTTTCAAACACATCAATTTTCTTCCTATCACAGGGATAGCATCAGGCAAACCTCTCTGGGAACTCTTCTGTAACTGGACTTCAACTGCTAGAAAAGTAATCTGCAATAGTTGCCTGCCACATCTCATTTAGTGGAGATGCCAGGTACATAGCCTTTGGAGCAGATTTTAAGATTTAGGTAAGTACATGGAAAATTGTGACCAAATACATCCTGTCTTATCTGGATTAAATTTCTATTTTTTCCCCAATGTTTTCATGTATTTATTTCCACACTCAGGTCCTGGGTCCAGGAGAGCTGTGGCCACACCTGCCTCTGATGAAAAAGAGAGATAAAGCCATAGAACTTCTTCCTGATGAAACTTCAGATTTAACATCTAGATGACTGCTCCCACTGCTGTCCATTCACATGTGTGCTAAACAAAGTAAGAAAGAATAGAGCCTAACAGAACTCACTTCCAAGGTGTCAAACAAAGGTGTCATTCTCCTAACCCCAACTTCTGAAAACAGCCATTCAAATACTGTATGAGCAAAATTATTGCTAAGAAGTGCCTCCCATAGCCAACCCAGGCAGCCTATGGCCACTGAGAGAACTAAGAGAATAAATAGGATCACACTCCCTCCTGTATTTCTTGAAAATGTCATCCCACAGAATTACAATGGCAATTTCTGTTCAAAAACCAAGCCTGGCAGTTCACTAAAATGTATCTAGGGAATTAGTTTCATCCAGGACTGACCACAGTTGCCCAACCAGGCCTCTCTCAAATAAACTGCTCAGAAACAGAAAATTATCCACTGACTTACAGTTGTTAACATCATTTGAGTGCACTGAAGGCTACCTTTCATGATGGGGGAAGGGAATTTACACTAGAGCCCCTTCCCTTTATCAGGTCAGAGTGTGTTGTCACTGTGTTGAAAAGATGCAAGATGCCACTGTTAGAGTGCATGCTAATGAATGCAGTGTAGTTTCCACTATGTTGAAAAGGTGATCCAGTGTCACACACAAATGCAATTGCAGGAGAAGCAGGAGGAGTTGGAAAGGGGATGTGTGCAAGGAAATAGCCCTTTTAAACACAAGAATTGCCCCCTATTATTTATTCACAAGTGCAAGGGGGCATTTTTTTTAAAGGGGAAATGACAGCCCCTCCTGCTCCCTCACAAAAACGCATGGAGAAGAAAAAGGGGATGAGGAGAAAAGAGGCAGAAGCTATAGTGCTGCTTGCTATTATTCTTTCACTTCCCATGGGGTGAAGCTCAATAATCCCATTCCCCTCCACCCATGAGGAATTGCAGCCCCTCCCCATAACAGTAAGTGCCATTGCAGACAAATGCAATTGAAGCTAATGTGGTTTATGTCAGAGTATACAAGTGTGGGTGCATTTTCAGGTAGTTGTTTCTTACCAGGGAAGAGTAGGGGACAGGAGCAATGTATTAACTCTCCAGTTCATTGGGAAAGTCTCACAGAGAGAGAGAGAGAGAGAGAGAGAGGAGAGGGAGAGGGAGAGGGAGAGAGGGAGGGAGGGGCAGGCCATGAAGTGAAGGAGGCAGAACATCAACTGAAGGTTGATCCAGTTTATTATCATCTTTTCAGAAGTGCAGCTGTTTTGTTGAAGCCCAATAGGACACTTCCTCTTGCAGTACTAATACCCATTCTCAGACTCACAGTCCACTGACGTCAGTACTTCCCCACTGAAAACAGTACCACAGAGTTAGCACATACAGAAACAGAGAAACAGAGAGAGTCAGAAGGGGCCTCCCAGGCCACCTAGTCTGACCCAGCTCTAGCTGGCTCTGCTCACAACATGCCTACTATGTGCATGTCTAGCCTATCCTTGAACAAATATGTTCAATATTGGAATATGTATCTCAGGAAAAAAAATGTGTGTTTGTGAGTGTGTGTGAGAGAGAAAAAACTTGTCTGAACAAATCCAGCATATAATGGCAGACAGTTTGGGTGACCATATGACTAGTGAGTCAGGCATTACAATGCCAGCAAAAAAAACCTACTGCAGGTCCTCCCTCCCCACTCTCCAGGAGTGGTCAAATTAGGGCTTCCTTCAAAGAAACTGGAACCATTCATTCTTTCAATGTGACACTTAAAACCTTTTGAACCTAGATGGAGATGCTCTCCCAGTTAGATTTAATAAGCAATTGGCCAGGCACAGTCAAGCATCTTGTCCATATTTTCAGGCTCTAATAACTGAAATTCATCCAACAAAAGCGGACCAGATGATGCTTTCAACACCTTTACTGATGACTCTGCATTAACTGTGGATTCCAAGTCATGATGAATGAGGGCAACTTTACCTTCAGCATGTCTTTCATTTACATCACAGCATGCTTCCAGTGGTTATCTTCTGCAACCTGTGTGCAGAAGCAGACCACTGCACGTGTATTCAACTAGTACAAATCACCATCTAGAGATGGAAAAGAGTGCTACACACATTATCCCACTGATGGATGCCATCCACTGGAATGTCTGCACTTAGATCTTGAAAGTTCCTGCTTTGGGAGTCTTCACTCCCTTTCTACTTGTTTTTTTAGTATTATCACTACCCTGCAAGGCATCTGACCTGACAAGTTGAGGAGACTTTTGTTGCTGCATCTCTGGTTTTTAACATTAAATTTAGCTATTGTACCTATATATACTCTTACTATTTTTGTTGCTGTTTGTTGTCTTTAAATTGTTTCTTCAAGTGTTCTAAGCATTGCAAAAACAATGGAATGAAGGTATCTAAGTATATTAACTATCATCAAAATGTCAAAATGAGTCTGAACACCTTCCTCCTATCAAAAACCATGACAATTATAAATAATCTCTCTCTCAATGCTTCTCACTCAGTTCAAAATTAAATAACGGTCACTGTTTATTGTTATTGTTTTTATCTTGTTTTTCCAATTCGCATAACATACTGAATGTGGTTAACATCAAAAAGCACAAACAATAAAACCACAGCAACGAACAGCTCATAGAATAAACCATCAAAAATCAGGTGGTCTCCACAGGTGACCTAGCAGTTCAGATATCTCTAACTACCTAGCTGGAGAAAACCTACAATTAACACCTACAAGCCAATTAGAAGTAGACAATGCAGATCCCTCCTACTGCTGCCATTAATGAGATGTCATCTTTTTCTCACTGCTTCTTTCCTAAGTTCCCACAATCTCTCATTAATGAAATAGTTTCACTTCTCTACGATCCTCACTGACATTTCAGAGGAAGAGTAGCTACTGCTAGTTATCAGTCAATCAACCAATTTATTGGACTAGTCTACAGACTTCATTTCCTAATCTATATTTTGTATCCAGGTGGAGAAGGAAAGCGAGTAATGGCTTTCCATACTGAAGAGGACTGGATGGGTGATGGTCTTTGAAAAAAATAAATTGCCCAAGAAGAAGGAAGCTGTCAATTTACACTCCCAAACTATTTGCATACAGCTTTTCTACATGAGGCTGTAAATCCACTGCATCTACATTTGGCTTTCTCACAGAATTAAGCTCCAAGTACAATATAAAAAGCATTTTCTTTCTGGCTTTGCCATGGCATAATTTCTAGGTGGCACTGTGATCTAGTGGAACACACTGGTCCAGTGTACACCATATCACAATCAGAATGCATTCTGCAATAAGTGCTGCTGTGAATGCATGCTTTGTCTGTAAAGCCACAGGTGACCTAAGGCTTATCCATTCTACAGTCTAACTGGTTTAAATCATTCTCTTTCCTCAGAAAAATCTAAGAATATAGTTCTGTGGAGGGTAAG
Source organism: Varanus komodoensis (assembly GCF_004798865.1). NCBI lineage: Eukaryota > Metazoa > Chordata > Lepidosauria > Squamata > Varanidae > Varanus > Varanus komodoensis. The sequence continues at coordinate 818,124 of NW_025336668.1, read as the reverse complement.
AACTGAAAGTCAAAACTACTTTTGCTATGTGGCATGGAGAAACATGGGTTCCAGATGGAGGGTGGAAGCATGCTGGCAATTGCAAATGCTCTCCCCCCCACCACCCAATTTATCAAAACAAACAAATCTTTTGACAATCCAGATTATAGAAGTGGGGAAACCATTCTAGACTGGCACTGCAGCAGTGTCAAACATTTAAAGCCTCTTTGTGCCCTACGCTAGCATTCTGATCTGCATATTTCCCTGCCTCATGCCTACATTCAACTGCAACAAAGGTACAGCCACCTACTGATTATTAAGAGTAATGGTTAGTAAGGTCCAAGGGTCTGCAACCAAGAATCCTTGGCGACACATTAAATTACAGCTGCCAGGATTCTTTGGGTGAAGCTATGCCTAGTAATCTAGCATATAGTCCATATAATGTAGGATTACTGAATTTAGCTAAACAATTAGCTCTGAGTACATATTGCCTAACACTTGGGTCACTTTGACTTGTCTTGAGATGTATAAAGCTGAAACTTGTTTCCAAATATATGATTCTTAGATCCTTCAAATGCTGGCGTCTGAACGAGTATATCAGGATTTAGAGATGTTGTGTGCAGTTCATTTCTGGTTGATCATTCTGGTTCTGCACAATGCATGTGCTATCTTGTTTTTGGACTAGCAAAATTATGCTAGGAGATGTAGCATACTTGCTTTCTCAGTTATTGTTCTTCTTTACTGGATCTGTCGGTACCATCCCCGGTTTAAATATTTGATCAATCAAAAGAGATGGAATTGCTTAAAATGCTGTTTCTAGTGTTCATGAACAAACCCAGTACATCCTGCTCAAATTAACTTCCACAAGAAAAGGAAAAAAATCAATTTCAACAGAGAGTGGAATCTTTGTTTACTGTTGCTATAATTCTTATTTTACCCTCAGGAAGAGAAAAATATGGCACAGTTAATCATTTGGCTAAGGACACAGTGTCAGTTTGGTCAAGAGGGTGGAGTGGCTGCCTCTTTAATTTTTGTTACTTTGAATATCTTTGCCATTAAAACTGCATGGCTATTTTGCTAAAACATGAAGAAGGCAAGACTGCCTTTCTTCTTCCCAGCACTGCCTGTGTTTCAGAGTTCTGCATTGTCTGACCCCATTTCAGTCAATTTTCCATATCCTGCCTGTCTTGAATCCGCTGAGGGAACACACTGATGCTGTGTTTATGCTAATTTTATGCTCTCTGAGTTGTGCCTGTTATTCAAAGCAGTTGAAGCAGTTATTGCCAGTAATCTTATTTTTGCTGGAGCCCCCAGGGCAGACTAGGCCTCAAAATCGGGCCTGCAGACAAAGACAGAGCCATCAGAGCCTGCTGGCAAATGGCAGTTCTTTCCCACAGAATCTGATATCAGTTACTTTGCAAACACAGTAATAAAATGAAACAAATCAGATTTTCAAGTAAATAAACCAGGCTTCAAATGGCAGTGACAATGGTCAGGACAACAGATTTTTAATAAGTGGTACTATACACTGGGAAAATAGGCGCATGTCCTCTCTCCTCACCTTCCCACCTCCCAAAATAAACAGCCAGACAGGCAAACAAATGGATAGGCCATCCATTCCTACGAGCCACAAAGCAGAAATAAATAAACAACAACATAATGCAAAATAAAATTGAAGGCACTTGACACAAAACAAGAACTCGAGTTGCTCGAATTCTGCTTGCGTATTCAGTTGGCGCCTTAAAAGAAGGATGCTCACTTACCTTCAGCCCTCCTATGCGATCCCTCAAAACTGAGAAGAAAGCAGCACCCTTGGACCAACCTGCCCTGCTAGTGCCATCCAAAGGTGAGCCGGGCAGGGATACAACTGTTCAAGGGGGGTCTTCCAGACATTTGTCACTGCATTGTGGTTAGTAGCTGCCTTCTTCTGAGTCTGACATTAGCCTTGGGTAGACAGTGATCCACTTCACCAAGGATATCTGGCTGGCAGCTATGGCTCCCCCAGGAATTTTTCCAGTCCTACCTAGAAATCCAGGGATTGAACTCAGGACCTTCAAGCATGCGAAGCACCTAGCCATGGCTCCCTCCCCAAAATCATGGGGCTGGCCTCCAAACACAGAGCGAGATCCCTGTGGCAAATATCCAGCCTAGACATGGCCAATGGTGGGAGAGTGGCGAAGGATGTGATGGGGGAGCAGGAGAAGCTGCCCCTTGTGCAGCTTTTACTTGTGCAAGGGATAGTGCCTGAGTATGGCTTTAGCTCCAACAAATGTCTTCTACCTAAATAAGTCAGCTACTCTAATAATGATGCATAATTTGAGGCATTCTTATGATCTGGGGTCTTGCAATTACAGAGATAGAAAGGTATAGGGCAGTGGTGGCGAACATATGGCACGCGTGCCACAGTGGGTATGCAGAGCCCTCTCTGTTGGCATGCAAGCCAAGTGACCCCAGCATTACCCCAGCAGATGAGCATCGGAAAAACAGCACACACAGGGGCCATGTGCATGCTCAGAAAGGAGTAGCTGCGCCAGGCAATGACATCACGAGCTGTGACTCATTAGCCTCGACTTGCCCAAGCTTTCGCATGGCCGGTCAGTGCACTGCCAAGGATATATAGCCAAGGAGATAGATAGATAGATAGATAGATAGATAGATAGATAGATAGATAGATATTTGCTTGGACTGGCTGTGAGTTGTTTTTTTCTGAACTAAAACCTCAGTATTCAGGTTTTATTGCAATATTGGCACTTTATGATACGTGGGTTTTGGGTTGCAGTTTGGGCATTTGGTCTCTAAAAGGTTCACCATCACTGGTATAGGGTATGATTACCCTATTTATAATAGAGCTAGATATATTATATTTCTTCAATTCCCTTGTATTCCTGTCATAAGAAAAATCAAGTGTTTATTGGAAAACAGAGACAAGCATGTTGTAGTAAAATTCTCATAATTTGCACTGACAACACAGAAATCAAGATGACATGATATGAATATTCATATTTCCATCTACAGTGCAGCTTGTTCTTTTTTAATTTATTCATTATTGTTTGTTTTGCATATGGGCTGGAAACTTTCTGTATTCTGTCCTATTTATCTTGGTCCAGACAACCCATTTTTGTATTCTTGATTTTGTTGTGTTCTCTTGTAATGACAATGAACTATGAACTGAGGTGGACCACACATATGAAAGGCGTCCCCTTAGAAAAACCTTAAAGAATAACAAGTTTATTATGGCCTAAGCCAGTGATGGCGAACCTATGGCACGCATGCCCAAAGGGGCACACAGAGCCCTTTCTGTTGGCACACGATCGCCCCAGCAGCCATGCTCACATTCAGAAAGATCAAGGGCGCCAGGCAATGACGCCACTCATTAGCTGCTACTCCCCGAGCTTTCGCATGGCCAGTCAGTGAGCTGCCAGGGATTTGCATGGACTGTAATTTTAGCAGGATGCAGGTGGCACAGTGGTTTAAACTGCTGTGCTACTGGGCTGGTTGATCAAAAGGTTGCTGGTTCGAGTCTGCACAACCCGTTGTGATCTTAGCAGAAGGTAGGAAATACACTCAGATGTCTTTTTCAGGGCCGGCCAAAAGCTGGTGGTCAGTGGAACCTTGCCCCCTTGTGCTGGTGGTCAGCATATTCAGATTTTATTGCAGTGTTGGCACTTTGTGATAAATAAGTGGATTCTGAGTTGCAGTTTAGGCACTGGGTCTCTAAAAGGTTTGCCACCACTGGCCTAAGCTTTAGCAGACTAGTGCCCACTTCATCAGATGCCTGATAACATTCTGATTTCAACACTAGACCTCTTCAGGCTTAGTGAGCAGGGAAGGAAATGTGTAAGGACACAAGAAGAGTAAGTGTCAAAGTTGCATTTGAAGATTTTATTCAGCCAAATGCATTTCAAGTCATGAAATAGGCATGTCATGAATGGAGCTCTTGAGCCAGAGGTCAGAATAGATGGTCCACTCTGTTTCTTTGTTTCTGAGTTGGTGACTCTTCTTTCAGGTGCACTAGGTAAATAAACTCATATATTATAAGATAGACTGTATCAGTACCAAACCTTATTATATTGTTTGATCAGTGTGCCTACAGTCACATTTGCCTTTGTAAGAAGTCCAGTTTCTGTTAAAGGAACCTTAGCAGTGATATAGTAGAGCTGTGAGCAATTCCAACGGGGTGGGACAGAGGCCACTTTCCTCCCTTCCCAAACTCTCTGCCCAGTGCATGCATTTTTGCTCCCACTGCTTTAGATTTCAGCAGCACAGTGGAAGAGCACTGATGCATTGGAGAATTAACCTAAGTCAGACTGAGCAGTCCTCCATCTAAGCAGAGATACAGCTAGGTTCCTGCATGAGAACCCCAAGCTGAATGGGAAATTATGCACACGGGATTATGATGCACAAACAAGTCTCCAGCTCAGACCATCAGGCTGGAAGAGCAGAGATGATGGAGTCAGCCCATGCTTCACACCCCAAAGTTTAAGACTGTGATTCTCACTTTCTTTAAATGCCTAACTGTTGAGACCAAAATACTCACCCATTATATTGGTATGTAGCTTGTGATGGATATAATCAATCAATCAATCAATCCATTTCTACCCCAACCGTTAGCCAGGATGGTTTGTTGGGTGGCTTTCAAAAACAAAGTAACAAGAACATAGACAGTAAAACAGTATTATTAAGTCTAACACACATACTTAACAACAGTAAACTAACAACCATAAAATGCAGTAAAAACCTCACAATAAAATTCCACAGGAGCCACATTTCAAAATGAGCCAATGTAGCACTAAAATACAATAAATGCCATATAAAAATCTCTTTAAAATTACTTTAATTTTTAATAAACAGTTCTGTTTTACCATAAATTTGGTAATCTGATATTTGACATTTGATAAACATATAAACATTGTAAGGAAAAACTGAATTGAGTTCCAATAACCAAGCATTTTTCTAGGGGAATTTAATCTTATTTTAATGTAATGAGGGGGAGGGGTGAGGAAGACTTTATTAATGACTAATCCACACCTAGGGATGGAGTTTGACATTATTGTCTTCATTCCTTTAATGGATTTTCCCATGGTGAGGTGGTCTCTGAGGTGTTTAGGCAAATGGGCAATATCAACTTTTAATAACTTAGTGAATGCAGTCAACAGATTCCAATAGTTGTAAAGGTTACCAGAAAGAAACTTGATTCAGTTGCCTCACCTAACATAGGTGAGATGCTTGTTCTGTCAAAGAAGTTGGGAAGTGGTTCTCCCAGAGAGAAACCAAAAGTTAAAACAAATGGTGACAGGCAAACTTACACCAATATTTCCTTTAAAAAGCCCATTTATTTGTGTAATCTTGAACAAGTGTTCTATTTTCAGATCTTGTTCTGTGTACATGTCTTTACATGTGCACAATACCAAACTGCATCTTCGGAGCTGTAATTTGAAACCATCATAACAGTAAGCATGTGTGCGTTCCCCTTCCCACGTGGTTATATTCATGTGGCCTTTCTACAAAATCACTAAACCTCAGTTTAGTGCAGGGACGAGAAGAATGAGCCCTCCACTCAGAGCCACAGCTGCAGTGGTAAAGACAGAAAATTCAGATCAGATGCTTTGCTGGAGAACCCAGGCTGGTGCTAAAGCTATGAAACAGGCTGTGTTGGTGGTAGGGCAACAGAGAAATATTGGTGGTGGCGGGGGGGGGGGGGTGTTCTGTGTGCTTTGTTTATTTGCAAATAAATGTGTGGTGTAGCTTTGTGTTCTGGGGTGTGAACATTTTAAGTCAGGAGGACAGTGGAATTTATTGGGGAAATCTACACTGCTTGTACTTGCAGGTGAATGTGTGAGTATCATCTATGTGCACTGCTTGAAGATGAATAAGGGGCATATTTAATGGTAGCATCACTAAAGTTAGGTTTGGATTTTTTTAGAGTTTTACAAGATCACAGCTGCAGTGGTCTATGCTCTGGTAATACCCCTGCAAAAGAGAGCTTTTTCAGTAGTGCCCTCCCACATCTAAAATGCTCTCCAAAAGAAAGCTCACCTGGCATGCACATTGATATATTTTTACTGCCAGTATAATACTTTTTTTTTAATTCTCCCACATGTTTAAAGAATGTTTAAGTATTTTGGTGTTTAAGTTTTATTATTTGGGTTCTTAGATTGTTTTTCTTTGGATTTTTGTGGGTTTTGTTGTTGTTATGATGTCTTGTACTCTGCCTAAAAATGTATTTATGAGATATTTAATTAATACATTAATAAATTGTATGTTTTACACTGGATGATGAACTTATACACGGTATATGGGAGTACAGGCACATCAGGCAGATTAACTTTCTTATATGTGTAATAGAGCCATAGAATAATACCACTAGAAGCAATTTAATCATGCATCTTGTCTTAATATATACACCTAAAAGAGTCTCAATAGATGTTCTTTCAAAACATTCTTAGAAGCTTCATCACAAAGCTGAACCCACAGTACTTTCTGGTCCAAAATGTTTTACAGACCGTCTCTGCAAGAGCTTTTCCTTACTTCTTGCCCTTCTCTCAAAGGATGTGATTAGCTGTTATTCCCTTCCATCTTAAGTCAGATGCATGAAAAATGCCTTAAGATAAGCCCAGTTTCAGCAGCTGATACTGTTAAAAACTGATATTGCGGTTGCACTGATTTGATAAACCTTGTTTTGACTTCCATTTTAGTCAAAAGTGCAGCTTGTCCTTAATAAAGATCCATACCACTCCTCATCTTTCATGTGCACACAACAGAGAAAAATCCTGGGCCTAGCACAATCCATTAAAAAACTTTCCAAAAGATGTTAGTTGGCTCAGTTTTTTACACAGTGTAATTGATTTTTTTCTCAGATAAGCAGCACAAATATGCTAATTCAAGTCTGCAAGGAATTTGTTTTCATGAAACCTAAAGGAAATCTTTTTACTTCTCCTTCCTTTTCAAAGGCAATACAACCTCATTTGTAAAAATTGCCTGGGAGGAATCCAAAACCTACAGGTAATTGAGCGTTTGGATAGATGGAAGCTCTGTTTACAAGAGTCTACATTTAAAAGGAGTTACTTTTATTAATTTAATTATTTAAAACATGCATATTATGCCTAAGAATTAAGATGCTCGAGGTGATGAACATCAACAAACATCATACAATAAATTTAAAAATATAAAAAATGAAGGAATATATTGCAGATTTGGAAAATTAGATTTTCGGGTTAAGAACTTACGGCATATTGTAAATCCTAGCCTAGATGTAGGTTTTAGGCATCTCATATGATGTTTTCTTGTTTTCCTTTCTTTGCACAAATATTAAATTTATAATGCTCTTTGTGGAAGAAGAAAATAATTACAAGGATGGATAGATGGGTGGGTGTGTGGGTGGGTGGAAGAAAGGAACTCAACACTGTATAGAAATAGTGGTGTTTGGTACAAAATGTTTGCATATTCATAATGACACACTATTTCCTTACTGTGCAATTTCTGTACCCATATAGATGGGTACTATGTAACTGGCTTTTATGTAGTTGCATGTGTGCATTCATTTGTATGTGGGTTTTCAAATGTTATAGGTATTAGATTTGTATATGGATGGGGGACACACAAGCACACACACAAACGCAAATATTGTGTTCAAGCATTTCTCCTCATATATAGGCTTGGGAAGAATTTAGTGCTAAATAAATGCTGCCTCAAACCAGGCAAGATAAAACATAAATCATTGCATTAAAAACCTCTAACAAGTCTATCTGCTTTTTGAAATGACTGGGAGATGAAAGAGAGGAGTCTCATTTAAGAAGGCCCAGCGGAACAGTTCTGCATTTATATAGCTGTTATCAAAAGCAATTCATTTGGAGATCAAATAGACTGACAGATAGGACAAGCTGGGGATCACAGCTGCCTTCAGGCAGCCAAAAGCAAGGATGGTTTCCCACTACCATCACTAATATTGGGCCTAGTCGATGCCTGCGTTTATTATGGTGTGCAGTAAATGCCAGCAGAATTTTAATGTGCCGTGCTCACTTGGTGCTGAATTGTAGCCCAGGGAATGGAGAGAACACATCTCTCAGTCTGATTTTTGAAGGAATATCCTCCTTTGAGCCAAGCCTGATTGGTATTTATTTTGAGAAAAGGTGACAGTACTGGCAATGCAAAAGAACAAAAGACAAAGAAAAGCACATTGCCAGTGTCCTATCAGCAAAGGGCTGTTGTTTTCAGATCATCAGTGACAGCTTTGTAAGTGTGCTCTGCAGACACTTTCATTTACTTAAACAAAGCCCATACTATTCTGACCGGATGCCTGAATGCAGTATCTGCAGCTGAGCTGAGCCATCTAGAAGTATCCAACATGCACAGAATTTCTCACTAACTCATAATTTCATCCAGCTGCTCCACTGAAAGAAATTCAGCAACATGGGTCTGTGCAAGGTATGTCTCCAGGCATCTCTGACTATCTCCAGCAGAGAGTGCAGTAGAGAATCCAGTTCTTCTCATCTCCACAGGATATCTTTCGCTGCATCCAGCTAAGACAGAATTATACCCCCTCATCTTTGTTGCCACTGCCTGCCCCAGACAAGCAAGTATGCGGCATTCAGGTTAAACAGAGGAACCCCTGGCTGGGATTAGGGATTGGCCACTCCTGCATTTCAGGCCACATTCAATTTGTCTGCTCTATCACATCAATCCTGTTTATTATGAAACTAATCGTATCAAATGTTCTATTCAATACTGTCCTCACAATTTCATCATGAGTAACCTCCAAGACCAGGGCTTTGAATCTTACCCCAAATCTTGTCCCTTTGAGAAATGAAGACTCTTCTCTAGTACTTCTTACTTTGATTCACATCTACAGCATGAGCAGGGAAACAGTAGCCCACAGCAATTAGGTTTGGAAAAAAGGACTCCCACAGGAGGGGCTTTTATTTCCAAACTTAATTGCAAGTGCACAGGGTAATCTTCAGGGGAGGTCTGAGCTTGAGAGGGAAGAATTAAGCCTCCCCTCCCCAAGCACTGTCATCCCCTTGGAAATTCCATACCCAGGAATTTAACTTGAAAGATCTTCCATGTGGGTGTTTGTGTTTCTGTGCATGAATGGGTATGGGGGTAAATAAGAGGGTGTGGGTGATCCCAACCCACTACTAGCATGCATGTGAGGAAGCTGTTTTGGCTCAAGGGTGGAATTGGAGCCAAGCATTCATGCCAGAACCTGCACAACAACACACAAACACTCATTCTGTGGCAATTTAAATATGAAGACAGGGATATGCTTGCAATTGTAACGTCCTTTCACAGGACCATCCACATCCTGGTCCATGTGAAAGTGGCAGACCAGACTAATAGATCAATGAATTCTATTTCCCTTCCTTTCCAGTGGCCTTCACTGAGGAAAATTCTTTATTTTATTCATTAGTTCTATATTGATTATGGGTTTTCTTGGAATTTTGTTTATATGTTTGGTGGTAGTTCAATGACTAGAGAAATTTTTTTATAAGACATTTAATTACTGGCCACTGACTACTTTAAAAGGGGGTTGAACAAATTCTTGGAGGAGAAGGCTGTCAGTGTAGCGTGCTAGATCTAGGCCACTATATGCTGCCTCCATATCAGTGGGTATATTCCTCAATGCACGAGTTGCTGGGGCACATGGGTAGAAGGGTGCTGTTGTACTCAATTTCTGCTTGTGGGTTTCCTGTGAACAGCTGCTTGGCCACTGTGTGACCAGAACATTGGACCAGAAGGAGCCTTGGTCTGATCCAGCATGGCAACTATTATTATAACTGTTATTATTGAAAGGGTCTTAACATCTGAATGCTTATTGTACCCACTCACACAAAGCTATAGAAGTCAAGGGCAAGAAAGCAACCAGGGGAACCACATCCAGCTAATTCCCAGCTCGACTGGGTCCCTATTTTAGTTAAGCTTATCTTGGAGATGGCAGCCATATTAGCCTATTACAGCAATACTATTTATTACATTTATATGCCACATTTTTTCTATCATGGAATGCAAGGCAGCGACTTGTGATTCACAGGTGTCTCCCCTCCTAGCACTGACCAGGCTCAGACCTGCTTAACCACTGCATGGCAGTTACCTCATTTTTCCACCACCTTAAGAACCAGGATGCTTATACAGACATACGTTTTGTCTAATTCATCAGATGCTACATGCCACTGGACAGGCTTTTTTTTAGCCTATTTGGGATAAAGCAGGCAGCAACTACTGCTGGTGCTGATTTAACATGGCCTGGGCCCCAGTGACTGTCACACAATAGACAGATGTACTGCCACCACCATAGCCAAGTGTCCAGTGAGAAATGTGGGCTAGGTGGACACATTCCTGCTGTGGCCACGGGTCAATGAGTGAGCAGGTGCATCACTGTTACTCCTGTAGCAGATGGCCCACTATATTATAAAATATACTGCTGACATGTCGTCTGTGTAATTTATCTGCTGTTTCCCACTAAGCCACCACGCTGCCTCTTCCTGTCTTTCCAGGCTAACTGGAAGACAAATAGAAGAGGTGCATGGGGGCAGCAAAGAAAATGGAGGAGAAAGAGGTTAAGCATGCAGTATTGTTTTGCTTGGCTTTCTCTTTCTGACAATGTAGGTACAGTAGGTACAGGAAAATTAAGCATCTTGGATAGAGGTCCAAAGATGCGGGACATGCCCCTCATTCAGGTGGTTCTCTGAGATCTGGTAATGCTAATGGAAAGTTAGGGGAGGGGTCTAAAGTTAAGCCCCAAATTGCCTGCCACTATTCTTAAAGTAGAAGCCATGCCTGCAGTAGTTTTGACACTGAGTGAGCAGCAGAGCTCACCATCTCTTACCTGACTTCCAGCAAATCCAGCATGTCAGCATGCCTCCCACCCTCCTAATTGCTAGGTTTAAGTGAGACTGGCTATTCTGGGGCAGCTGCAAGTAAAGAAGCTCCTCACAGTACTGGGTGTGAGGTGGCAAGGAGGAGGATAGGAGCAAAGCAGTAGGCACTCGCTCAAGAGTGGGGGAGGACAGGTGAAAGAGAGGGAGATGGGGAGACGAGCAGCATCCCAAACAAAAGGAGAGGGGCAGAGAAAGAGGCAGAACAGGAGGAAACAATGGTTTCTTACAAAGGAAATGCCAGCCTTTGCTCCTTTATACATTTGCCAAGGGTCATCAGGCTTACTGGGGAAAGGACACCTGTCCCTCTTCCCACATTGCTGCTTTAAGAGTAAGCTCCCAGAAGGGCATCATGGGAAACTGCAGAAGGCTGGAAGACGTGGCATTTTCTTGAGGAGAGTAGCGGGAAGAACAATCTGAGATTTCAGCAGCTGTGAGCATCTCATGAAATTAGCTCAGAGGTGATTATTTATCTACCTAGTGTTGGTCCATGCCACCCGTGAAAGTCCAGAAAATTTTCCCAGTGAATGGGCTACTCCTCAATAGTTTTGTGTTTTGTTTGGATACTGCTAGTGCTCTAACTAAAACAGTCTTAAACTTTTAGTCTTCCTAGCTGCTGTATATCTGATGGAGTTGATGGATCAGGGAGATTCTGATATACCTTTGCCACAAGACCCACTCATAGTCACACAGTTTACTTTCACTGTGCCAATATCCTCACTCTGGAGTTGGTAGAAGGCTTCTCCTGCCATCTCTAACTTCAAGCTGGTTCATGTGCATGTATTGATTAACTGATTTATCTGTACTTAGTTATATGCTAAGCACCAAATGTTTGCCTTATGCATTTGGGCTTATTTTTTACATCAAAATGAGTTTGCAGGAGAGAAGGTCACCTTGCTCCTTCCCCTGCCTTGCCTCTTAAGCTAATTTGTCCCAGCCCAGCTGTGATCCTGTAAGTGAACCAGCCTGGAGCCAAATGGTTAAAGTTGCCAATTTCAGCAACAGAAGGTAAAGGGTGGGTTTCGCTTCCCTCCCTCATGTGCTCCTTTGGATATAAGAAGTAGGCTTCACTCCTCTTTATTGGTAAGCCAGCAAGCATGGATTTCATAAACTTATGCACATCTGTTCCTTCCCAAGTCTCCTAAAAGCAGCATTTGAGGTGCTATGAGAATTCTATTGTGATAGTCTTTCTGGTAACCCATTATCCTCCATGTGAGTAAAAGAAGGCAGAGGATGCTGTAGGTTACGTCTGTGTCTATAATAAAGAAGCCCTCGTTCCTAGGGAAGCAAGTGGTATGATATTTTGAACTGTGGCATTAGTTAAACCTCAGTGAAGGCTTAGTAACTACTATTGGGCAAATGCAGGGCTCCTGTATGGGACTAGGACCTCAGTTATTGCAATAGTAAGAACAGCAGGGGCACGGATTTTATACAGTTTCTGCTTTTGTTTCAATTCAGTTTATTGCAAAGAAATTCAGTGCAAAATTGGCATGCAAACAAAATTGGATAAAATACTAATTATGGTCAACGTTCTAGCCTTCAAGCAAGTCTACTGTGGAACAAAAACCTAAGTCATCGGATTTGAATAATTTCCCAGCAGATAGGATAAATTCTTCCCTTGCTTTGTAAAGCTCCCAATCCTACCTCACCACCAGGCTTGCAAGCAAGAAACAGAAACACTGGGAGCTATTTCACTGGATAACCATGCAAATGAAACGGGAGATTTAGATGTCTCAGCTAGGATATCAGGATAAAGTCTGAAACTACTGCAAAGAGTATTTGTGTTTTTTGTAAGAAAAAGGAATAGGCATATTTGGTGTGGTTGCCCCTATACCTTATAACAAGCTGTAACATGCATAGCATATAAAGCATATATATGTCCAGCTCTGCAAGTGATCATTAATGGTAACCCTTTTGATTCTGGATTGAGCAAGCCTCTGCTATCTGAGTACACCTACTGGAATTAGATGTTCACCATGATCCTGCTTGGTGAATCCTTCCCTCCTCTGTTTGGTCCTTCTCTAGTATCCCCAGGGAGAAAAGCCTCATCATGCGAAGAGGAAGCAGGTAGCATAGCTACTGGGAGGGCTCCAGAGACAGCAGAGAACACTATTCTAGCCTGTTTCCTCATTAACCTGTGATTTAGGGAGGACAGGAACATAAAAATAAGCGTTCACATAATATTTAAATGCATATTTGTAAATATATATTTCTCTCAAAATAGCCCCTTTGGATATATTTTAATGTGTTTTTGAGTCCGGAATAGTGTAGGATCCTCTAGGATGTACAACACGTGGTGGTTGTGCTCTGCACATCTGTCCAAAAGGTGCAGATCCAGTTCAGTTTGTGCCAGAATTCTCAGAGATCAGAGCTGCACCTAGGGCATATTTGGAGGATACCTACTGATCCTGACTCTAGACGAGGATGCTTGCAGTTACGTTACGCTCTGTTCTTTCTCCAAATTGTAAATGTCTTGCCCCAAAATCCAAGGAGGCCTTTCTCAATCTTTAAATAAATAATTCTTTCACACAGTCAATGTTATTAGTCATAGTGTGCAATTGGTTCTCTATTGGAATAGCGAAGAGGCCCACTGGCAGTGTGAAATGACTGATCTCTTGTGTGGATGTATCTACAGCTCTGAATCCCAACAGCCTCCTAGCTGGAGGCATGGGAGAATTTCAGTCAGTGAGGTGGAAGAGGGAATAGTGATATTAAAGGAATCTATAAGTCAGGTGATTTGACAGCTCAGAGGCATACTGCGTACCATTTTATATACCGATGAAGGTTTGAAAAGGCTGAAAACAGGTTTCTAATGGTGGAATCACAGGGAGACAAGGGCAGGATTGTAACTAAGGGTGCAGCCCAGTGCCCTGTGCTTCAGATGAACATAAGCCTCTGAACTCGGAGACCTCCATACATCCAATGAATTAGGCAAACCATGTTCGCAGCAACTGCTTCTACCACCGTACCCCACACTGGGTGTTTATATAGACAGTCAAGATCAGTAATTCTTAAAGTGGGTGGAACCACCCCCTTGGGACTGGTGGAAAAATCCAAGGGGCAGTGATGAAAAAGGGGGTGGTGGGGGGTGGCATTAGGCAATTAAAGGTAGCCCCTTGGTTACGAACAACCTGTACTTATGAACACCCATACTACTATAAACCCTATATGAATATCCATAGAAAATCCATGGATATCTCTAGAGAACTATGTGATGTGTTTAGTGTCATCAGTGGCTGCATAGTTTCTAGAAATATTCATGGCTTTTTGTTAGAGACAGAGATTTGCTAGAGATTGTCAAGGCTACCTCTAAAAAACTATGCTACGTATCTCTAGGAAACTATGCAATTCATTTAGGGATGCATCATCAGTGGTATTCTAGTTCCCTAGAGATATAGTTTTTACTGCTTTTTGTTCTGGGTGTCAGCTCAACTGTACCCAAGTCAGTGAGTTTCAGGGCATGTAGCTCACTTTTGTTTTATCTTTAGCATTTGCCCTTGTAACCAGGCCTCCAGCTGCTACAAGGCCATTTATGGTGAGGAAAAAAATGGCTGCACAGACAACGCTTGAGGCCTCCTTCAAGGATACAACTCCAGTGATAACCCCTACCCACCTCTCTATCTCCAGCAGCACAATCAAACCCCAACTCTCCAGCACCGGGTCCATCTCTATCATCTTCAGTTAATGTTACATTAGAGAATGTAACCTCAAGAAAGTTGTAAACCATTTTAAGAACTGTCTCTTTTATTTGTTTGTTTGCAATACTGTATACTCACATACTTACAGATTTTCTCTCTTCAGTACCTTTAGTTACTCTATTACTGCTGTATTATTATCATTATGACAATGCTGTATTGTGTTTAGGGTGTTTAGTGAATATGGAAGTGCTTCTTAATGTTCTATATGCATCAAAATGTAAAATATACTAAGGCAAACATTTGGCTTACTCATCAAATCCGACTTACATACAAATTCGACTTATGGATATTCTCAGGAATGGAACTTGTTTGTAACCTGGGAATTGCCTGTATAGGTTACTACTACAAAATAAACAAAGAGGTCAAAAAGGCAAAAGTTTGTAAAATAGGACTTCTGAGGAACTTGCCTCACTCCCCCTACAGCCTTGCAAGCTTGCCATCCACTGCAGTGCCCTCTTCATGGGGAGAGCAGGGATGAGAAAGTAGGAGAGAGAGGGGCCAGAAAAGCCGTGACGCAGCCGTGGCGTGCCAAGCCGGGATCCTCCTCCCTGCAGGGCCTTTTAAGCCAGCTGGCATCCAAGGCCCTCCACGCCTGCTCTGCCATCATCACTACCACTGCTGCAGAAGAGCTTGAGGACACCGCCTCATGCCCCTGCATGCCCCTGCAGCCCCACAAGCCACTGTTCACCACGGTGCCCCCCTCCCAATCCCCTGGTGAGAGTGGGGCCACGGGATGTGGAGAGATTCTGGGCAAGCAAGGGGCACTGATTGATTCACCGAAGGGATGACAGCCCTAGCACCTCTAATACAACAAAAGAGGCGTGGGAATGCCAGGGCTGTCACTCACCAGAAAAGGAAGCAACGGGACTACTGGTCTAAATGAAGGCACTGGGAGTGGGAGGGGAGGGGAGGAAACTGGGATACCAATAGCCATTGGCCCCGGCTTCTCCCTGCCTGGCATGTCCCCTTTTTGCCTCTCAGCTGCACCCTTGAATGCAGGTTATTTCTGCCCTGGCTATGGGGGAGGGGGGCAGGGCAGGAGTCCAAGTCTATCCAAGTGTTAGATGTCCCACCACTACCACCATCTATACAGTCCCATATGGAAAACAGTTGCTGGACAATAGAAAGACCACATACCGTATCCTTCACCGTCCCTCGGCATGGGTGGTTGGATCCCAGTTAACTAGATAACCAAGCATGATGCAGCAGAGTATAAGCCTTTGTAAAGGAGCCCAGTTCACCTCTCAAGACTCTTTGAAAATGGAAAACTGGTGAAAGGAGAGGGCACTTAGCCCAAAATGCACCCTGAGCACAAACACCCCTAACAACCTAGGCTAACAACAGAGCAAGATGGGTGGGAGGCAATGCAGGGCTGAGGGGGGTGGGGGGGTGGTGTTTTCAGGGCCCTGCTGGAGTGTCTGTAGCCCTTTCTTCCCTCTGCTCTCGAGGTCTGCTAGGCTGAGTTGCAGTGTAGTAGCTCTCTAAGATAAGCATCCATGTGCCACCAAAATGCCAATGCTGTTGACTAGTAGGCTCCTAATTCCAAAATGGATAATAAGCTTGGAATGGGTAACAAGATTTGGGATACTGAGAAGTAAGGTGGGGGCAGAGGGGGCAGAAGAGCTTGCTGCTGCTGCTGCTGCTGCTGCTGCTTTTTACAAACAACAGTAACAGCAGCATTGGGAAGGAAGGAGCCGACTCCTTGGCAGTGGAGAGCTGCCTGCCTAGTTATAGGATATACTGTCAAATGCAGCAGGACCTGCAAATTTTCAGACCAATGAGTGATGTGTGGTGGGTGTTTATCCCCCAAATTTGGAGTATGAGTCTATTTGCAACTGTGAGAGTGTACCAGGTCCACTCTTGCTGCTCACCTGTTACAACCCAGATCACAGGAGTATCGTTCAAAAGCACCTGAACCTCCACAAGTATCAGAGGTGTTTCAAGAGCACAGTTTAGCTCTTGAACAATAACTTCCAATCATCCACCACAGGGCATGACCATATCACATGTCCCAATGCATGTAAGATCTCCAGCATCCAGCAGAGTTGGCCAGCTTCTTCTCTGTGGTATTCAGTATATGCAAAACATCATTTTTGTTTATTCATCTTCAATCTTGACTCTGCAGAAGCTGTGCATACAGAAGCTAGAGCAGTTCTCCATTGATTAGTCTGTATGGAGCTTTATTGATGTGACTGATGGCTATGTTTTGAACATAAAAATGTGAAAAATGCAAAGCTGCTACATATAAGTATTGTTGATGGCATTTACCTGTCACTTCCTGCACTAACTTCTAAGTTTCAGTAAGCAGATCATAGCTCTATTTCAAGTGCATTGCCATTCATGTTTATGGTTAAACAGGATTCTATGGCTAAATATCTGTATGAATAAACATTTTAAGGCAATGAAATGGTGAATGCCGAACAGCCAGTGTGGAAGTGCTATTGGACTCCTTTCCAGTGTTGTTGAATTGCATTTATGTGCCCATTCTAGTTGGATGCTGAGGTGCAGGCTACCATCTTTGTTGACCTGAGGTGAACCAAAGGCTTCTCATGCCATTTCTAACGGTGCAATCCTATGCATGTTTGTTTGCTTAGTAGATTTACATCCCACTTGTTTTCTTTTTTAAAGAACTCAAGATGACTTACACAATTCTCCTCCTCCTCCTCTCAATCCTCTCCTCACAGCAACAGCCCTGTGAGGTAGGTTGGGTTGAGAGTCTGTGACTGGCTCAGAGTCACCCAGTGAGCTCTATGGTGGACTGGGGACTCAAACCCAGGTTGTCTGAGTCTCAGTCCCATGCACCTAAGCACTAAACCAAACTGGCTTTCACGGGTTGCTAACCACTGTTAAGGCAGAAAAAGTCCTATAATGCTCAGCATGTCCAAGCCAGCCATGCTTGCTGGTGCATCCTGGGAGTTGCAAGTCTTTTCAGTCCACACATATTATACAATTGCATCCTAACTTTAGTTTTTCCTTAAAGCTCAGAGTCTCATATTGCAAACATTTTTTGGAGCTTGTCTGCATTTTAAAGCACAGAACAACAGCCCATAGTTGCAGTGTATGCATGGATCTGGATACTGGTCAGCACTGTTGGATATATTAGTCACATTACCCTTGTTGCCCAATTATCTGTTTCTTGCTGAAAACACACACATCCGAGCAGTGTATGATAAAGCACAGATGCAAAGTTATTTACAGGAAATGCCCCCTTTGGCTGTAGCAGACCAGGAGACTGACTTAGCTGATTGACAACTATGTTCACCACTTGGCTAAATTGTATCCAAAATGCAAGCAACAATTACATGGGTCCGCAAACTACGGCCTGCGGAACAGATCCGGCCCGTCGTGCCCTTTCATCCGGCCCGTGCCGCTGCCTGTCGCCTGCACACGCGCGCACTCGCCACAGCCAGGAGGTGGTGGCTTGCTCACTTGGAAATGGTTTTGGACTCATTGGGAGAACTCCCAGTGAGTAGATGCCATCTTTCAACTGGCCCCATATTGAAAAAGTTTGAGGATCCCTGAACTATTAGATATGCTGCATCAGCTGGAGCCAGTGGGCAAAATGCAAATGGAAAGCTTTGTTGTTAAAGCTCCAACATGGATAATGTGGGTGTGAGATTAGGCTTGATAGAACTTTTGATGGAGAATTACCACTTGACTCATTGTCATGTTTTTCTGATTGAGGACACTGATACCTACATGTTTACAGTGTACTATTTTCTCCTCTAATTAGTAGTATTTTTTCAGAGAAATATGTCTAGGTAATGGGAGATCTTCTGGCACTGTTACTGGCTTGTGTATGGTATACACAAGCACTAATGATAGTTGCTGTGTTAACTATGACATCACCTGCACTATCCATATGTAGATAATACAATTATAACTTGTACAGTAGTCCCCCGAAATTTGCAGGGGTTGCGTTCCTAGAGAACCCACGAATTGTGAAAAACTGTGAATTTTGAATGTGGTAAAGGTTCATTGCCAGAAACCTTAGAGCAGGCGGTGTGGGCGGGGGGAAGGGGGAGGCGCAGAGATCATTTTCTCCGAGCGAGTCCAAACTGAACTCCAAGGAGATCAATTGGACTGGCTCAGAGAAAATGATCTCCGAGCGAGTAAGCACGGAAAATTCTGCAAAAGACTGAGGCCGCAAATGCTGAACCGTGATTTCACGGGGGTATACTGTACAGCAGTAGAAGAGTTTAAAGAGTCTGGTGCAGTGAACGGGCTGGTGATATACAGTTAACACAGGAATTATTAAATGTTGTAGCTGGCTTTGCTTTCTGGGTGTAGAAATAAGCATATTTAATAGGTAGTTAGACAAAGTAGTATAGGAAGCCTATGAGAAGGTGCATACTATTGAATGGAAGTTCTGGACATTCTGTGCTTTGAAAAAAGTTTCATATTAAAAAAAATGATTCAGAAAGCTGTTGGAGTATATACAATTATATACTCCAAGGGATCAAGACAAGATGGTAAAATGATAGTAAAAACAGTTTACCATTTCCTGCTGTTAGGAGAGCAAGGTGTATTAAAGGACTGCCCGTACTGGAAAATCCTACTTATCACTGATAATTCCAAATGATCCTTAACTGATCTAGGCTGATGTTGCTTATACTGCCCCGGTAACATTAAAACTGCTCTGGTAATATTGAAGTATCTTGTGAGTTCTTAGTTGTGTAAAAACAAATGCTGAACCCAAATGCTCAATTTCTGCTGAACAGAGTATACAATTAAGGGTGTTTTTGCAGTTTATAAGTGATATTGTAGCAAAACTGATTTCATTTGTAACTGAAGTTGGTGTCTTATGTCAATATGTTTCACATTTTAAATTCTTGGGTTTTTAAAATTAAAAATGTATAAAAGGCATGCATGATTTCTGGTACTTTATTGTATTTTAATAATTCATCACTCATGAGTTAATCTATATCTTTCTGCACTATCAGCATTACTAATCATCCAAATGCCACCATTTTGTTCATGCTTTAGATGGTGGTTTCTGAAATTCTTTGCTTTCTGAAGGAAATTAAAATATCCCATTTGCCATGCGCATGTGTGTGGAATGGTTATACTTTAACACTTTAGTAACTCTGCCAAAGGGAACAAACGGTGCATATTCCCAAGTAATTTGGTAATGACTGTACCATAACTGACTATAGTCGACAGTTTAACAAGTGGTAGCTTGCACATAGTAACACTGGCAGTGCAGTCATTTTTATTGTCCTCCCAAGAAGTCAGAAGAAATGTAGCACTTTTCCTGCTTCTTAAGATTGCTAATCTGATGCAGAATTGTGGTAAAATCTTCTCCCCTGCTTGGCTGGACAGTTGCCAAAGGCAGACCAAATGCAGTGGTTACCAAATGCAAGTGATACAGACATTTCTCTCTCTACCCCACCCGCCTGCCAGGATGAAAAACAACGCCTCTTGCCATGAATTTTAGAAAGTTCCTGTCTCCCACTATTGTGTAATCGGTCTGCATGCACCCAAGCTGCCACCTCACTTAACTTTCCTGGGAAAGAAGCCATTTCAGTAAGGTAAGCAGCCTCATTCTCACTTCAAAGGCAGTCCTTACCTGCAGAATGGTGGAGGAAGGCGGTTTCAAGACCATTATTTCTGGTATGCTTCCTAACAAGACATGAAGCTTTGGCATGCCTTTAAGAAAGTATCCCTTCTTTAGGGTCCTGGGAAAATTCACTGCTCTACCTGTTGAACCTTAATAACCTCCTCACTATTTTCCTGCGCAGTACACCAAGCTAATTTAATGGACATTTAATGAACCTACTGGAGACAAAAAGTTTGGCATTTTTGACTCCTGAAAAAGGAGAGTTTCAAAATATTTTATGAGTTATAAAGCTATCACTTGGCCCTGGAGGGGTGTTTGTGTGTCCAGTTATATAAATGCTCTCCTCTAGCCATTTCATGATGATATTTTGTCCTAAAAACATTGATGACGTGCTATAATATATATTGTAATATATTGTAATATTGTAATGTAATGTAATGTAAATGCAAGGCAATCTCCTGTTCCTTAGTTACAAAGTAGTGCTTGATTTATTAAAGCTGGACAAATTTTGTCCACCTCGGCCTTTTCAGCACTCCAATAGCCCCAAAACTGCAAAGTTCACCTCTTTTATTTTTACCAAGGCCCAGAGGAAACATACCATCTGCCTTCCCATCTAGAAACGATTACCTCAGAAGCCCTGTCTTGCTGTCCACCTTACCCATACTTTTCCAGCCACAACCGTGGTAGTGCAATAGCAAGCAGCAATCGCAGGTAACATCCATTCACCAGACTATCGCCTCAGCCTTGTGAACTCCATCAGTTTTTATACGCTTTCACATGCCAGAGCAAACCATTCTGATTCTCCTAGGGAAGGACAGCACTGTGTATCATTGCTCATTCAATCACACGACCCATTGCACTCCATTATTTACGATACCACTGTGCATTGAATATGCCAGGTAAGTCATTATCATGAAAACCTCTGGTCCTTCCATGGGCATATGAATAAAATTTCTGGGTGAGTTACTGAAGTTGTATTTTTAAGTTGCCGGTTAATGCTGCACCTAATCATCACTGCTGTCCGGGCATGAAGACAGAAAAACAGAACAAGACACAACCCACATAAAATATAGCTTTATTGCTGAAAATACATATTCCCCCCCTCCGCACCTCAACCCTGGGATTAACACAGGGTCTGTATTTTAATTTTTCAGTTACTAAACAGAAAAATATTTGACTAGGAAAGAATGGTATTAAGGAGAAACGATTCTTTATTTGCCCCTAGGCAAGGCAAAGACAGGATTTGATTTGCTGTGTTATTCTGGAACCTGGATTGGTATCCAGAGATGAGAGAGGTGTTTAATAAAATTTACATGTCATTTTCTCACTTGACACCAGGCTCCTGTCACTCACCAAATGAAGGGGATTTAGCAAATAACTTCTGTCAGCATGAGAGGAGAGGATATTTCTAGCAAGATTTTTTCCTCTTCATTGTGTTTGAGGCAAAACGTGGTGCGTACTGCAGACAAGCTTCTTTTACAATTGCAAGTGACAGTGGGATTTGGGTCACTGCTAGGTCCCACCAATCTCAAGGGTTGAAAAACCAAGAAGAAACCATTTTCACTTAGTGTCTCAACCCTTTACTCATATACCTACCTCAGAAATTGCCTTATTGCCTCTGATCATCACGACTGTGCACATCAACAGAGGCTGTAAGCCTAAACCCATGTATCAGGGAAGATGCTCCCAGCTGGGGGCAAAGGAGCTTTCCCCAGAGTAAATATGCATAGACTTGTGTGGGAAGAAGGCCCTCCTGAGCACTGTTATTCCTGGTCTGACTTCAAATAGAAAGGAGCCTGCATGGAGGGACAGCTCAAATAGGGGCTGAGAACAGCAGATGACCCTGCAGTACTGGGTGAGATAACCCACTCCAACGAATTGCCTGAAGATTGAGGCCCCCCCTCCAACACCATCTACTTGCTTAGCACAACCTGAGAAGGGCCCCAATATATGCTACTAGAGCTCTACAATGGTTCTAGGACAACCAGAACCCCCCCACTGGTTGACGGAAGTGATGCATGTACATTGATTGGAGCACAGAAGCCCACTCTCTCTCAGGCTGCACCTCTGTGCAGATGGTGTGAGCCATGGCCACCAGGTAAAGAGGGGGCAGGGCTAGAGGGTCATGTTGACCAGCCTCCAAGAAAACATTTGCCCAAGTACCAAGGCAAGAGCATGCCAAATAATAAATAAATAAATAAATAAATAAATAAATAAATAAATAAATTCCTTGATCTTCCTGAGTAAGAATGGCAAGAAATGAGCAGACCTGAGGGCAATGATATTATAGCAGCTATATTGGTGTTGTTTGCTGTTATAGTCATTGTGTGCCTTCAAGTCTTCTCTGATTCATGGCAACCCCATGAATGAAAGTCCTCAAAAATGTCTTGTCTATGACAACCCCACTCAGCTTTTCCAAGTTTAAGCCTGTGGCTTCCTTGATGGACTCTATCCATATTTGGTCTTCCTCTTCTGCCTTTGACTTTCCCTAGCAGTGAGTCTTGTCTTCTCATTATGTATGAGAGCATCAGTTTTATCATTTTAACTTTCAGGACAAGTTCTGGCTTGATTTGATCTAGAACTTGCTTGTTCATCCTTCTCTCACTCCAGAATATTTACAAAGTTCTCCTCCAGTACCATGTTTCAAGCACACCCATTTTCTTCTGGTCAGCTTTCACACCCATAAATAGTGATTGAAAATACAGTATGATCTTGGCCTTGATCTCCAGTGAAATGGCCTTACATTTCATCATCTTTTCTAGTTCTTTCATTGTTGTCCTTCCAAATCTCAGTCTTGGAATTTTTTGGCTATAGTATCCTTTTCAATTGATGATTTAGTCAGGATATGAAAAATATTTGACAATTTCAATTTCCTCATTGTTGACAGTAAAGTACTTTAATTCTTCATTAGTCATGATTTTTTCTTATGTTCAGCTGCAGTCTTGTATTTGCATTTTCTTCTTTAACTTTTATCCGCCATTGTTTCAATTTACTGCGGCTTTCTGCCAGTAATATGATATCACCTGTCTATCTTAAATTACTGATTTACCTTCCACTGACTTTCACTCTTTGTTCTGATCCTAATCTATCTTTTATTATATCTTCTGCATATAGCTGGATCAAATAGGGAGACAAAATGCACCCTTCTCCAATGTCTGTTCCTATAAGAAACCATTCTGTTTCCCCATATTCTGTCCTAATACTGGCTTCTTTTTCATGATACATATTACACATTTGGACAATGAAGTGCTGAAGTATACCCATATCTTTCAGAACCATCTAGATCTTCTCATAATCCTCAGAAATAATCCTTTCTGTAGTCTATAAAATGTTCTGAAATTCTTTGGTGTATCTGGCACATTTTTGCAATTAGGAATGTGTGAAGGTTTGGGCAAAAAATCTACCAGATTTCCTGGTTTCAGCTTCCCAGACTTGTAGGAGCCAAAGTCCAAGTTCTTGGCCATTGTGCTCAAGGACTGCATGGCTCTCACCAAGATTAGAGCCCCGTGCACTGTGTAAGCTGTTGCCAACGGCAGCAGGAAGAGGGGAAGAAGATTGGCCACTGAGAAGGTCCAGTTTGGATTTGGAATCAGTTTCTGGTCTCTGTTAATGTGGAAAGTGCAATGCAGATGCCATCTCTGATGTCATCTCAAGGCCAAGTGCCTCCACTTAGCAAACCTCTTGACAAGTAAACTGTCCAGGTGCCTAAACAATGAGGAATGTTCTAAAGTCCATCTCAGAGCTGGGGATTAGCCACTTCCAGTCAGCAGACAAAAAGACCATAAATTCTTTTTGAATCTCCACCCGGGGGAAATGACTGAAGGAGATATACTTCAATGGGAAAGGAAGTTGGGGGTGTTTCTCTCTTGGTATGGTGGCTACAGGCACCAGTTGCAAGTAACCCCAAGAGAATGGGAGATAACATCTCATGCAGGCATCAGGAGGACTTCACCATAGAAGTCCCAGAAAAGAACCAGGTAGGTAGCTTGCACAGGGTTCTACAAGCTAGACCATATTTATTATTTTATTCATTATTTGTCATTGAGTTGCTACCGTAAACTGTGCTCTGAATCCGACCAGCCTCTATTCCACTTTGCATGTTTTCCTGAAACCCTAAGGAAATTTTGACCGTTTCATCAAAACCAAGACTGTGTACTTTGGGAGTGAAGGGGGGGGTGGCCCACAAGGGGGTTCACCACACGATCATTGGTCATACTAATGCAGATTGAACACGCAGGTTGTGTACAACATGCAGAGCAAATCTGTAAGCTAGCTGTGCCCCCTAAGGATGCAGGAAGACTGCAAAGATCCTTGGCCTGTTGCTCCCAAGAGACTTAGTGCACTTGGGGGCCAAGGAAACTGGGTTTGTTTAACTCTCAGTGGTGGCACCAGTACTAGTCTTGACATTCCTGCACAAAGCCAGATAGCTGGGATGTCACCATGCACCAGGTTCCCACTGGACTGAGCCCACTGAGAGACTTCCTTGCCTAATTGCAGAGCATCAACCTCCCTGCATGTCTGCCAGGAGGGACTGTAGTCCTTCCCTTCTCCTTTTCTGCCACCTTCTCCCATGATAGCCCTGTTGGGGTTCATGTATTATGGCCAGAGTCCTGTTTGCTTCTAGTCCCGAGGCAAGGTGGAACTAAACATCACTCTTATTCTGAACATGTTGCCAATAGCTAAGCCCGGCAAGCCCAACAAACTTCATCCTATGCATGACATGCAGTGTTATCCAGATCCGGTGCGTAGGATCACTCCTTTCAGTAAAAAACAAATACCAGCTGCACCATGATATTCCCATGCTTATTCCTGTATCTTTGGTTCATTAGCCAGCAAGAGTTTCATTGCAGTGTCTCTAAAATGCATTCACTGAAGACCTCCATGTATTCCCCAGCCCTTTTCATTTCAGCTGAGTGTCCTTTCCTATCACATTCCTACCCCCAGCTGTGAAAGATTCTAGTGCACCCAGGCTACTTTTGGTCATGGCTGCTAACATGCCCCATAGTGGTGGATAACCTAAACTGCCTTTGGAAGATACTCCCTGGGGCTCCATTCCCACCAGGGCAGAGTCTCTGGATATAGGAAATGTTCCCCTTTCACCCAGATGCATTGACTCACTTGATTTCAAGGGCACTGCCATGTCAGAGACAACCTCAAACACATCAGCTGGGCTTGGGCCCAGTGTTATCTAAATTAGATGGGCTTGGATGCTCACCATCACTGCTCTCTTCCGCAGCTTGAATCCTTCCTCAGAGGGTGTGATCAGGTGAGCAGTCCTGCATTCCTCTGTATAGTGTGCTACCCTCCTTCAATCTCTGTCACTATTGCTCCTTTCTGCCACTTCCTGCTCAGCCCTTTTCAAGGCCTTACACTAAGCCAACAGGAGTCTACATCTCCACCTTCTGAAAGGGAAGAAAGTTGTTTTCCTCCTTCCTTCTGGAATCTTCTTAGATTGAATACTCCTTCAACAAAAAGTTATGTAGCAAATTCCTTGAATTCCTCCTTGAATATCTCTATGTACTACTCACCCACTCCTTTTAAAAACAAGTACTGTACCAGACCAAAACAAATGAAACAGGATTTCAAATCACTATCAAGTGAATGTGAGCCTGTAGTTAAATTTGTGTTCCTCCAGTATATACATTCCCAACCCCATTTCCAACTGATCTCATCACAAGGGAAACCACACATGAAGCATGCCTGCAAAACAAGAGATGAGCAGAGGCACAGCTGTAGCCCCCTGCAGTCTGTGGATTTGGCCCCCATCTCTCTATCATATAGCAGGCACACAGATCCATAATCCCCACTTTCCAAAAAGTGGGGATATCTACGCCTGCTCTACCCTACAGTGGCCATATGGATGGAAAGTGACTTGCCATAAACGAACAATCATTCAAGGCCAGGCCAAGCTAAGCCCCATCACAGGATCCCTCTCAATAGCTTAGCTCCCCACAATCTTTCCCTGTCCATTCTGCACCTTAGACAACTACCAGTGATATGAGTACTCAAATCCTCCCTCACAAAACTGAAGCCCTTGCCTGCTATAGCAACCAGAGCCCAGCCTAGATTAATGCCAAAGCTGTCTTTGTGCAACAGAACTGCCTGGGCAGCCATCACAGATCACTAGCACCAGCACCTCTGCTATTTGTTATGAACAAGTTCTGTTCTTGAGAATGTCCATAAGTCAAATCTGAATGTAAGTCAGATTTGAGAAGTAAGCCACATGTTTGCCTTAGTATATTTTACCTTTCTATGCATATAAAACCCTTAACATTTCCAGATTCACTACATGTTTTTAACACAATACAGCATTGTCATAATGATAATAATGCAGTAGTAATAAAGTAACTACAGGTTCTTAAGAGAGAGAGAGAAAATCTGTATGTATGCATGTAGGTACACAGTGCTGTAAAAAACAAATAAAAGAGACAGTCCTAAGAACAGTTTGGGGCATTCTTGGGGTAACATTAAGCCTACCATTAACTGGTGATGGTGGAGATGGACCTGGTGCTGGAGGCTCAGAGTTTGATTGTGCTGCTGGAGTTGCTTTCTTGAAGTAGGCCTCAAGAGTTGTTTGTGCGGCCATTTTCAGCCATGAAGTACAGATCAGGGGAGCTCTGGATGTGAGTGATCACTCCATTCTTTGCTTTGAGATCAGAGGACTGGGGACGTGCAGCAGGTCGAGCACTAGAAGCTGGGACTTCAAGAGGGCCAACTTTGGCCAACTGAAGGCCAGACTGGGCAAAGTCTTCTAGGATAGTTACTGGAAGGCAAGTGAGTGGAGGAAGGGAGGTTTTGGAGGCACAAGCCTTGATGATACCTCTAGTTAGTAAGGTGGGGAGGCATAGGAAAGTGCCGTCATGGATGCAAAAAGAGGTGGTTAGAGGGATTAGATGCAAGTGGAACCTCCGTAGGAAATGGGTACCGGGGCAAATAGACAAAAGGGTATACCAGGAGGAGGAGGCCCCATGGAGAACTCTTTGCAAGGCTAAGGCTGATTATGAGCTGAGACTTGCCAAGAATATCAAGAGCAACAAAAAGGGCTTCTATCAACATGTAAATAGCAAGAGGAAGGGGAGGCAGGTAGTGGGACTGCTAAATAAGGAGGAAGGATAGCCTGTGACTGATACGAGGGAACAGGCACAGATGCTAAATAACTATTTAGCCTCTGTGTTCTCCCCAAAGCAGGATGGGGAGATCCGCATGGGAGATTAGATGAGGCTGGGGAGTTAGGGGCACAGATTAGAGTCACCGCCCTAGAAGTTGAGGGGCTTCTCAGGGCATTGGATGTTACAAAGGTGTCAGACCCTGAGGGGTTACACCCGAAAGTACTTTGAGAGTTGGCAGGGGTTCTCTCACGCCTGCTGGCCTCCATTTTTGAGGCCTCGTGGAGAACGGGGGAAGTTCCAGAGGACTGGAAGGTGGCGTCAGTGGTCCCAATTTTCAAAAAGCGTAGTAGAAGGGACATGGGGAATTACAGACCAGTTAGCTTGCATCCACTGTAGGAAAAACAATGGAAAGGCTCATAATAGCAAGAGATCTAGTGATGCTAGATAGGGAAGGGAGGCCGACAGCCACACAACACGGCTTCTGCAAAAACAGGTCCTGCCAGACAAACCTTGTGGAATTCTATGACAAGGTTTCGAGATGGCTAGATGGAGGGGATGCAGTGGATGTGGTTTACCTGGATTTCAGCAAGGCCTTTGACAAAGTGCCCCATGATATCCTGGTGGAGAAACTGGGGAGTTTTGGGATACACCAAAGCACTGTCCGGTGGATTAGGGCATGGTTGACTGACTGAAAACAGAGGGTAACCATTAGTGGGGAATCATTGGGATGGTGGCCAGTGCAAGGGGGATCCTTCAGGACTCTGTCCTGGGGCCAATCCTGTTTAATCTTTTCATCAGTGACAGGGAAGAAGGGGTGAACAGTCTGCTGATCAAATTCGCAGACAATACTAAAACTGGGGCAGTGGCCACAACTGAGGAGCAGGTACTCCAGATCCAAAAGAATCTGGACAGACTATGGAAGTGGGCAGGAGACAGCAGGATGGCATTCGGTGTGGATAAGTGCAAGGTCTTGCACTTGGGCCATAGGAATGGGTGTCATAAGTACAGGTTAGGGGACAAGTGGCTGGAGAGCAGCACTTCTGAAAGGGACCTCGGGGTGCTGGTTGACTGCAAGCTAAACATGAGTCAGCAGTGTGATGCGGTGGTCAAGAGGGCGAACACCACCAACGGAGCAAAGCTCAGGCAACCAAGGTTCAATTTGGATGCCAGGAAATACTTCCTGACAGTTAGGACCCCAAGGGTATTGAATGGGCTCCCATGAGAGGTCGTTGAGGCCCCATCGGTGAGGGTGTTCAAAGATAGGCTAGATGTGCATGTCATGAGCAGAGCCAGCTGGAGCCGGGGGTCAGACTAGTTGTCCTGGGAGGCCCCTTCTGACTCGCTCTGTTTCTGTGTTTCTATGTTTCCTTTTCTCACCCTAAACAGTAATATTCAAGCTCATTCAAGGTTCCTAGATTTCTTCTTCTAAGCTTGTTCCAATCTGTGTCCATAATATATTGTGCGGGGGTGGTGAGGGAGAGGTGTCAGGTTTGTATGTACATTTCTGCGTATTTTCATGCACTTCTTCCCAGATGTGCACATGCATTTTCTCCTGTTGACTGAAATAGATATGTGTGCATTTATCAAATGTGCACACTGTTTCGTATGTTTTTCAAATGTATGCATTTTTAAACACATTGGTGGTGCAAACTGCATCACAAGCCTAAAATGATTTCCTACCACAGACTATATTTAGGTCTCCAGTGGGTTCCAGGAAGTACATAGTGGATAAATACTAGTAAAAGAAATGAGCTAAAACGAATTTCTTGCTCATCCCTATCAGTATCCATTTTGTTTATGACTTTCTACTATTTGTTTTTGCATATAGCAGTAAGTTAAACTGGGCAATGCCACTTAAAAGAATAGGGAGAAATGTGAGGATATCAAATATGTTACTTCTTTCTGAATGCCTGTAATACTATTTATGTTGGTTGTGATTAGGGCGCCTTTTGTCTTCTGCCTTTTCACAGAGCTTTCAATCTCCCCTTTATACATAGCTATCCCTTTTCAATGGTCCCTGAAAAGATCTTCACAGAAAAAATCTATACTCGATCATGTATAATTGTATTTTAGTTATTAATTTATTAATTTTATTTATTAAATTTTATCTGTATAAAGTTCCAATTGAAAATTAAACAGAACAGAAAGTAATGCCAATTAGAATATTTTAAATTAATTTGAAATATTCTTTATTTTAATTCTTTGAGCATCATCTTTATTTACATTTATTATTAATCAACATCAGAAGACTAGCAAAACTATCATTGTTTTGTTTTTCTGTTGTCACATTTTGCTTTACTTTAATTTGCATCTCCTTGAATACTTTTCTCCATCCCAGCTTCTGCCTGTCTTGAAATTTTCTTTCCAAGAAAGAGAAAATAATTAGCATTGCTCCTGGCAACCTGCCTCTTAAAATCTGTTTTTCCACAAATGCAGTGAGAGAAACATTTTAAGACCATCAAATCTTCAGAACAGGAATCATTTAACTAGGAACAGAAGCAGTGGAAATCTTCTATTCTGGCATTGACTGCAGCAGTTTTCTGCCATTGACAAAAGTATATTATGATAAATTCAATGTCTTCCTCCTTGATAGTACTTTGTCAGATTGACACAAATACACTCTTGTGTAATAAATGTAGAAAAGCTAACCAATTTTTAATGTAATGTATTATTAACATGTAAACTTGTTATGCTCATTCCAGTGAAAGAGATTTTTTACAAAAATCTTTATTAAACAAAAATCTGTAAAACAATATGCAGCCAACTCTTTCACATGTTTAAACAGTGATTGTAAACATAGTAAAATCACTGTTTAAACACATCACATATTATAGTGATTTTCATTAGACATGTAAATGCCTTTTGCACCCATTTCTTAGTACTGATTTAGTCATTACATGTACCATAGTAATCAGCATCCCTGTGACGCATTTCTGCATTGCCAAGTCTTATTGATTAGGGATTAGGGGTAGATATTACTGATTTAGGAGAAACTCACCACTTTGCCTCAAGTCAAGTGAATTCTGGCAGGTGATATACCTGGAGAGCAGGATGTGGAGAGGAAACATTGTCTTGGAGGCCCTGATGGCCAAAGTAACATCTAAACCCTCTTTTATTGTTAAAGCCTACTAAATAAATGAACATTCTTGGAATGAAATAAATAAACAAAATCTTAAGAGCTCCTATTTGAACTTTCTGGCTATGGACTTTTTTACTATAGTAACATATATTTAAAAATCAAACACATAGAGCAAGTAAGCAAAAGAAGTAGCGATGAACTGTAGATGGAACACAGGGCATTTTGGTTTTGTGTGGATTGTTTGTTTTACAATTACAATTCTAATCTGTCCAATAACTAAGGTTCTCTTGTCAGATTTTCTTTTCAATTTTCTCTTAACCAAGATTGTTTATAAAAGTTCAAAAATTAAAAACATAATCTAATAAAAACATTAAATACAAGTTTAAAACAACCACAATGTGAACAGCAAAATTAAAAAGATATGTCTATTAATATGTGGCAATTAAATTCTAACAATTAGGCTCGTGATCTCCCTTGATTATAATTCAGAATGTTTCTTTTGACTATCAATGAATGAAGAAAATATAGGTCCTGTTAGCTTCAAGTATGTTAGTCGTGAATCCTGTCCCAGGAAATATTTGGTTATCATACTGCTGTTGCTTCTTGTTTCCTCTGATACCTCCTCTTGACCCCATGACAGGCTTCTCTGCATATCTTTTATAGTTTTTTACCTGAGTTACTCTACTTTCATTTCCTTATGTTGAGCATAGTCAAAAGGGCAGCCTTGCCTCTTTCTACACATTAAGCTCATTGATGCCAAATTGCTGAAGCTCCAGAGAAACCCAAGACCTTCCTTGCTTCTGTTTCCTCCTCCCTTTGATGTGCTTTTAAATGTTTGCTGATTCAAATTCTTTGATGGTTCTGCTGGATTTGCAAGTTCTGTGTGTGGTTATATAGAAAAATATAATAAGTTATTCAATAACATCTGATGCTAAGAATATACGCTTGGCATTTTGATACCTGCTGAACAACTTCTTTAAGGATGTGTGAGAGGGAATACAGTTTTCTGCCTAGACAGCAGAACAGGATGGGAACTACTTTTCCTAACAGCCACTGTGATCATGTTTCTGGTTGTCTTTTCCTATTTTACACTTGCCAATAACATACTTTACTTTGCATTTATAGCATCTTATTTTATATGCTGGGATATATATCGCAAGAAGAGAAAGTAGAATCCAACAAGTTTCCCCTGCTGATGGAATACTTCCCTCAAGAGAATGAATTGTGGCATGACTTTCAGTGATTCCCCCTCCCCTCCTCCACTTTCCACCCTCCCCAAAATCTGCTCCTGAGATCAACCCCCTGGAGAAGATAATGAGGAAGTGCAAGGAGCTGCGGGAAGGAAGGTGGGATTGCTGCAAATCATGCCCCTCCCCATTCTGACCACGGAAGTCTTCATTGAGGAAAGCAAGAGGAAATTGCTGGGCTTCTTTGTACAGCTGGGATGCCAAAGCCTGTCTAATCTCTCATTTCAGAGATGATATATTAAGTTCTAAGCTAGGCTATGCTGTTGATACCCATAAAACAAAGTTAAAATGCCAAAAAATGTAAAAATATTAGATCAGAAATCTGGGGCTTCTTCATGGGAAATAAAATTAGTTGGCATAAACAAAATAGAAATAACCAACTTTGATGGTCTCTCAGTTTTCAAAACCAACAGCCTTTTAAAGAAAGGGGAATCCAGAGATTAGACATTCCATGTCATGCATATTATATTTGCTTAAGATATTGTTATTCTTGTTTAAATGTGAATGTATTGGGGGTGTTTTAAATGATCTTGCAACAATGTCCTTTAAAAGTAATCTAAAGCACTGGCTTTCCGTTTGCAGAGAGAAAAAAGTGCTCATTAATTATTTACCCGCTGCCTCCAATCAATGTGGTCCCTGTCATCCTCACCAGCCGAAATGAAAGTTCACTATGTAAAGGTGCCAAGGGAGAATGGCAGCCTCCCACTGCGATTTTATAGACAGAACTAAGTCAGCACACATTATGTGTCAGAGCCAACATCAGAAAGAATCAGATCCTTTGATCTCAGACCTCCACAGGAAGCTTAGATCTCAGACAAATTAGATAAAAAATGAATTTATAGCAGATATGTATCCTAAGGCATACAGCTGAACACTGTATTTTGAAAGAGTATGGCAAATATCAAAACATATAAACTGTAGCATTTCCTCTCTTGCTCCTTCTGCTTTTCTGTGATAAATATTAATTAAAAAAAGAAGATGAAACTCCAAAGTAGCCTCTTTCTGCTTCTTACATAAGCAACAAGTTTAGAACCAGGGACCCTCCCCATATTCCCTTATTTGCATTCTGCTCCTAGACTTACTAGCACAGAATGGGGAAAAGAACAGAGGTCTACACTTTTGTGAAGTAGCTGCAACACCATCTTCTCCTCTCCAACCTCTAAAGTATGGATAAAAGCACATTTATTGCAATGGGTGAAAGGCCCCTTTGCCAGCTGTGTTCCCTGGAACTTTCTGCCTAGGGATTGGGTGACTTTAAAGTTGAAAAACATTTTTAGAGACCCAAAAGAATGGTCTGGAATTGTGGTTTGAAATCATTCTGCAACATATGATTCATTGGAGTGTCCAAAGAAAAGGAACAGCAGGGAACAGATATTCAAAGCATATCTGAGAAAGTATCCTGGCTGACTCAAGAGTGTGCAAACAATTTCCAGACAAAGATTAATTTTACAGTGGTAATTACCAGATTATTTTACTATTGACTTTTAAAAAAAATTGTGTCACCTACCAAACAACAACACACACACAGAGGGATACTAGGTTGGATCCAGCAATGCCATTTTGTGAGAAGAAAAGTGAAAGAGCTTGTGTACAACCTGTTACACAAAGAGAAACAAGAATAGTGCAAAACTTTTATTGCATTAATTATAGTGCAAGTGTTTATGGAACAGCACTAGTAGCTCTTTTTCTCCCACTCCTAGTTCTTTAGGTCCAGGCACATCTTTTCCCCAAAGACAAAAGCAACTCGAATAAACATCTACTTATGCAGTTCCTAAGATATATCTCAGAAATTAATCCTGAAGAGGCATTATTATTTCCTATCAAATACTTAGACCTCACAGAATGTGTTAATTTCTGTAAAGATAACTTGAAATAGCCCTTGTAGAAATCTACCAAATCTTTCGCTTGCACAAGAGGCTGTACAAACATAATGTGCAGCCAGTTTGTAATGTTTGCACAAGTTGTTGTGAACTGCCCAGATCTACTCAAAGCAACATCACATCAACTAATATTTATACCATATCGACACTATATTTAACCAACTGAAAAATGCCATGTTCACATATATAAATGTACAATAAAAACAAATAAAACAGTATTTTTTGAAAATACAAAATTTAAAGTCATATTTTGCAAAAAAAAAAAAAAACCAATAAGAAATAATTCGACTGTGAAGACAATTGAAACATGAATTTTCAAGTCAAGCAATCTCACATTTGATTGTTGACATCCATTTGATGCAACAGAAGCTGACAGATGTGTTTCAGCTTCTGTCTTCCTCAGCACCTATACTTCATTTCAAAAAACTTGTCATTGGCAATCTATATTATTTATATGAAGTCCATCATAGCTTATCAATTCATAATAGATTTTTTCTGATTGTATGAAGTCTACTGAAAACTTTAGATTAGAATAAAAAGATCTTATGAACACAGTGAAATGCAAATCTTCAATATTCTAAGAACATATTAGAGCATATTATCAGCGGTCAGGAACAGTGCAATCCTATGCATGCCTACTCAGAAGTAACTCCCAGGAAGGGGGGGTATAGGATTGCAACCCTAAACACTTGCTGAGGCAGGTGGGGATGGAATCCCATTCCAGGAAGCAAGCTGCATTCAACTCCATTCACTTTTCAAGAAAGTGAAACTTTCTTCAGAGCCGAAAGTTTGGCTTCACTCTGTAATGTCCTTCATGGAGTGAGAACCTATGAACAGTGATAGGTACGCTGAACTGAATACCCTTTATTTCCAGGCAACGGTACAATTTTATACCCATCTTGCTTGGAGTAAGTCCCTCCAGATTGATTATGGCTTCCTTCTCATACAGGACTGCAGTGTTGAGCTGACTGAGAACTCCTGTGTAGGAAAATGCAATGAGACTGAGCCTGTTCACCCCAGTTGTGTCTATTTTGATCAGCTTTCCGAGATCCTGGGGAAGCATCTTTCCCAATCCTGCTGACAGCCTTTTAACTGAAAAGATCGGTAAGACTGAAAAAGGGATGTTTACATTGCTAAGCTAGTAAGAAGGTTCCCCCTCCTCCTAATAAAGGATTATTCTCTCTTTATGGACCTGGTTAATATCTGTCCAATCACTCTAGTAACAGCACTAATAAGCATTATAATCTAACTAGCTATTTCTAGACTACCTTTGAGAATGGATTGCTTAAGGTAATGGATATTTTGTTGTCGCATGCCAACAAGTCATCTCTAACTTATGGTGACCTCAGAAATGGCCTATCTGCTTTGCTCAGCTCTTTGAAGCTCAAGGCTGTGGCTTCCTTAATGGAATCAATCCACCTCATAGCTGGTCTTCCTCTTCTTCTGCCTTAGACTTTCCCTAATAGGTCTAGGATTACTGAAACTTCCTTCAGCCTTTGAAATAGAGGGTCATATCTGGCTGTGCCTGCTCGCCAACAGAACAGAAGCCACAGATTGAAGCGATTTTGCCTATATCCTGCAGCTCTGCACATGCTGCCATATTTGATCAGGAAGGTTGGGGGTACAGGGGAGAGGAAAAGAAGGGGAAGTCCTATTGCAGACGTGGACCAATATCCAGATGGATGAAATCCAGTGAATCCACTGCTGTGCCTGTTTGTGTTGTGGATTAACTCATCAAATACGAGAATTTTTGGCAGGTATCAAAGACATCTGTAGGAAAGTATAGAGGAATCATTTGCAACAAACCCAGCAGTTTAGGGGATGCATCCATTTGCACAGTGAACTTCTCAGACTTTGAAAGCCCATTATAAATGAAGGTGTGATTGGATGGAAAGTGTCTGCACCTTCTTATAAAGGTGTTGATATAACTCCGTTCATAAAAGGGAACAGAGTTTAGAAGGGGTTTTTTGTAATATTAGGAGGAACAGTTATTCCCAGTTATATATTTAGCTCAAAGAACCTTTTTAAGCTCCTGCATGGCTGCAACATTTAATATTTCTGTTTTATTAAAATTAAGCTCATGTTCTGAAATTTCCCCCTGGGACGCAAGCTTCTTCATAATAGCTGGTAACTATTCTGCACACTTTTCAGAGGCAGCCCTACATACAGCGAATTGCAGTCATTTATATTGTATGTAAGGCAGTGGCCAGCTTTCCAAGAAAGGATGCAGGTGGCCCATCAGACAAAGCTGTGCAAGGACATTCCTTGCTGCAGCTGCCAAGAAAGAAGTGGGGTCTGGCCCCCAAGCTGGGAACATCATCCTTCCCATCCAGAAAAAGACAGCACGCCTGATCATCCAATGGCTTTCCCACTGTCCCAAAACACGTCTGCCTTGCTTGGCTGCAGGCTCGGCTTGTTCTCTCACATTCAGTCCATCACTGCAGTGAGATGCCACAGCCTCCCGATCTCACTGCTGTCCATTGGCCCATCTATTTTTCCCCTCAAGGTAGCGTGGAAGCCTTTGAGAGCACAAGCAGTGAGAAAGTGAGTCCCGTTTGTGCTGGAGGGCTTACAGGCACAAACCCCATTCCAGAATAGGATCAGACAGTATTACCTTGGTAGCGTGTTTTGCTCTTGCAGGCTACCAAAGCAGTATATATATTTTAAGATGGAGGACAAAGATGAAGCAAATGATCGTATAAATAAATGAGTAACTTCGTGGAGAACCCCAGTCAACTGACAGTTCTGTGCGAACACAAAACAAAGAATCACCCCAGCCCACAGAGCAGGCTCTCTGTTCCACTCCCCAGCAGAGTTGCCAGCGCATCCATCGCCTTCAGCACCGTGGAAGGGTCAGTGACCCGAGGAACTAAATGAACAGTTTGCTGCTGTGTGGAAGCCATAGAGTTGTAGGGAAAGAAAACTGAAACATTAAAGTGAAGAAGTAGAAAGTGATGAAGCTATGATTCCAGATAGGGAAAACTTTTATGCAGAGAAAACAAGACAGAGCTTGGGTTTGATGTCTTGCCATGCCATTTAGCAGAAGCCCTGATTTACTCATAAGCAGTGCTTTCTTTGTCATAGAACGCACCAGAACGGAGTTCTGGCACCCTTTTTCAACAGAGTTTCCAAGTTGTAAAAGTAACTTTTGAAAATTTGATGTTCGGTCCACGTGGATTCAAATCGGCCTGGCGAGCGTAGCAGGTCGGCGGCAAAATCATTAAAACGGTGCGTGTGGGCCGCTTGTGTGTCAAATCCGATGCATGTGTATTTTGTCCGCGCTGGTTGTGATGGCGCTGCTCGGCTTGTGGCGCTGCTCGGCTTGTGATTGGTCGTGTGGTCACGCGCTGAGTGCTTCCTGCGGGCGGCAACCGTTATGTTTCGTTACAGAACTGACGTGTGTGCATGTGCACAGTGATTGACGGCATGTGTAAGGTAAATAATTTCATGAGTTCCGGCACCTTTTTTCTTACAAAAAAAGTACTGCTCATAAGTATGCTTCAGTCTCAAGTAAGAGTAGACAGAAGGCAGATGCAGCCAGAATATGAACAATATAGGCCGATGCCAATGCCTCTAAAGTTTCAGCTAAGCAACTCCGGCCCTTTCTGGTGTCCATTGTTCCTCTTCTTCACACTGTTCTGACAACATGGACTGGGATCCTGAGGCTGCTCCCACTGGCAGGAAATTCTGCTAAGTATGCTCATGGATGTTCCCAGGGCAAAAAGAGGGGAGGAGGCAACTTTCATGGATTCCCCCCCCCCAAAAAAAAACCCATCCATGAGAACTGTCTGGTACAGTAATCAGGGGCTGCAGAGGGGGAAATTGGCAAAGATTGCTTTCCCCTGCTCCTGTCAGCAGGATTTTCTGCAGGATCTTGAATCCATGGGTGGAAGGGGCCCTTCTGTTCACAGGCACTTGGTCCAGATTCTGGCCACTGGGATTACTGGGATTATTTGCATCAACAGCAAGATGGAAAATCCACCACAGTATAAATGATGAACTAAGGCTGGTGAATGTATTGGTTATGGTAAAGACTGGTGCAAGAGAGGAAAAGTCTCTGTTTGGATGCTGTTAGTGAGGGTAGCTCTGACACCCTTCAGATTATCATGGTACATGGAACCTCCTGTAAGAAACCAGGCTTCTGCCTTTCCACTGCTGCTCCTATACCTCGTTCACACACATTATGTGTGGGCCGAATACAATTCAGTTCCAAACCACTCAAGTTCTGTAGAGCAAGTGATTCAATGCCTGCTATAGAGGCAAGATTTGATAACTTGTTTGGGTGTTTGTTTCACATGCACACACACAACTTTCCACAGTTCTAGCATCCAACATGTTTCTAGAGCTCCGTTGCAGAGGAGAATATTCATCTTTCCAGGATCCTGCCACTTCCAGTGCTGCAGCTGCCCTGGAGTCATTACCCCCAGCTGAGGCTTCTTCCTTGGCTCCTGGTCAAGAAGAACATCAGCTAATGTTGGCCCAGGATATTTTGCTGATGGAGGCACCATAGCGAATGGTACCCCATCTCCCCTCCACCTACCCAGTCATGGTACAGAGTAGCCAAGCTGTTTTTGTGCCTGAGAGAGAAGATACCCAAAGCCTCTCTCTCCTCTGGTAGTAAAAATGCAGTTGTAACAATTGGGGTTTTAGTATTAGTTGAATTTTTAGGACGCTGTGTTTTATTTTACAATTTGTATTGTTAAACCATCCCAAGACTTCAGTAAGAGACAGTCTAGAAAACTTTTAAATAGATAGATAGGTAGGTAGGTAGATAGTTTGTTGCTCATTCATGACACCTGAAATTAACTGTCTGATATGAATACCTCATTCTGTCTAATGGTAGGGCCAAGATGAAGTCAAGAGACATTTCTGGGGAAAGGCCCCAGGGCAAATCACAAAATGGCCTTTAAGAATTCTAGCTTGCAGTACTTGCAGAATTTTATTTCAGATATTCCAGCCCAAGCTAGCCAAAGCCAAGATACCAAGCAGTTAGACCAGGGGTCCTCAACCTGTTTCACTGGGGGGCCAGTTGAAAGGTGCCGGTGCTGGGCGGGGGCTGGAAAGCTGGGGCCAGCGGGGCGCACGGTGAGGGAAGGGGAGGCAAGGAGGGGGCAGGCATGCTCCGCGATGCAGCGGCTTGCTTGCTTGGAGATGATTTTCTCCAAGTGAGTCCAAAATTACCTCCTTGCCGCTGCCCCCCTGCACACGGTGTGTTGAAAACCTCTGAGGCAGGCCAGATAAATGGCAATGGCGGGCCAGATCTGGCCCCCGGGCCATAGTTTGAGGACCTATGAGTTAGACAGACACAGTTCAATTGATATTAGGCAGGGACGAAAGGCCACAGTTCTGGGGGAGGGGGGACAATAATGATGCAGAAAGAATTTGGAGAGTTCACATTTGAAGAAAACACTCCTGCTCTACACCTTTTGGATTAAACTCTGGATCTCTGTAGACAACAAAGGCTACTAGGTCACTTGTATGAAGGAACAAGTCGGAACCATATAGCATGTAAGAAAAGCACGGCAGGTTAGATATATACTTTAGAAAGTTGAGAAATAATCACCATACCAAGGAAATTACAAATACTAAAGATGTGCCATGAAATAAGTTGATTCCTTAATCTAGTTGTTGCATTGTTCAGAACATTCTTTGAGGAGATCTGAGACAGGTTTTTAAAAATAAAAATGAGTAGGAATCATGTTACCAGAAACTGATCCTGCTTGTTTGTACCTCTAGCTAATCAACTTTGGTAAGTGTGCTTTTCTGCAAGAGAGATGCTTTTAGCCTTTATTTAGAAAGCTGATGCAGGCCAAGCATGAATTTTCCAAAATGTTTGCCAAGCATTCCCAGAAGCCAATCAATCTGCAGCTGATTAACCAGTTATCACTTGCGGCTGAGAAGTAGCATGGGCAACTTGTGGCTTTCCCATTAGACCTAGCAGATGTAGCCAATGATCAGGAATGCTGGGAGATGCAGGCAAAACATCTGGACAACTGCCCATCTCCATAGAACAGCACCGTTCAGGGACTTGACCCTGACCAGTCAGGGTTCTATAGTTTACTGAATTAAAATGGTTGACAATGAAAGGTACTTGATGATATGATGCTTTATGATATGCTGATGCTGCTGTGTCAGGATTTGACAAACTCACTTTTCTCATAGCCGTGATGTTGATTTGCTCCGTCAAGGCAGCATGGATAGGCATGAAGTATTGTATTGGCTTGCATTTTGGAGACATGCCTGTATTTGGGAGCACTTCTTATTCTTCAAAGACTGCCTGATTAGGGTTTCTGCATCAAAACATTAAAAGCAAGGTCATTGGAAATGCTGCTGTCATTTCTGCAGTACCAACTTTACTGAAATTTCTACTTAAAATTAATTTTTGAAATTAATAGTTTGCCATCTGTGTGACTTGCTGTGAGAAACAGTATTTCAAACATTTTTTTTTTCAAAATGAAGAATACACAAAGTTTGAAATTTCAGTTCCTGCAATGTAAGTCCTCAGATTTAGTTAGAAGTATTGAGACCACTTTAATTTGGTTTGGGAACCTGAAGTGCAGAATTTCAGTGAAATATAAATAAAATCTCAGACTGGGACAAAAGTTTGCAAGAAAAAACAAACAGCAACAGACTTAAGTAATTGGAGATACCAAAATACCTGATTGTCAGCACAGTGCTGACTATTCCCAAGATACAGCTTGGTGTATTAGACAGACTTCGGCCAAGGAGAATTGGATTCAGATTCCTGCTCAGCCAAGCAGTTTACTGGGAGACTGCGGTCGAGAGGCTCAGCGTAGCCTACCTCACAGGATTGTCATGAAGCTATAAGGGCCCTCACAAAGAAGGACTGTATCCCAAGATGCTGATGATATGCTGTTTATTATTATTCCAAGGCATGCAACCAAGTGGAACAACCAAAATCTTAGTGGAACAACCAGAAACCAGCTATTAAAACATTAAATAAATGAAACATGTTAAATGCAATGTTTCATTTGTTTACCATTTTATGAGTAAGTTTTTTGTTGTTACATTCATTTTGTCATGAATCTTATAAATTTGTTTATTGGCTGTTTTAACACACAGCCCATAAAGAAGGCCTTTCTCAGCTGAAATGCCTTGGGCTGGTAATAAATAACATACCATCAGCATCTTGGGACGAGATTTTTCTTTTTGGGTCATCATTTTAGTGGATGCCTTCCAGGTTTTTTTTTTTTTTTGTATCTGTTGTGAAGGGAAAATGGTCAGACAGGCAATGTAAGTCCAAGGGCTAAATAAGAATTCATTTGAGCCGCTGAGTATTTTACACAGGATTTTTCCTGAATACCCCCCCCCCCCATGCACTTTTCTTTGCACCGCAGAGGCTAAGGCAGTGGCTGTGCTGAACCGGTGCTTGGCCGAGGTAAGGGAATGGATGAGGGCCAATACACTGAAACTCAACCCAGACAAGACGGAGGTCCTGTTGGTTGGCGGATCGGGTTTCGGAGAGGGTGGATTTGACCTGGTCCTGAATGGTGCAACACTCCCTCTTAGGGACAAGGTCCGCAGCTTAGGAGTACTCCTCGACCCGGAGCTTTCTTTGGAAGCTCAGGTGACAGCGGTGGCGAGGAGCGCCTTCCTTCAGCTTCGGCTGATTAATCAGCTGCGCCCCTACCTGGAGTACGACTGCCTGGCGACGGTGACACACACGCTGGTGACTTCCCGCCTAGACTTCTGTAACACGCTTTACGTGGGGCTTCCCCTGAAGACGGTCCGAACACTTCAATTGGTGCAAAATAGGGCTGCCAGGTTGCTGACGGGGACGGGGCGTTATGCTCACATGACTCCAGTCCTCCGTCAGCTTCACTGGCTTCCCATTGAAGCCCGGGCCCAATTCAAGGTGTTGATTATGACCTATAAAGCCCTAAACGGCTTGGGTCCTGGCTACCTGAACGAGCGCTTACGTCCGTATATGCCCGACCGCCCCTTGAGATCTGCGGGAGAGTCCCTTCTCTGGGAACCCTCCATGAAAGAAATTAGGAGAGTAAGTACTCGGAGGAGGGCTTTCTCTGCGGTGGCGCCCAACCTATGGAATTCA
Organism: Varanus komodoensis; assembly: GCF_004798865.1. Lineage (NCBI taxonomy): Eukaryota > Metazoa > Chordata > Lepidosauria > Squamata > Varanidae > Varanus > Varanus komodoensis. The sequence continues at coordinate 776,627 of NW_025336668.1, read as the reverse complement.
CTCCCCAAAGAGGTCCGCCTGGCACCGTCGTTACTGGTTTTTCGGCGCCAGGTAAAGACCTTTTTATTTAAACATCATTTTAATTGTTAAAACATATGATCTGGCCAGGGCAACTTCTTCTTCCTTCTCTTTTCTCCTCCTATATTATTTATTTACTTATTTTATACTGATAATTTTAATTTTATATTTGTAACTCAGTGTATTTTTTGTATTTGTATTGTATGTTCTATTGTATTTCAATGTATTTTATTGTGTTGTAAGCCGCCCCGAGGCTTCGGCAAGGGGCGGCATAGAAATGTTATAATAATAATAATAATAATAATAATAATAATAATAATAATAATAATGGTTGGATCTAGACTAGATTAGCTGCATCCAGCTCCCACCGAAATCGATGGCTGAGTTTGCACAGCTTAATGACCCATGCTGGCAATAAGCCAAGGTGGGTTGGCTGACTTGTGAAGTACCCATTATGAACTCAACAGATGCTCAGGCACACTGTAAGTGTTTGCTCCCTCCCCCTTCTTCCAGGCAGCACCTCAGGGAGACACTGCAGAGAAGAGCAAATCTCTCTCTTACCGACATGATCACAAGCATATTCTGGTTTGCCATGGATGTTCCTTTAAAATATGGTGGTGAAAGCTGTCTGCAGAGCTGGCTCTCACTATCCCCTTAAGGAACAGGCATGAGCTGCCCCTGGCACCATGAACTAGCTTCCCATGTCCACACTATTCCTTTTAAGAACGCCCACTGTTTCCCAAACCACTCTCATTCCTTGAAGCACGAGAGGGGCAAGTTCTAGCCTCATCTGGGCCCATGCACACAAGAGCACCTGCCCCTTGCAGTGGGAAGGCCTCTGCGCATTGTCCCAGGTGAGGCTGGTAATCCATTTCCCCGCCTTTGGTGTAAGAAGGGGCCCTTTTTGCAAGGCTTGATCAGCCAGCTATGATCACAAACATGGGTGGGTTGTCATGTTATCCAAACCAGATCAATGATGCACAGCTTCTGCCTCTCACTTCAAGGGGCCCCACCTCCACTCTTACTTCACTTCCCGGGAATCCAGTGTCCTGTTTACGGCAGGACTGGCACAGTGGGCTGATGCTTCGGGGGTTTTCACGGAACGCCATGGCACACACGTACTAGTCTGTACAACGCAAATGCAAGAAATGTTTCTGTGTCTGTTCTTGGATTTGGAGGGCTGTGAACTGCCATCACCAATGACTGGTAATCACACTGTAAAACAGCTGTTGTCCTGTAAACAACAGAAAAACAACAAGGATATTTTCTGGGTATGGGCTTCATTTTAATTTTATAACTACTGTTCTTTTTTTGCTTTTCCTGAACCAACAGATAAGAACAGATCCCAAAACAAGTACATAGAACCCAGTATTGCAGTAAAGATTAGGGCTTTTTCTGTCACTGCAAGAGTGTATATGGTAAAAGAACTGGATTTGACAGATAATTCAGCATCTGAGAATATAAAAATGCAGAGTAAAGCTATTAAAATAATGAAGAGCATGTGTTTTAAGATGCAAAGATACAGTTATTGCCACAAGCAAGGAAATTGCGTTGGACTGCTTCAGGTCTGAAAGGAAAAGATGATGAGTCCTCAGAGTGCTATCGCTATAGCAAATGAGCATCAAAATCCTAATACTTTTTTTACAGGAAGATGAGAAGAGTCCCGCTGGAACAGACCAAGGATCCATCCAACCCAGCACACTGTTCTTCGTGATGGCTGAACCAATGCTTCTGAGAAGCTTATCATTAAATTAAAACAATTAAATTAAATAATTAAACGTATGTGCTGAGCATTTAAGCAAGAGCCCTCCCACCTTTTTCTGGTCACCAAACAACTCATTTTCAGAGGTTTACTAGCATTAAATATGGAGGTTCAGTTGAGCTGCCTCATCTTGTAGTAACTCTCTCCTGCATGAATCTGTCGAGTGTCCTTCTGATACCATCCGAGACCTCTGACAGATGTTAATCTTGCATTGTGTGAGATTGCTGTGTGTCTACTGCCATTCAGTGTAATTGGTGGCCCCCGCTTTTAGCTTCATGATGAGAGCCGGTAGAGGAAAAGCAAGTGGCTTTTCTTTTATTGTGGTTCTTCAAGTGGTCATCTGTGCATTTACAGAGCCTTGTTTCAGGAAATTCTATAATCCAATGATTAGGCATTTTATGGTCATGTGCACAGCAATTTCCCAAATTTCCAAGTCTGCCCACATGAATAAACAGTCAGAGTCACCTCATCAACAGGATCCCCCAGCTTATGTGCTTGCTAACACTATTATCTCAAAGACTTCTAGAAGTGTTGTATACATATTGCAGATATTTCCTCAGGAAGACTGACTCTTCTGTGTGCTTAATATTTCTAGCCTTTAGTAATGCTTCCAGTGTTTTATGTAAGATGGAAACCAGGCTAACAGTGCTCTAATTTCCTGATTCCCCTTCAGAATTCTTTTTAAGAGGGGTGTTATATTGCCTACCTTCCAAACTTCCAGTAAGGAGGCTGATTTTAGTAAGGCTGCATATTTTTGTTAGAAGATGAACTTTTCATATCTGAGTTCTTATAAGTTGCATAATATTCCAATGAGCTCCATAGCTGGTTTCCTGTTTGGGCTGTATTTGGAGATTGTGTTTGTTTGTTTTAATAAAGGATAGTAGTATAACTAGACATACTTCTGCAATGGGACGCAAATATTCTCAAAAATACTGAAACATTTAAAATTTGTTGCTACTTTGAAAGTCAAATGTTTTTGTTTAACAAAAGCAAACAAACAAAAACCTCAGCAATACATCTCATTTAGCAGCCATTGGGTTTCTTGGTAACTTAAAACGATATGTTAAAACAAGCCATTCAGCTTGTTGAAAACATTATATTTCTTTTGGTCAGATCTTTGAAATATCCTGATGTTTATTCTACCCAAACTTTCCTGTTGAAAAAATACTCAGTGAAAATAGGAAAACTATTTTACCTAAGAATTATATCAATGGTCATTTTTCTGAATTTAGGACTATAACATTATTCTTCAGGAGGCATCCTCTTGACATCTGAAGATACCGTGGAACAAATAAGACATCCCACTAATGTGACATCCACTTAGCACAGAAGGAATCTGCATAATTTACTGTTCCTAGCAAATTAACATTTAATGACCTCAGAACAGACAAATGAAGGAACATAAATTCTTCATCTTTGATACTGATAGCTAAATATATCAGATAGGATAATTTCTATGTGTACAGCTACCATATTTAGTGTGCTGTCCATTGCATAGATTTTCTTATGGTTGTGCTCCTAGAATGATTCTCCTTGAGGAACAAACTTTGGAAAATAATCCACATTTAAAAATTCCCACTACCCTCATCAGGAAATATCAGAAGTAGGAATTGGTAGGAATGTGTCATTCTACTTACAGTTTTCCTTGAAGAAAAATCATAGCCTTTTCAGGCATGTGGTCTTTCTGAGGTGAACTTGCAGTCGAAATCAGCATGAAAGCATGTTTAAGATATACCTTTAAAGCCATCACCTGCAAAACTCTTTGGAAGGTTTCCAGCTTGGAGTCATGAAGGCACAAATAATTATGGCAAGCTGTGTACACACATGTACATACATGAATAGAAGCCACAGAAATACACACTGATAGAAACCTGATTCTGAAAGGCTTCAGGAACACACACATATACACTTTGGTATTTTTTTTAGTATTTATTAGAAAAGTATGAAAATGTATTCATTGATTACTTTTTATATTTTAGGATGTCAGTCAACTTAAATTTAGAAACTATTTGTATTTACTTGTGCATCTTTTACTTGTGGTAGTTACTGGAATTTTTTCTTTTATGCTTGTGTCCCACTCATTCTTAAATCGCTCAGGAGCAGATTACAAGAGGTTTCTAATGTTCTTTCATCAAAACATATCTTATCCAACACCTGCCTGGCTTCAGAATAGCTAGCAAATAATTCTTGTGTAGAGGAGAAATAACTTTGAAGATGCAATAACAGTTTGAGGAGAAGGTAGAGACAACCAAACTCCAAAAGCTACCCTATCCATTGTGGACTTCTAACCTTGTGTCATCTGAAGAATAGTGCATGTCTGTGCCGAAAAAGAATTCTTCTAAAGCTATAATCCTAGGCACATTTATTTGAAAGTTCCAGTGGGACTTAGATCTGGGGAAAATTTGTTATTGATAGGAATCACAGTGTTTTTCATGGATGCAACAAGCACCAAAATAGAATATTTCTGTAGCAGTCTATATGGAGAGCGTTACCTTTGTGTCTAAAAGCATCAGAAGGCACATTTTAACAATGTTTAAGAATAGTACTATTCATTTATACCTATTTATCCATCTCCTTCACAAACTGTGAGATGGTTCAGGTTTAAAATATCTGGGGAAAGTCTTAATTCAGAAAAAACAAATAATCTGCAAGAAGTCTGAAAGCAGGACTTCCTATTGACTGTTCGCTAGATAGGCCATTTACACAGTTGATTCAAAATTCCAACTTTCTCCTCCATGTTATTTCTATATTGGAAATATTGCTTTGATAAGTATCACCAGTTTATTGATTAGTTATCTGAACTTTATTCTGAAGCTCTTTGAGTACTAGCCAAATGTAGACTGGATTAATGGCAGACTCCTTAAGTTTTGGAGGACAACTCCCACCTTTTTAAATATTGGTTTAGGCAGGAAAGATTACAGAAGACAAGAGATAATTACAGAGATATTATGATGTTGGACAAAATTCAGAGATTACCAAAAAGAACCCCCTTATTCACCACATGAAACATGTCCAGTGTATCTACAGTGATACACAATTATATAATAAATGTCTCAACATAAGAAAACAAGTCACCTTACCTGTCATTTTCTATTATCCTTTCCCAAGCAGTGAGATATTCCTTGGAGATAGTCTATGTGCTTCATTGTTTTAAAACCTAGAAAACTGAAGTATTGTTAAAAGACTGAAGAATGAGTTTAACGTATTAGATTGATTAATGGCTTCCCATTACATCTGAACCAGGTCAAAGATTAAGCTCATCATGTCATGGGAGTACTAGCAGGGGCTTTTTGTGCTGTTTTGCCAAGGGGCAAATATGTTCCTGTAAACTTTTCTTTTCCTGACAGTCCTGTAAAAAATAAAAATAAAAAATTGCACTGAGCTCCAAGAAAAACGCTGCTGTTAGTATGGACACGTTTCCCTGTGAGCCAGCCTGATCTGATTCAGGCACATCCATGCACTCACTCGGCTGCTTTCGTGGAGTTATTCGCTGGCGCCTGTGAGCACCTTGACTCCTACCCCTGGCTTGCCTGGTTCTCTGGAGTGCTACTTTTCCAGCGGATCCTGTCAGCGGCACTGAGAGGTTTTATAACTGCCATTCCAAGCGTATCACGAAGACTGGAGTAACATACTGTACTCCAGAAAGAAGAATCAGCTTTCTGGCACATATGCTTCAAATCCAAGAATATTATGAATATATATGATGCTCGTCACAAAGACCTCCAAAGCAAGCTGGTATTTAACACTGGAGCGAGCTAATTTGAAGCTAAAGTACTTTGCAAGAGGCAGTTTGGCTGCTGTCAGATGCTGCCGCCAGAGTGTGCACGGCAGACCCATTTTCTTTAAATGCTGCTAACAATGATCACAATAAGGACATTTGTCAAAGGAATAAACACAGCAAATGATTACACAGTGAACATCTGCAGAGCACACTTCTGTCATTCCTGGAGTTTATTGACTATTAATTTGATGTATGCTTCTTTTAAAGAATGCATAATGCCTTTTTCTGCTTAGTGACTGTCCTTTATTTGAGCCTTCTTCCTCTTCCATTAGTTTGCCTCTTTCTTTTTTATATTGCTTTCTTCATAGCTTAATTAATTTTGGGTCAGACAAGAAAATAAAAGTTGTTTTCCAACTCAAGAGAAAAGTTTGTTTTATTTTTATAAACAAATGAATACAACTTGTTCAGTGAAGGATACTGCAAAGCAGCCCAGGAGAATATATACAAAACTCCTTATCTTTACAATTGTCTGGGCTCTTTTCAAAGCCTGGCAGATTATTAGTCCCCAAATCAGGCAGCTGTCCTGGGCGAAATGGGCTGGGGGTTCCATCATTTAACAGTATATCAAAGTCCGCCATGTGAAACAAGCGTAGCAGCTGATGCCATTGGCCGGCATGTAAATCAGAAGTACCTCATTGGCTCCTTGGAACTGTGCCAATTTAAACCAGCTGAGCAACTGTCCAGGTTAATGTCACTCGCAGCAATGAGTCTATTACATCCATTGCGTCAAAGACCACAAGGGGGGCACCGGGGTCATTAAGTCCATAATTGAAAGACATTTGCATACTGAATTTCTTTCCTCCATCCTCAGCCAACCATGCCTACCTGCCTGAGCTGTTACATTCCCTGGAAGGATATTTTTGCCATGATCACAGTTCTTATGTGGAAAGCCCAGTTGCGGCTTCGAATTGGCAGGCAGTTGAGAGCTCCTTGTACCACATTAGATACGGTTTATGTGGTCAGTTATTTCCAATAGTTCAATAAGCACAGGTCATGTAACTGTGTGCCTTGGAGCCTAAAGGGCCATTGTTGTAACATAATCTGAAATATGCTACAATTCCTCCATGCTTTATTCTCCACAGATTCTACAGTAGAGTTGTTTAAGCAGTCCTTGGGAGAGGGAAGCAGAGCCTTTGGCAAAGTTTCTGTCCTCTTATAGGGAAGCGATGGGGAGTGCTGTCCTGTTGCCCTGCTGCACTAGCTTTTGAAAACCTGCTGGCTTCATTGGGTGGAGAGCCACTTGCACCTCCCCTAAAAATCACTAACACCATTAGATTTTGTAAAACAACATTTGCACTATTCCCGATCCTTCTGCAGTGCACTTCTATTGCATACCATGAATTTGGTACACAACGTGCTTCACAGGTTTGTACCTTGTGTGTCCTTGCAATAGATTGGTGCAATGGGCCCTTTGTGGACCCATTTTACCAACAGGGAAACAGAAGTGGAGGGACAGGGACTTTCCCAAGAACAGCCAGAGTAGCACTTTTAGCCCATGTGTCCCAAAACTGAGACAAACCTTACCCTCGGGAGGACACAGAACCTCCCCCGCCCCCAACATGCCATGCCAAAGTGCATGCGCATGAATGCTTCTCCATGGAGTGGGCCTTTGCTTGTTTAGTTTTATTTTAGGCCAGATAAAAAGCCAGAAGGAAAGAATTCAGGCCAGGATCAAGGCTAGGCCAGATTGAGGGCCCACACCTCATGAAGAACCTGCTGGCAAGAACTCCCTGGACGTTCTCCTCCTTTCTACCAGTGCAACTTGCTTGTTCATCTGCCATTCCTTCCTTCCCAGAGGAAAGTGACTGTGAGAAGGGCAAGCAGTTGACGCTCCTGCTCTGTGCAGGCTTGTGGGTCTCTGTAGGCAGCAGAACAGGGAAAGGAGGAGCAACAACAGCTGGAGGCAGCAGGAGCGAGAAGGTAAACTTATTGAGACAGTGGGTGGTGGTTCCTTGCCCTGGGCCTCCAAAATGTGGAGCTGGCACCGGAAACAGTCCGTCTCCTTTGCTTGCTGTCTTCACTGGTAGAGAATGTCTGACACAGGGAAGCATTTGACCATGTGTTCTTACACTGGCTTTCAAAAATGGTACACATCCGGAAGGGCTATGTCACGTGCTGTTCTGAATGTACAGACTGGCATATCATGTTATCTGTTAAATGTCCCTGACCTGAGAAACCTGGATCTGCTATTTAAATTTTGTAATACTCCACACCTTTTGATCTGAGGTCTTTAGCTGTTCACTGGAACCGGAACAAACGAATTCCTGGTCAGCAGCTAATTTTTACTAAGATCATATTGTGAAATGAGCAAGGTCTGAAAGGCCAAGCAACACTGATGCAGCCCACTTATTCTTACCCATGTGAGGCCCATCCCCAGTAGAAACAGCAAGCAACAAAGGCATTTGCAAAGTCCTGTCATTTTGCAGGCCAGCTGTTGACTCCATATTCCCTGGTCCTCTCTTCTACACGGGACTCAGCTGCCAAGAGGCACAAATGAGGACATCTTCCAAAGCTGCTCTTGTGTAACTTGCTAGGAGAGAAGGTGGCTTAACTGCAGTTTGCTTATTCCATGCTGCAGGTGGAAGTGGTAAAGATGTGACTACCGATTGAGGGCCTCCTTGGTCAAGCGCTATGCTGGAGTCCAAATAAAGCCTCTGAAATATCTTCCTATGCTAAGATAAACCATACAGGATGAGTGTGCTCAATTGCTGCCTAAAAGAAACCTTGCAGGTCTTAAGAAAATATATCCAAACCTTTCAATGGAACTTCTTGACTGTCTTTGAGATAAGCTATCAAAATTCACTGTTTGGAGGGGAATGTCACAACTTTTTGGTCCTACAAATAAGAAGGAAACAAGGTACATTGTTGCTGCTATTGCTCTGTCAGGGTTGTTCCTCCTAATGCTGATATTTGCAAGTATCTTTCTAGACAAATAGACGTTATAAAATTAATCTCTAAAGTATATAATAATGATTGTTCACTGGAGAAAGGATTCAGAACCTTCAGTTTCTTTTTCCTTGTCCTTGTCATGACATCTGTGCTTCAGCCTCAGTTTCTTTTATCTGTTCCATGTCACTGCTTATATGTTCGAAGGTAATTTGGTCAAAATTATCAAGTCACACTGCCCACCTTCATTACTAGCTAGTGAAGCAATGTTGGATCACAGAAACAGAGAGAGTCAGAAGGGCCTCCCAGGCCATTCTAGTCTGACCCCTGGGTTCAGCTGGCCCCACTCATGACACGCCTACTGGATCAGCTAATAATCTCTCCTTCTCTTTAAAATGAAGGCGCTCAGCCACTGATTTGAGAGAGATCTGGTTCATGCAAGCTAAAATGGACTCTACTTCTTTGCAAGGTTCTTCTTGCTTCTTTGTTGTTCACCCTGTGACTTCAGGCAAGAAAAGGTGATTAGCTTCCACTGCCCTAGGATTATCTTCTGAAAAGAAGAGGCATAGCTGCCAGTCACCATTTCGACAGGCTTCTTTTCATACTATAAAAATACACAGTGAGTGAGAGAGACATTTCTCAGAATCAGCAGTAGGAGACCAGATGAACACAGAGAGACCCACATCAATTCCTACCCAAAATTAAGAAGACTTTCCGATTCTCTACGATTTCCAGAATTCCACACGTTAAAGGCTCAGTAAGTAGGCAGAAAATGGGAAATGATTCACTGAACATTTTGGGGCCATGTGTTAATATCCAGCTGAGCAACCTTCCCTAGCCTGATACTCTGCAGATGTTTTGGATTATGACTCCCAGAATTTTTGGCCATGATGGCTAAGACTGATGGAAATTGAGGTCCAAAACCTCCAAGGGCATGAGACTGAGGAAGGCTGCTGCAGAAGATAGACTGGAGGTTTTGCTTTCATGTTGCAGTTCAGCTAAAAGCGAACTACTTGTTATCTGCCAGCCTTCAGCTAAGTTTCTGTTTCTGGTATTATGGGTTAAAAGGGATCAGAATAAGAAACAGAGCCCTTTTGAAAGGTTGGCCTGTGGAAACAGGGGCTGAACGAAAGCCAGGGTGTGGTGCAAACAAATGTTCACATGAGGTTTGGAGTATTTCTGTCTGGGGAGTAGAAAGTCCAGGAACCTGTGAAGGCAAAGGAACCAGACCTACAAGAGAAGAAGATGAGCTAGGAGAACGCAGAATTTCCCAGGGATTAAAACTGAGCAGAGAACTTTTTCCTTCTTTGCAGATTTCCATATACAAGTAAGGAGTAAGTTACAAAGTGTGTTGTTTGCCAGCAATGCTCTACTGTCATCAGCACTTGAGATACACTTCCATACCCTGCAAGATATTGAGTGGGAAGGCAATATGATATTGTAAAAAGCTTTGAAATCAGTGTGATCTATGTGCAATTTATCTAGATAAGCTTTCCAAAGCAAATGTGTCAAATGTGCTATATTTACCTTTAGTTACCTTCATGTTCAGGCTTACTTTACACTTGTATCCAATAAGGCCGATATGTTATGATTTTCATGCTGACCATTTAAATGTATTAATCCTGGGCACAAGATAGATCTCTAACCTCCAGACTCAAATGTGCTTTCCTAATTCCAGACTTGCTTTACCAGAAGGATGACCTATGACTCCTAGAGAGTTTCTATTCCATTGGTCCATTAGAAGGTTGAATCAGGACAGACATGTTATTAGTTCTGATACATAGGTAACTTACTGAAGTTCCTGAAGAGACTTTCATTTCTTCAACAAGGAAAACTTTAAGAGAGGGGGGAACTAATTAATTGTTATTCATTCAGAAGGCACTTGAAATAATAAGCAAGACTCCCTTGAGTCCAATAATACCCTTGCAGGTGGTTTCCTGAAATCAACCTTAAAGGATCAGTCAAGCCAAAGGAACAGCAAATTCTTCTGCAGATCCCAGTTCCTTCTCCATTATGCACTAGGTATAATTTTAAAGCTGCCATCTATGTTATATGCACTGCAACAAGCAGTTTGGGGGAGCATATTTCTTTAACTCCATCTCTTACTTTTCAATTTTACTATGCAGAGAGATACTGCTAAACAAACCTGTATTCCAAATTTAAGTATCCTGGGAATAGCCTCTTGCATTTGATTATTTTTTTCTTAAAGACACTTCATTTTGAG
>NW_025336668.1:699946-765856 GCF_004798865.1 Varanus komodoensis | reverse complement strand
CTCAAAATGAAAAGTATAAAAGCTATTTATTCAGCTCTCCTGGTGTTAGCTTTAAGGTGTTTACAAACAATGGATTTATTGAGAGCCAATTCACTTTGGTTTAACTCGATTTCTACAGCAGGTTTCTTTGCATTCTAAAGACCCTACTGCATTCTTTGTTTGCAAAGCTTTTTCCTTTCAAACTACACTAGGAAAAGTGCACCTAATCCAGAAAACGGCTAATTTAAAAATTAACAGCACATATCACAGCAGGACTAAAAAGCTGATTGCAGAAAATGAGCAGGAAACTCTGCGTTAGACTTCTGTTTGCCGAGGAAACTGTAAGGACTATCACCACATAGTCAGCATAACCAGGAAAACGATTCTTGTTTCTATCAGTGCCAGCAAGAAGTGCAATAGAGCAGAATTTTCCTCTGTGTCCAGTTGCAGGTAGCACTAAGCAGAAGCAACAAAATTTGACCAGGTCTCACCATGAGTTGCAGTGCGCTGTTTTCAGGCCTGCCGCTGCCACTTCAGCTAGAGAAAGCAATCAAAAGGCATGGGTTGTGGACAGTGTCTGGGATGGTATCTGGGGATGTTCAAACAAGCCAGGGATTACCCATGTGCTGTTCCTAGAATGACTGTTAATCACATAGCAAGGAAGGATTCACAAATTGTATCTGCAAAACTAGGCAGGAAGGGGTCCACAGGACTGAGGATTCCTTTTTTTTTTAATGGCACTTCGGGTGTCCTATTATGCATTCACTATTAAGAAACAAAAATCTCATCCAGCTCCAGAGGAATTTTTGACAGCCAGTACACCATTTATGCTTCTGTGTGACCTTTCAAACAGCTGCCTTTTCATAGATCGTCTCAGAGGTTAGTTGTCTGGCATCCCAGAGTCTAGCAGACTTATCGAGGCGTGCTATCCACATTATCAGATGTGTGAAGTGTTGTCTTCAGGATGGTTCTATGCACATCCGTACAACAAGGATAATTCGCGACAGCTGGTAACCAGAACTGGGTTTGGACAGCATAACAAACAAGCAACAATTTAAATCATGATTGCTTGTTGTGTCATGTGAACCCAGACACACATGTGAACACTGTGTGTGTGTGTGTGTGCGTGCGTGCATCCCCACATTAATATACAGTTCATCATCAAGCAGAAATGTGAACAATAAAAAAGATAAAACATTTGTATGCATGTACTTGAAGATTTTGATTTTTACTACGCACTTTGCTTCTAAGTGGAAGCTCTCCTCATGGTACTGTATAGTGCTAGTATCAAAAAGAATTCCCTTTCCTGCAGGGCAACAGCAACAAAAGTTCTCAGCTTCTTTCCCCCTTTATGCCTATCAGAATGGAAAGAAAATGTTTCCTGTTGTTTCCAGCCACAGACAGAACACATGCCCATTCTGGCCACGGCTTTGGTCCACTTATACCTGTACATTCCTCCCAGTAGTGCTGGTAGGAGAATATGCAGGCCTTTTGCTTCCTGCTGAGCAATATAAATAGGCATTGTCAGTTCCCCCAAGAAGGAAGAGAGAGGTTCTCACCACCCAGGGAGAGGATCCCTGTGGGGAAACTACAAAGATGTTACTCTACAGGGAACACAAACATACACTGGTTGCCCATACTGAGATCCACAGGAGAGCAAATCTTTGTGTCAAAACAGGATGTGTGTGAGGGAGGAAAACTGAATATAATCACCTGGAACTTATGAAGGAGCTGAAGCACATTTCAGTTATCACAATAAAGGTCATAAAAAACTCAGATATACAGAGAAAAAGATCTGTTTTCTTCTATAAGCCTCATCAAAGTCCATGCCAGTATATACATTGAGAAAGCTGTCTTCCACAGTTACATGGAAACTGCATAAACAGTGCCCAGGAAAGATGTCGACGTTTTATGAACACACATTAGGATGGATAAAATGGAGCTATGTAAGCTGCCTTGGGTTCCTCAGGAGATCAAAAAGTGGGATATAAATGTAAGATCACTACTACTACTACTATCATTATATTATTATTATTATATTGTTAATATATAATTTATATATTGATTATATATTAATATACTGTATAATAAATAATATAATTATTATGTTATTACATTATTAATATACTAGAATAATATTATATAATAATATTAAAAGAATGAGATGATATCTGCAAATGGAGACATGCAAACCCTTACCTTTCTTGCATGTCCCTCCCCCAGTCCTTGTTTAACTGATCTTAGCCTAATGGTGGCTAGGAACAAGCATCTTTTGACAGTAGAGGGCTTTCTTTGGAATTCCCTTCCTTGGAAAACCCATCAAAAGGCTTACTCTGCTCACCTTTCAAAAATCACTGGAGGCAGTAAAGCAAAAGGAAAAAAAACAAGCAAACCTCAAGGTGATTATATTCTGTGTAGGGGACTACAAGTGAAGCAGTTACTATTTTAATTTGACCTTTTTGTCCTTCTGCTCTTTGAGGGATTTTAGTATAGTTTTAATAACTTTACCTCTAATTAATGCATGCCTTTATTATTTTTGTTATATTTTTAAGCTTTGAGAAGCTTCCCATGGGGGGCTTTTAATGGTATACAGCAGGATTTAAATAGTGAAATAAATAAAACTAATAATTTGGGGATTTTTGAGGAAAATAACGCACCACTGAAACTGGTTGATGTAGCATGGAGGTGGCAGTCTCGCAGCCGCAAGCATAAGTTCAGTTCTGAATAGTGTGCATATTGTAGTCCATATTTGGGGAGGGGAGCAGTGCATTATATTCTTGATATTATAAATACTAATGGTTTTGTGTAGGTAATTGTGATAGTTTAGCCTGTCGGGATGTATGGATGATGTTAAATACATTCCATCTGTGTTTTGCAGATGGTCAGGTGTCAGACATCTGACACTCTGTTGCCTGCACATTGATGGAATCTGATTTTGTTTTAGGAGGTACAAAAATTGTGTTCCTGTTGGCAAATGCTCACTTGCACAAACATGCACTTTTGCAATCTTCCTCCCACAAAGTTAAAAACTCATTCATGTGTCTGTGGAATTTGCACAACTTGGAAAAAGCCTGCTGAGGTTCCTGTGTGCTGTAAATCTCTCCAACATCCCTCCTAGCCTGCCACTGATTGGCTGAGCTTCTCTGATGTCACAAAATAGCATGTTTCCACAAGAATGTGGTAAGAAATTGACAGATGAACCTCAAAGGATATAGAAAATGACGCATGGTAGCCATGCTAGCTCAGATTTTTAAAAGTTCAAGGAGCTTTGACTTCCAGGTCAGACTACTTAGTACTTTTACTATATAGACTATTCCTGTACAGCCATATTAGGACTCTGGACATATGCCTTGCCCAATTAAATTTCATTGGGAGTACATTAAGTTCAGTCCAGTTATGTTAAAATCATGCGCATCCTTTGCAAATAGGCCATGTTTTCCTTGCCACTCTTCCTTTCCTTTCCATTTCTGTGCACTGCTCCTTTCCTCCTTTACCCCCAGAGAATTAGGGAGTTTGGTGATAATAGTAGGGATGATTTTGACATCAGCTTAATAACTCCTTGTGGCACCTCCCTAAGATTCTGCAACTGTTTAAAAAACAACTTATTTTCTACAGTAATTTCTGTCTTTCTCTCCCTCTTTCTCCCTAGAGTTTTCAGGCATTTCCATGGCCACTTTGTGGTTGCCAATAGTGGCCCGATGGTCCTAGCTATGAAGTTGAAACCACACTATATATTGTCCTGCTTCATGAAACCATGGCTTACTTTATTGATTCTATCCAGACATATTTGACCCTTTCCTTGCCTCAACGTCTAACTGTGCATGGTTAGGAACTGAGGCCAGGAAATCCTCTAATTCCCTTCATAAATTCAGCGCCTGATCATCACTGACTTGTTAAACATCAACAGCATCGTGACACAGGACACAATGCTGCTCATTGGCCACTGCAGCATATCCCAAGGTAATACCACTTTAAGCTCCACATAAACTTGGAACAGTTTCTATCCTAAAACTAGACCGTAGGTGGTAGAGTTTTTTACGATATGTTATAATAGTGCAATAAATCTGTTAGCTTAAAATCGAATCTCCGTGGCCTTTTAGAGAAATCATCATTAAATGCAAGGCCCTCTTAATGATGCCATCCCGGTGAAATTGTTTAATCTGCAAAGAGGGTGAAAGGTCACCAAATGAATTTTTTATAATACATCAACTTGACACGCAATAGGGAAAACTGTAATAGATAAAAGCAAAGGAAAAGGGCACTGTCTTCTTCTGATAGGTCAATAGCAGCCAAGAGAGTCACTCATCCACTTTTCCTTCACTGCTGTGCTCCTTTCCCATTTAATATGGACACCCAATTAATACCTCAGCACCATAGACAACCTCATTTTAGGTGAATTATAGCAATTCCTTCCCCCTTCCCTGAAATGAAAGTGATCACAATACATCATAGCATTGTGCGAATTAACGTTAATTGATTCCAGTTACCAAGCATCAATGGGCCACTTCTATAACCTGGGCCTTATTGGGAGCTGGAAGGGATGGAAGGAAGATTAGATTGCCATGTCCGTTGCTTTGACGACGGCAGTCACCTGACACCTTGTTAGGTGGTTTGTACGGTTCTATTGCAAGCCCCAGTGGGGTCGTCAGTAAACTGGAGTGATGTCCAAACATCATTACATGCTGCTTCGATATTAAAGCAAAGGGATTAGCACCTTATTGCAAGCAACCTGAATTTGTCATTGTGCTGTCCTTATCCAATTTCTAGCTGATAATGTGACTGTGGCCTGTGGGCACAAGGTCCTCCAGCTAGAGAGAGTGTGTAAAAAGATCCAACTGCCCAGCAGCTAAACACATTTAGCCCCTCACCTGCAGTGCTTTCCACTAGTATCCATGTCATTTGAAAACAAAATATGTTAAGCGGTGGACAATGGGAAAATGGAATGGGAAAACTTCTGCATTTTGAAGCCTACTTCTCTACTACAGAGTAAATTCATGTCAGTTTGCACTCTATAGCAGCCAATGGAAACACCATCCCCCCTTCCTTAGGCCCAATTCACATTGATATTAACACGAGCTAGCTTTTGAAATGGATGTTCAGTGTGTCGAACCATTTGTACACATGACTGGAAAGCGCTCAAATCACAATACATCCTAGGTCCACCTGTATGTTGAAGATATTTCCGGATATGTCTTTGTTGTCACCTGGATGCATGGTAAACCATTGTAAAACATATGAAACTAGAATGAAAAGTTAATTTCCATTGCCTTTAACAAGGAAAGAGTATCTGTTTGAATGTGTAGTCGCTGGTTCCCCAGTGCAGCGAAGCAGAGCCATCCACAAAGGTTGACTTGTCTGGCAAGGAGCAGTCTTTTCTGGAGAGTTCCAGAGAGGAAGCAGGTCCAGAACAGTTTGGCTTACTCCTAATTCTCCCTTACTCCCATGTCCGGTTTGAGCAGGATGTAAGGAGGCTGCAGGATCAATCTAATTACTTTTATATACAATTTCAACAGACTCATTGATGAAATATATTAGCATCCTGAATCAAGAGAGCGAAATTGGATTTCATGGACATGTAGGGGCTTGTGATAGGTGAACCCAACCCAACAGAAATGGTAATCTACTCATCAGATTAAAATTCTTCCATCCATCCAGTTTTGGAGGAATATTTGACATTATTCCAGGATCTTACTGGGCAAGTCTGGATGCTAATTTAAGCTCCAGCTAACCAGGCAGCTTCCCTGGGTATAAAGCTGCCCTGGGCCCCTAATGATGGTTCTTCAGGCAGCCCCTCCCACTGGTATCCCAGGGGCACCGGGGGAGAGGGGTGGCAAGCGGCAAGGTGGGCCATGCCCACGTGCCTGCTGCCACAGGAGCATCACGCACAAGCATCCCCACTTCCCCGGCAGCGGCAAGAGCATGGAGCAGGGGAGGCAGCTGTTCCGCTAGGCCTTCTCCCAGGTGGGCCCAAAAGGATACGCCGACCCACCCGCAGCTACAGTTGCCCCTTGGCCTTCTTGCCCCCTCCCGCTGCCATGGTGGAGCTAGTGCTTGGCTCGGCACCGCTCCGCTCAGCAAGAGGGGCAGGAACTGCTTGATGAGGGAACGGGAGGAGATACTTCCTGGTCTGGCCCCGCCTCTCCCTGGAGAAATGAGGGGAAGCCCAGGAGCATGCGGTGTGGAGCCACTCTGGGTGGGTTGCTTAGCCCTCCCCTGCGACAGGCAGGATGCAGCATGAGGGAGCAACGCAAACGGCCCAGACACTCCCCAACAGGCTCCCCGCTGTACTCCTCCCGATGCCGAGAAAGCAGGATTGCTTATTCCTTCTGAAGCTGGAAGGGGCCCCCGGGAAGATGCTGGGCTTGACCCGAGTCCTACTTTCTGATGCCCTGGCTTTGAGGTGAGCGGTGCCTGGCAACAGACCTTTCTGGTGGTGCTGCCCCACCAGTTGAATCCTACCCTGAAAGACATATGCCTGGAAGTAAGTCTTTTATCCTCTGAACTGGCCAGGCAAAACCTTTATATTTTTTCAGGTCTTGTACTTTTTAATCTAATTTGCTGATAAACTCCTGCACTTAGCTCATTTTAATGTGGATTTTGTAAATGTTTTGCTGTAAATGCTTTCTCATTCTGTTCTGTGAACTGCCGTTACAGTTGTAATTTGAGTTGAAAGAGTGAACTATTGCCATGTATAAGTTAAAAAAAGTAAACATGTGGCACATGGGCACCTGAGCATAAAGATTACACTGTTATATACTGTCTTCTTCTTTTGTATTGGTAACCTACAAATAGTTACATTCAGTTCAGAAGAATAACTAAAAAAGTATAATCCAGATTCGGGGCGGTGGCACTGTTAATCTTATTCCCTCATTCCTTACGAACATGTTCCTTTTGACCTTGTTCCACTTCTTCTTTACCACTCACGCTCAGTTCCCACCCCAGAGATGTCTTTTTCTGCTTGAGTTACAGAATGCAATTTATTACTGAAATTTCACATTCCTGTAAATGCATTGATATAAGGAAGTGTTTCATAGGGTGATTCATAGTACTGGAGTAAAATACGTGTTTTATGATGGGTAGGCTTCCAATCTGCATTATGCTGCATAATTTACTTATTCTTTGTGGTCTAGTCTGTGACAAGATGGGGGAGACACTTGCCCACACCTGGCCCTGCCCTACAGTGTGATGTTATTCAGAATCTGCTTTCCTAAGGGCTGCGCCATTTCATCTCTTGGGCTCTGTTGCTCCGCCCTCCCCACTAATCCTGTATTTTCCCCTCATTCCCCTGTTCCCCCCCACCTTGGTCAGTCCAGTTGGCACAGCTACATTGTCACTGGCTGAGCAAATGCTGTTGAGGCAGCAGAGACGATAAAAAGAGACGCTAATTTTCCTCCCCGGATCCTGTATTTACAGGCCTCATTCTTCAGTATGATCAGTGTGATCAGTCCCATCGCTCCTGGGCACAAAGTGACAGTGCTAAGAACAGTTTGCTACGGACAGGAGATGTTAAAAGCACAGTAGTTTGAAATGGAGCACAGCTTAAGGGTTACAGCCTACCTCGAGAATGCAGGAATCGGGTCACTTAACTCTATGCCACTGGGGTGAACTAATTTAACCAAATTATCTGTGGCCAAAATCATCACAATATAATGTGTTGTTTAGTGTCATTAATAAATTAATGTAGTCCTAAGCATATTTAGGTTTCCACTGAGCTTAGTAGGGCTTCCACTGAAATAGGTTTCCACTGAGCTCAGTAGGGCTTACTACTAGGAAAGTGCACTTAGGATTGCTCGTAGGGGTTGTTGCTGTTAAACTTCATTTACGTATTGCCCAATAACCCAAGCTCTCTGGGTGGTTGACAACAATTTAAAGTTTTATTTACACAATAGATTAGAAAATACTATTAGCAAACTGGCTGGGATATATCCCCATGACCATCGGTTTACTTTGGAATTAGAAATGCCACTTGTTGGCCAAGTACCAGTGTGCCTGAACTGAAACTTATTCTTTGTGTCAAAGATCTTCTATTGTTTATCTCAGAGCTCCAGTCATCTGTCCCACCATGTACTGTACACAGTTCTGAGAGGCTGCTGCTAGTTAAACAGCTTATAAAATCTTTAAACAAACAAACAATATTTTTGGATATTTTTATGGCTAATCTATGGCCAAAGTCTGAGCTGATGCCAGTTGGAGAACCTATGCTCTGTGATGTACTAGTTAACCAGCAATTCAGATTCTGTCCAAAGCTTATTACTTATTTGGGAATTCTTGACCCTACAGATGTATCTAAAATGATCAAGCTAAATTTAAGTAAGCTGACCAGTGAGATCCCATGGGACATTGATAGATGGTTATCTTTAAACTTAAGTCTATAGGGTGGAGTAAATGTAGTTAAATGAGTGTAATACCTGAAACTGGCTGCATCTTACATAGTATTTCATTACTTATCTCTGTCATAAATTCCTATGGAATCTGATTCCACCTGAATATTTTTGAAATAAACTTTTAATTTAAAGGGGTATATTTGGCTTTTCCAATTTCTCTATAACATTGGGTCTGTTTTTAACTTCAAATAAAATGTGGTCTTTTCTATTTAGATATGGAAGCTTTGGAATTGACATTCTTGAATCATCTTCCCAAACTGATTGCGTTGGGATCTTGATATACAAAACAGATAGGGTGTTTCCTACTGTTACGGCAATAAGAAAAGTATGGTACATAGTTTCACATCAGTTGCAGCTTGATCTCTTTCCACATGCAAAATCAACTCTATGGGGAAATCCAGCCTTAAAGACTGACAAGAATACAAAAGCAAAAGCTGAAGTTTTGGGTTGACCAGAAGACCCTGTAACACAGAGACTGTGGAAACTGTCCACAGTGTCCACTTCAACTCGTTGTTATGTGTCATTAAGTCATCTCTGATTTATGCCGACCCTATGAATGAAAGCCCTCCAAAATTTCCTGTGCTTGTCAACTTGGTTCAACTTTTGCAAACTCAAGGCTATGGAATGAATCCATCTCATATTTGGTCTTTCTCTTCTTCTGCCTTTTCCTAACAGAATTGTATTCTCCATGAGTCTTGCCTTCTCACAATGTGTCCAAAGCACAAGAACTTCAGTTTGTCGACTTTGCTTCTGAAAAAGTTCTGGCTTGATTTGATCTAGGACCCACTTGTTCATCTTTCTGTCAGTGCAGGTATTCAAAATGCTTTTCTCCAGCACCATGTTTCAAATGCATCGATCTTCTTCCCGTCAGCTTAGTTCACTGTCCAGCTTTCACACCCATACACTGTGATCAATAATGGAGATGATGTTGGCATTGGTCTCATGTGAAACATCCTTAGCACTTGCTGAACATTCCTACTTCCTTCATTAATGCCCTTCCAGATCTCAGTCCTTTAACGTCTTGGCTTCAGCCTCCCGTTGAATTCACGATTGAGCCAAGGTATGCAAATCTTTCGCATGTTTAGTTTCTTCACTGTTGACCTTAAAGTTGTGCACTTCTTCTATAGTCACGGATTTTGTTTTCTTAATGCTCAGCTGCAGTCTTGCTTTCACACTTTCTTCTTTCACTTTCATCAGGAGCTGTTTTAATTTGCCACTGCATTTTGCTGGTAATATGGGGTAATCTCCTTATCTTAAATTATTGATGTATCTTCTGCTAATTTTCACTCCTGCTTCCTCTGATCCTAATGCAGCTTTCTTTATGATATGTTCTGCATACAGATTGAACAGATGGGGAGATAAAATATACCCTTGTCCTTTGTCTATAAGAAAGCATTCTGTTTGTTCATCTTCTGTACTAACAAGTAGCTTCTTGTCCTGATACACGTTACACATGAGGACAATGATCTGCAGCTTCTCACGATCTACACCAGGGGTCCTCAAACTTTTCCAACAGGGGGCCAGTTGAAAGGCAGTGGCGGTGGGCGCAGGCTGGTGAGGCGGCGGTGGCAGCGGGCGCGCATGGGGCAAGGTGGTGGCTCGCTCGCTCAGAGATCGTTTTCTCTGAGGCGGGCCAGGTAAATGGGCACGGCGGGCCAGATCCGGCCCACAGGCTGTAGTTTGAGGACCCATGATCTACACCAGGGGTCCTCAAACTTTTTCGGTAGGGGGCCAGTTGAAAGGCGGCGGCTACACGTGCGGGCCGGTGAGGTGGGGGTGCCTGGGGGCGCAGGCTGGTGAGGTGCCGTCAGGCGCGCACGAGCCGGTGTTGGGCACGCACAGCGGTGGCTTGCTCGCTCGGAGACCATCTCCGAACGAGCGAGCCATCACCTCCCCCCCACCCCCACGCTGTGAGGCAGCAGTGAGCGCGCACATACGGGAGGCCGGTGGCGGCTTGCTCACTCGGGGACCACCTCTGATCGAGCGAGCCACCACCTCCCCTGCTCCCCGCACTGCGAGGCAGCGTGAACGCGCACGTACGGGAGGCCGGCGGCAGCCGCCACCTCCCCACCCGCACAGCAAGCGCGCGCTTGGGCAGCGAACTGTGGTGAGGGCCAGACGGAGGCCATGGTGGGCCAGATCCGTCCAGCAGGCCGTAAGGTTGAGGACCCAAGATCTACACAGTCGAAGGCTTTGTCGTAGTCTATAAAGCACGGGCTGATCTTCCTTTGAAATTCTTTGGTGTGCTGCAGTGGCCAATGTGTATTTTCAGTCTTGATTTTGAGTGTCCCCCTTTTCGGAAACTAGCTTTAACTTCAGGCACTTGTTGCTCCATGCAGAGGTTAAAAAAATGCAAGTCCTTGAGCCTCACTGTGCTGGCATGGGAAAATGGTGTGCTGCTGCTATGCTTGCTGCCCTCCGTATCTTTCCCATTCTAGGAAGCTGGCTGTGACTTCAATAAATAAGTGGTTTAAATGAATACATAAGCCACGATGGGCTAATTTGATCGTGTGAACTGGGCCTCTTGGGAAGTGCCTGGGTCAACAACTCACTGTTCAGATTTTAGGGAGGGGTGAACATTTTGTTCCAGTTCAATTTTGATAAGAATTTATCCACATTTGCAAAATATTCTCCATACTCAGGACAAAAAATAGCATGGGATTTGAATATGGGGGAAATAAAACTGACAGATCCATCCGTTCAGGCTCAGGGCAGTGAGTGCTTTTCTCTTTAAAATCTGGATGTGAATCCCTGGGCACTCAGCCATGCCTGTGAAGGTTGGGTGCCAAGTTTGGATTGCCAACTTTTTTGCTGACAAGTTCCTCATCTTTGATAATTGCACAGCAAACAAGTGTATCAGGATCATCTTTCTGCTGGAAATATTCAATTTGGCTAGCACAGATAGGGGAGAATTTTGGTTCAGTTGGCTTTTAATAAGGATTTACCTATTAAGATTTGCATATTCCTCCAATTCAAGAGAGAAATTTGAGGAAAGCAATCCCTTTTTAAACATTGCTTGTTCACCTTTAGCACTGCTTCTGATTGGTCCCAGCAAACCAATGTGGAAATTGGTTCATAGACCCAGAAATGCATGTAGATCTCAAGCACGAAGTATCTCTTAGCCTCCCTTTTTCCCTTATGCGAATGGGGCCGCAAACTGGGCACCTGTCGCGCCATGCAGATTACTCCATATTACTCTCCAGGCCCCATTAAGTGCACTGCTTTCCTTCCCCGCATGCCTGGGCATTGATGCTGACTCCTGTTCCACAGTTATTGGCAACATTCTCAGCTAGCTAGCTTTACAGCAGGACTCCGGCCAGATCTGTTTCCCATTAGTCAGACACAAAGTTGCCAGAGAATCCACTCTGAAGGAAATACTCACAAGTTGCCCCTCACCATAAGAAGGTAATCTCGCAGCTCTGCATTTAGCCATTTCTATGCATATTTTGAGGGTTTCCTGCTTCTGATGTCCAGTGGTACACTTGCAGTATACTTTGATGTAAATATAATTCCAAACGTTTACCCAGATTTTCCATTCGACTCCCATTAGCTCCAATACTGTTGCCTGGACAGGAAATGATCCCCATTGCTGGGGGTCATGTGTGCTGGCCTTGTGCCCTGCTACTCAGCTGTCAACCAGCTTCTCCCTTGCCATGCTCCCATTTTCCCACGTTAAGCAGGAAGGTCTGAAGGAGGCTGCTTGTCACCTTTGCCCGGGCAAGAGTAAAGCTGTGTGCACAGGTGGGGACCCCAGTGAAGTTCCTGGTCATGCTCTGGCTTCTGCTTGTATTCAGACGAAGATGAGGGGCAGCCCCCTTGGACTGTGCTGCTCAAGTGGAGCTGTGGGGAGGCTGGGGGCAGCGTATGTACCTTGTAGCCCCTACCTGCATTTGTATTAAGCATCCATGCACAATGCTTGTGTTGCAGATCTATTCTTAAGTCTCCAAGAACAGCTTACAAACAATAACTGCAAGAAAAGGGTCTCTGCCCACAGGCTTAGAATCTGAAAAGACATGACACACAAGGAAAAAGGGATGGGTAGGGAAGAGGAAAAATGAGGTAGTTTAGCAGGACTGGTAGAACCACCCTGCTTTCTGGCTGACCTCCCTCCTCACAGCTGCTGAAGGAGCCTGCAAGAGAGAAGTCTTTCAGCAGGCTGGAGGCAAGGCCCTGCCTGCCCATCGACTCCCTCAGCTCACCCGGCCGGAGCAGCTGCCACACTCTGTTGTACACCCCGCCCCCCGACACCCTCTGCAACATAGAATGCTCCAGAGAGGCATAGTGGTTAGAGTACCGGCCTGGAGCTTGGGGGGTCCAGGTGCTAGTCCCCACTTGGCCATTAAGCCCACTTTGGGCCAGTCACCGACTCTCAGCCTAAGCTCCGTCTCAGGGCAGTAGTTGTGAGGACACAATGAAGTGGAGGACCACCACGAAAGCTGCCGTGGGTTCCACGCAAGGGTGAGAAAAGTGTGATATAAATGCAATTAATAACTATCATTTCTCTTCTTCAAACAGCCCAGTACTTGTTTCAGCTACAAATATCGGGGATCTAAATTAGTAATTGAAGTACTGCTATTTCATCAGCATTGCACTTAACTAGAATTTCCCTGTGCCAGAACGGAACGGAATGCCAGAAATCCCCACAACTGGAGTGTCAACTGGTGACCGGGGGGCATGCGGAAGTGCCCCAACCTGTGGGGCACTGATAAGAGAGTTAACCCAACCTTATTCTTTCCCTTGAAAAACGAGGAAGCGAGTTTGTATCTTAGCAAGACTAACAAGCCACCAATTTCCAGTATCCTGACTCTCAACCTGTCCAGCAATGGGGATGGCTGCAGACCCCAGGGGTTATTGGCCCTCTTGAGTTTTGCGCTGATCAGTACTTGGACCAACTTCAGAAGGCCCTTTGTCCCCTTTGCAGCAGTGTCTGCGAGAGTTGTCCAGGTGCTTTCACTTCCTGATGCATCATGGGCTTTTCTGCCTTGGGTCTGCCACATCTGTAAACAGATTAGCCGATGGCTGAATGCACCTTGCATGAGCCTTGCAGTGAGGAAAGCAACATGAAGAGGATGGAATGAGCATGTTTCAGGAGGTTCATCACAAGCCATGGTTAAATGCAGAGGATACTCCTGAAAGCTAAAGTAATTCATTCCTGTCAGGATACTTCCTAAGGAAACTTCAGAAAAAGACAAGGCCAGCGGGATATAGTTCTCCTTAACGGAAACTTGAAAGCTTTGTGGTTCCTCATAGAAGAGATCTAGGAGAGCATTCACAGTACTGTGACCACTATTGAAGTAGACTCTTAATGACCAAGGCATTGACCCAAAGAAAACAAACCTTTGAGAGTTTGTTTGATGGCAGGAGAGTAAAATAATGATGAACATTCTGAGGCACTGCAAGAAAGGTTCTGGTCACCAAGACAGATGGAAGGCGTGTCTTGCGAACTGACTCTGGATCCCTGCTTTCCAAAAGCGTCATGATGTGCTCTCTTTCTTTACAGAAATTCTCATTTGAGGAAGGTTTGAAGAAGCACTTCCTGTCTTCTCTGTAAGAACCTGTTAAACAGGCCATAGATCATCAGCACAAATATGCCAAATTGTGTAATTTTGTCACAAGACAAAAGGCTTGTAATACTCAACTTTAATAACAATACGGACTCTGAAGAGATAAATAATTGCACAAATACTTCAGCTTCTATCAAACATGTGCCTGCGAACACAGCAGCAGGTGGAGGGGAATATATCACCCACACATAAATAAATGTCCCTACTCAAAATGGAAAGGCATTGAAATTGAAGAAGAAGCCCCAAATCCTTTTTAGAAGGCACTTTTTATCTTGACTCTTTCATTCATTTCAGAATAGTAAAATGCTCAACCATCTTAAGAGAAAGCCAATTCACCTGCCAGATGGGCAGACCAGCCACGCCTGACCTATGCTGGTTTCACGTCCTCATTCAGAAGTGTGCTCCATCCTATTCCCACATCAGTCCATCAGATTTTCCTTTAGAAAGAACTTCATGAAAATTCATATGCATTTGTGTTATGAAGGCCACCCACAAAACCAAAATATGGACATCTGTATGCATTTCTGAATGCAGAACTGCATCACAAAATGCAGAGTGGTGAGAAAACCGAAGGACAACTGTGTCGCAATCCATGTATTAGCCTGGGACATTTAAAAAGGGTTGGCTCACTATGGACTGCATGCAATGCTTGAGCATCTCTCCTTGACATTATTGCTGAACGCTGATGTCATCCATAGGGCTATAAAGAAGCCAGTGAAGGTTCTGAGGAAAGCAGCAAATGGAGCAAGACTTTCAGAATATTCTACCTATGGGGGACGAGAACTCCTTATCCCCATGAAAAGAATATGCTGAGATAGAGTTCTCAAGTATGTGCTTGTATCTGTGCTTGTGCGTGTGTATAAATTGAATAAATAAATTAAATAAAGATTACAATTAAAAATAAGCAAATAATGCCAGCATGTTTTATTATACAATATGCAGGCAGCCGGGGGGGGGGGGGACAATTTCTTCTATCTTCATCGAAAGAGGTTCCCAGATAAGAATAGACTTGAAGGAAATGTCCTCAGACATGGGAAAGTTGCTATCTAAAGGAGCAAAAGTGTGCCAGCTCAGTCAAGGAAGAACAAGAATAACAGTTAACCAATCCCAATTTGTATCACGAGAAGCAGAGCCATTCTAAGAACAGAGCAGCAAACCACATTTCCCTCATAGACAAGTCTATGGATGGCATGGCAAACCTGTTTATCAAGCGGCCCCTCCCTTGGGGCTCATGAAGGAGGTGCTGTGACCTCCAATGGCAGCACAACATGGTACTCCTTCGGAAAGTTAACCATGCACTGAGCTTGAAATTCCTCTGTGCCTGACAGACGATCATGCTCTGGAGGGGCTCCAAGCTTCTCCCTCCCTCCCTCCACTACCCCCCTCCTCCCCACCTCAGTCCTGCAGCAGCCCCACAGTCATGTGCCAGGGTGGCTTATAATCACCCTGTGGGAAGGGTACTGCATTCAGACAGCACACTCTGGCTTACAACCCACCATGGATTACCATGGCGTGCATTCCCATAAGCCACAGTGGTTTACAAGCCAGAGGTGGCTTGTGCCAGGTGAGCAAATCCTGCTGCTAGATTAGGACAGCACAACAAGCCACCCAGGGCTCACTGTGCTGTGTGGACCCTGCCATGGTGAGGGGACAGAGATATTAAGACACTTTCTTAAAAAACAAAAAAACAAAACATGGACAATGTTTTTATAGGAAATTCTATCAAACCTTTTTTTAAAAGTTGGGGGGTTACCCATTTTGTGGGTTAAAGCAGAACCAAAGAAAACCTGTGGTCAGTCCTTGGAGTCTGACAGCATTATGGCTTTGCTGGATGGCCAAACTTCTTCCCTGCCAAAAAAGCTCTTCTCTGACTGCTGCAATAGCAAAACCATTCATAACTTGCCTCAAATGGGTCTGTGAAAGATCAGTTAGTTGGGAACTTGATTTACAAATCAGCTCAACAGAAGTCAGTCCAAGTTGGGGGGGGGGGGGGGGGGAGGAGAGAGAGAGAGAATGAGAGAGAGAGAGAACATTTTTGATTGGCCTGGTACCTTGTAGGATGAGAAGCGAGCAACTGGAAACTTTTGTGGGCGTGCAAATGCCCTGCGGGTTGTCTTATTGTCAAACCTGCTCATCGGATCTCCTGCAGGCAGCTGAGTCAACCTTTCTCCTCCAGAGACATTCCTCTTTCGCATTTCTCCTGGCTGCTTCTGTTTTGCAATGGCCAGGATGCCTGCTACTAGTGCCGGGTCTCCCTTTTGCAAGCGCGGGCTGGCAGGTCCCATTTTCTCCCCCTGCCCTTCCGCTTCCTTATTTCAAATGGCTTTATCTGCCAGTCACAATTTCTGTGGCCAGCAATTCCGATCACTTTTAAAATGAAACCCATGCTGGCCTTGGTAATCATAATGTCATTTGCAATTTACCACAAAACACATTTATTCAGTTAGTAGCACATCGGAGAAAAGAGAACTCCATATGAACTCACTGCTGAAGGCCTAATCTGATTATTTCCTCATGAAAATCCAAGCAGGGGTGCTTGTAAGCGGGGCTGGGAGGGGAAGAGGAAAAAGAGGCCTGCTCACAGCTGACTCTCATAATCAACACAAATAGATAAGTGACACGCCATGTCAGGGGCAGCCTCTAATCTGCCTTGCGGCGCTCCTCGGGAGAAAAAGGCCAGGATGGACAGGCCTTAATAAATACTGATTGACCACTGAGTATTGAGGTGACATGTGCTATTTACATTGGAGATGAACAATAACAGTGATAAATTCCAGAAACCTTCCTTCTAAATGACTGAAATTAAATTAAACTGGTTATATTTTGTGTGCAAAAAGGGGGAGGGCACTTGGTGTTCACATACGTTGCGTGGCATTAAAAAAATCGGGGGAGCCAATAAAAAGGCAAATGCACATGGCAAAAGATCCATACGTTAAAAGCACATGATTGAGTTTCTCCACCAACATGAGACACTGAAATCCATGTATTTAGTGGCAACAGCTGCACATGTGGGTGTTTTACACAAAAGTCTATTGTGGATTGTTGGGAAAATGTGGATAAATCCTGTCTGAAAAGCATTACTTCTGTGTGCTTTTTGCATTGTGGGATCAAATCCTGTACTCTTTGCTGTCACTGTTTAAAATGACATTCATTCCCCTCTCCTTTCTCTCACCTTTAGCTGTAAGCTACAGTACACAGGTCATTTAGTCCAAATTTACATTGTACACCTTCACAATGATTAAATAGTCATTGTTGGAATTCAGTTTACAAGGAAGTATCTTTTGCTAGCCCAGAGGCTCCATGTGCCCTGGCCAATTCAGAATGTCTAGAGTAGATAAGAGTTTTGAGTTCATGCATAGTTTCAGTAGCTTGAATGTACATGTCTAAGCAGACCTGGAGATGGGTTCAAGCTACTAAACTAAAGTGTCAATACAGGCCATTAAAAATATTGTAATCTCATTGTTACTGTGTGAGTGACTGACATTTATCTGTTCTGTATGTGATGACCTCAGAATCTTATTGTAATCTCTGCATTCTGTCATCAATTGTCCTGTACTTGTGTACCTATAAAATACCCTGCAATGTGTTGAAGCTTGGCAGCAGAGTTCACCCCTGCCTGCCCAGTAATGCATGCATTATCATGAGTACCGCGGGAACCTTGGGGTAATACAATAAAGCCTCTGATGGTCTGGACGCTTGGTCTTTCCCACAAACCCGAGTTTTATTCCCTCTTTTCAAATTGAAATTCTGGGATTCTGACAGGATCCAAGAGGAAAAAAGTGAAAATGTGTGCACGCATGCTTACTTAAGCTACTTTTTGCATTCAGGACACTGAATGATCTTTTTAGCAAATTCAAGAAACCTTCACATCAAATTTGTTATTTTATTTAATTTACTTCTTTTCAAACACTCAAGTTGCTTGCAGGCTTCTGACAAATATTAACTTTGTGTCAATATTTGTCCTTCCTGTCGTGAAATGAGGATTTTCCACCTCATTTCACATTTGAAAAGAAAAATATGCCGTGGGGGTCCTCTCTGCTTAGCAAAAAAATACCCCACACAATTCATATCCTTTATTTAGAAAATGGACCAAGAGGGAAGGGTTTTTTTAAGTGTTTGAAAAACAGACATTTTACTTAAAGGCACAGAGACCTTTGCTGTCTTTTATCCACCTCCCTCACCAATGCCCCCAAAAGTTTTACATTTACAATTGAATGAAATACATCAACATTAATGATTTTTCCCTTCAGGTTAGTACCACCATTTGCTTCTACTAATTTCTTCCCCAGTTTCAGATAGATTTCACAATGCATACTTGGAAGAAAAAATGCAGGAGTGTTTGACTAAAACAAAGAGGTGTCATCAAGTTTCTTTAATATGTATTTTATCAAAATAAAATAAATGTCACGCAGTGTTGTTTCCATCTGCCTAGATTTGCCAGTCACATATTTCTAATGCAAATATAAATGCAGCTACCATGTTCAAATAAAAGTGGGGACATAATTAATGGGACACCATTTACACATTGTAGCTTGTCGGCCCTGGGCAAAACCATACAACATATTCCACCATGAGGAAATTATTCAGTAATCAACTAAGAAAGCTGTGTGTTCGATTTCCCTCTGCTTCCTGCTCTGTATGGCCAATGGCGGGTAGGAGAGTGGGAGAAGCCACTCCATGTGTTTGACTTGGACTGCAGAAGCACCGTGAGTAGAAAGGGTTAAGCAGCAGCTCCTCCTCCTCCTGCTGCAGTTTCACACTGCTCCCTCCCAAGGCGTGTGGTGCAGAGGTGGGGGGGACTATCATCTGCTGTTTATGTGTCACATCTAGTCTGGAGCTCAGTTGCTCTGTACCTCAGTTTAACACCTGTGAAATGGGAACAATTTGCCAGAGAAACACTCTGTGCAATTATTATAAAGGTGAACCTGTGCTCTGTTCTCTGGCTTTGATACATTATTCCCATACAGCAGATGAGACTTGGGAGTGTCTCACCACATGAGCAGCCAGTTTATCGAGGGAGTGTGAGCTAGTCGAAGGCTCTCTACCAGACGTGAGCAACTTGTGGCTCTCTACGTAGGTTTTCCGCCGACAATTTTTGTCAGTC
Source organism: Varanus komodoensis (assembly GCF_004798865.1). Taxonomy (NCBI): domain Eukaryota; kingdom Metazoa; phylum Chordata; class Lepidosauria; order Squamata; family Varanidae; genus Varanus; species Varanus komodoensis. Next base: position 746,825 of record NW_025336668.1, on the reverse strand, counting down.
CTACCCAGCATACCCAATGGTGAAGGATAAATGAGTGTTTTAGGCCAAAACCTCTGGAGGGCCATAGGATGCTCTACACAGGTAAGAGGGACATCTGCATAAGATTATGGCTGAAAGCTTTTACCAGCTTGGCTCCTTCAGCATGGAGAATGGTCATCAAGAGGCTTTCTCTGGATACACCATGGAAAGTGGAGAGATACAGCTCTATGATACACAGAGATTATATTTTTAATATTCTGCATAGGGTGTAAGTATATCTAAGGCCAACATTCACACTTCATAAATGACTAATCACTGTGGGAATGCAAAGAATAGATTTAAGTATTTCAAATGGTGAGACAGTCTGAGTAAAATGACTGTTTTTCAGCATTCTACTCAAGGCACCCAGTGCAGCTTCTCAGGAGCTTTTACCAGATGTGGTGCTATTTGAAAAGGTCCCCCTGAGATCTAGCTGCCTTGCTATCTGAAAGTTCGGAGGGACTTTCAGGTGCCAGCACATTGTCCTTGGTCCTAGATATATCTGCCCTAATTTGCCCATGTTTTTAGTAGTTGGAGACAGCCCCTAAGCCAGTGCTTTAAAGTGAGTTAAGTTGGGAGTTTTGTCAATCCAAAACCATGTGCCAGAATCCTTGGGTTCATGGATGTCTGTGCAGCCCCAGGCCCCACCCAAGACCTTGCTCATCCCTAATCCAGCAGCTCATAGGTGATTGATTTGCATTGCCACCTGCTGAGGCTGCTTGAGCTGCTGCAACTGTTGGTACTGTCTCAGTTTCTGAGTCAACAGAGGAAATGCTGCTGCGTGGAATCCCCCAGCAGACCTGCTAAGAAGAGTTGGACTGGGAGAGATAAACACCTCCTGTACACTCAAATACTGTTATCCTCCATAAACCCACTAGTAGAAGTTTGACCTTAAATTTATGATTAGGGAAGGAAGTAGGACTCCATCCTGAGGCATCCAGTTCCTTCTAGTTATTGGCCACTGATGTTCCAACAAGAACCAGGATATTTTGTAGTGAATAAAGTGAATGGAGTTTTGTGTGTGTGTATAAAAATGTTCTTCCTATGCAAAAGCAGCAATTAAAAAACTAGCAGTGCATCCTGACAGAGGGAAGCCTGGCCCATAGAACTGACAACAGTCATGGAAGAAGCCATGAGGAATTTCAAGGATTCACCACTTCAAAACTCAGGTGATTTCATACACAAGCCATACATTCCACAACAAGAAGTTCGGGTTCTAGAAACATTCTGATATTGTGGAGGAAATTGAGCCTTAGTGTGCAAGTATGGAATGCTGTATTGAGTACTGGGCAATGGGGGAAAGAGGGATCTTACAAAGTAGGTGTAGAACTATTGAACAACCTTCATGGAGATAGATGAAGTGATTTCTGTGACAGTAATGTATGCAAAGGCTTGTTCGTGGTGTAAAGCAAGTCTGCACCTAGAGCCAAAAGGCAAGAGTGAAACCATAGAATTTCATGGAGTGAAACAAGCCAGTGATTGTGTTCTGTAAAATATAAAGGACAGGGGCTTATTATCATTTATTTATTTCATTTCATTTCTACACCGCCTGTCGCCAAAGCTCTCTGGGCAGTTTACACCAAGCCTTACAAGCCTTAGTAATAAACTGAAAACTGCAAAACATTTATGGTGTAAATTGGTGAAAAGAACTTAGCCTGGACCAGGAGATACATATAGATTAGTTCAGAACTGCTTTGACTTTTAATCAAATGAGAAGCAGCTATAAATATTGCTAATAAAAATGAAATACATAAAAAACTGCCAGCTGTACAAGATGATGTTGGGTGTCCATTCTGCTGTATGCCAGGAAGGAATGAGTAATATCAAGAGAATTAAAGGAAAAATTTACAGCACAGTGGGGAACTAACCAAAATACTTTAAAGCCAGACCTGTTCCATGTGCCCTCACAGGGAAGTATGAAACTAAATCAGAAGAATGAAATGATGGAAAATTCTGAACAGTTTTAGAAAGAACACCCATAGCACCAATAACTAAGCAGGATGGAACCATGTGCTTTAATATGTAGGTACTGCAAAGACACAAGAGTTCAAGGCTGCAAGCTAAGCAGCAGGACAAGTACATGCTTCACATGAGACAAGCATCCCAGGGGAACAGCTGTGCCTTGGAGACACTCCAACTGCATATGAGCAGGGCAAAACCTATCGGGCCAGTTTACTGCATTTGTTGGAACGACTTCTGGGTTGCTCTGCTCTTTACCAGTTGTCTGTGTTCTGTGAGGTGCAGTAGTTATTATATTTAAATTCCACCTACTTTCCCTGAAGGAACTTAAGGCAGCTTACATAATCCTCCCTCTCCATCCCACAGTCTTATCCTTGCAATAGCCCTTTGTGGTAGGCTAGACTGTGAATCGAGCAGCAATACATACATACATACACATATACATATACATTCAAATTTATATGGCCTTATCCCTTCTCTTAGGAACACAGGTGGCGCAGTGGTTTAAACCGCTGTGCTGCTGGGCTGGTTGATCGAAAGGTCGCTGGTTTGAGTCTGCACAATGGGGTGAGTTCTCGTTGCTCCATCCCAGCTCCTGCCAACCTTGCAAGTAGATAAAAAGGTACCACTTCGGTGGGCAGGTAACAGCGTTCCGTGCACTTCGGTGTTTAGTCATGCCGGCCAAATGACCACGGAGACTGTCTGCGGACAAACGCTGGCTCCCTCGGCTAGGAAACGGAGATGAGCACCACCCCCTAGAGTCAGGCATGACTGGACGTAATGTCAAGGGGAAACCTTTACCTTTATCCCTTCTCTCAAGGAGGCATTAACAGCCCAGGAGTGAACCCTCTCTTTAGATTCCCAGTCAAGGGGGCAGGTGGTAGGATGAGCAGAGTCACACATCCTTGGGCTGCAGTAACTGAAACTCATCTAGCAAAAGGGGACTAGAAGACAGTGCTCTGGATACATCCCTGGATGGTACTGAAACAACAGTGGAATCACATTCATGGCGGATCTGCGTGATTTTTTCCTCAAAGTGCATAGGAAATTCATCCTAGCGAGTCACAAGGGTTCTGGAGTCTCATTTCGCAAACCAGATGAACCAAATTGTTTTGCTGGATGGCACTGTGAGGAAGCATTGCAGGTGGCAAAATACTGTCATTTTGCCAGCTTTCTTGCCATGGAATAGGCTCAGTCATGAGCTCTATGTCATGATCGATCAGACTCATTGCAAGACTTCCTCCGCTTGTGCTCCAGCCATCGCCCTGCTCGCTTCACTGTCCTACGCTCCAGTGGGGCCTGCCAGCCTCTGTCAGAACAGAGAGGGTGCCTAGACACAACCATGGCAGCTGCCCAAGTCATCTCCCTGTTCCATAGGATTGCCTGGTCTTTGACAGGAGCACCTACCATATCTGACAAGTATTCTTTCAGAACTTTCTGGAATCCATCTGGATCCATCAGTCTCCAAGGGTGGACCATTCTAAGAGGTCCTCTGCCCTTGTGAAGAGAGGGAGGGGCTAACAATCTAAATCTCACCATAAAGTGATCAGGCCGTGGCAATGGGGTTAAACTTATTCCCTCCACATCAGGACCACCATCCTTCTGCCCCATCAAAAAGACCAGATCAAGCGTGTAAGCTTTTTCATGCATCGGTCTGATGGCATGTTGAGACAGCCTCATGGTTGCCACGGCAGCTGTGAAGTCCTGTTGCACCCTGTTGCACCCTGGAAAAGGCAGTCTCAGCATAGACATTCAAGTCCCCCAGAACTAGCATTCTAGGGGTCTTCAACACCAGGTCCAAGACTACCTCCATTAGCTCAGGTAGGGAGACTGCCTCTTGAACAAGAGGGTGGATGATATACCAGCAGGATCCCCAGTCCGCCTCAAGAACCCACACACAGTACAAGCACTCAAGATCAGATCCTGAGGCAACAGAAAGCCTGGAGAGCAATAATGATATTCTGTAAACTAAAACCGCTCCCCATCCCTGGCCCTCCAGGCAGTGCTGGTGCTGGATCACATACCCAGGTAGGCATAGAGGAGAAAGAAGAGTCTCTCTGGCCTCTCTCACCCAGGTTTTGGAAATACACACCAGGCCAGCACACCTTCCTCCATAATCAAATCATGGATTACTTTAATTGCTTAAATAATTTATGGAACCAGTAGCTTGTATTTTGCTTGCTCCTTTATTTCATTTTTTTCCTAAAATCCATCCAATCCCTTTCATCCTACTCATTTGACTTACTCCTGTTGCTGTTGATGTCTGTCCTGAGTTTAATCTATGGGGTTAGTTACTAACCCAACCATTTGCACTCACCCACTGCACCACCCCCCAGTCTGGCCCTAGTGGAGTTGACATCATCACTTAAGCACCAATATGTTTGTAAGCCTGTGCATGTCACCAAGTGTATTTCTGACTCTGGGTCTTCCTGTGTGTGTGTGTTGGCTAGCAGTTCACAAGCACCCATTCTTGTTTTCCCTCCTTCACTCTCTCTCACATGCCAGTGTCTTTAGTGTATTCCAAGCTCTACGTTATTGGACATGGCCATATCTTTCAAGAGCCGTATCTCGCCAATCCACTCCCTCCGGCCTCCAGGACTTCATTCCTTTCATAGTTCCCAACCCCTGTACTTATTTGTCTCACATTTGGAATGTTTCATCACCTCAAGGCACACTTTCTGCAAATTTCATCCAATCCTGCCGCATTTGTTTTAAGTTATTGGTGCTTGTCCGTTCTCTCACTATAGTCCATGGGAAAGGCAGTACAAGCTTAGAAAATGAAGGATGGAGAAGGGTTTGGCAATACGCTGTTTGGTGCTAGTTACATTGCACGAGCACAAGCTACCTCTGCTGCATTTGCCCACATGGCAGATTTTCCAAGGTGAGCCATGGTGCCGGCAAGCACTATTGGTGTTGCACTAGAGGTAGCTTATGCTGGCGTGCAATTTCTGTTAGCACTGGTGCTGAATAAGATGAACTGAATGGATGAACAGTTCAAAGGAACTGAAATGCAATGTCTAGCTGAGTTTTTGAACTGAAACAACCCTTATCCAATCCAATCAAGAGGCTTGGAGAATTTTTTTTTCCTATGCACTAGAAAAAACCTAGATAATTGTTTTGTTCCTCATTCCATATGCAGACAAGGTACTGGAAGAGAAAGTAAAGAGAACTTGGAGTGAGTTAGCATTTCTGAAAGTGGGATATGCCCGAGGAACCACAATCAGGACCGGACTGGAAGCCAAAGGTTAGTTCCTAATAGCCAGCACCAAGGTCTAGGCCTCCTGTGATAGGCCAACATTAGGGATGTGCAAGGAATCCATTCTGGGAGGAAAATTTGCCAGATTCCCTGGTTTCAGCTTCCTGGACTCCGGAAGCTGCAGCCTGGAATCCAAGTTCCTGGCTAGAGTGCCAGGGCTAACTGCCAGGAGAGGTCACTGCCAGCCAGCAGCAAGCAGGGAAGAAGGTTTGGCTTCGTGAACTTCCTCTTGGCTTGGCTCACTTAGCTGAGCACGAGGAAGTCTGCGGATTCTGGAGGGACACATTCCAAAAGGGTCGGTCCCTTTTGCCTGATGTGATTGCCTGATATGATTGATGTAAGTTATACAATTCAGCCTGCAAAACTGTAGACGCATATGCAGGAATAAATGCAAGCGGGACATACTTCTGAGTACACCGTCAAGTTGCACACAGACTTCGTTTACTTTTAACTTATTATTCATTCTGCAGCTTTTAACAGTTTTCCCCTTCTGAAATTTTTAAAAGAATTATTTCCAGAGAGAGAGAGAGAGATCTAATAGCTCTAAGCTCAAATATTAGATGTATATGTATGCATGCATGTATGTATTTTTACTTTCTATACCACCAAAGCTCTCTGGGCAATTTACAACATTACTCATAGGATCATACACTCAGGTCACCCATCCAGATTCTAACCAGTCCTGACCCTGCTCTGATTTCAAGACCAAGCAGGATCAGGCACTTGAGGCTTTTGGAATATTTTCTACCTGAATACTTTTTACTTTAAATCTGAAAGAGTCCTGTGGCTCCTTAAAGCCTCCCAGATAAGTGTGGAACTCACCTGAATTCAAACATGCCAATCAGTGCCCCTGACAGGAATTTCAAGCCAGGAAGCCACTGTCATCACTACCTGGTCATCAGGATACAAAAGGGGACTCTTCCGTGCACTGAAAGGTAGTGCCAGACTAATTTCTTACAGCACAATTGGCCAACACAGTTGGAATGTGCCTGAACAAGTTGCCAAATATCTTGACAGCTGCCAAGGCTGGAAACTGGTTCTTTTGTTATTTGGGAGCCACGAATAACCATTCCCTAGCTCTGCCACTGATGTGGGTGTGCGTCTTCTAAACCAACACTCTTGGTTTAACATTGCTGTTACAAGCTGAAGCCAGACCCCACCCTAAGGACATCCAGTCCAGTTTCTGTCAGTCACTGCTCCATGTTGTTTCAGTGGTAACCCCTGCACTGTGGGCCTGCAAGGGCGGCTGTGTAGAGGAAGCGGGCTTTTGTCTGCTCGGGCCACTGGCTTGCCTGCATCGGCATGGCCTGCACTGACTGACTGTTGGTCTCCAGGCTTTCCCACAGGGACATTCCTCCACCCAACCTGGATATGCCAGGATAAATATCGCTGGTGCACCAGGTCAAAATGTTCTTATTTTCCTGCCATTTTAGTTGTTGATTGTGCTATGTGGTTTTACATTGGCTTTTCAACTGTTTCGGAACAGGTGGAATGGTTGATATGCTATTATGTATTGCTTTTTATTGTTTTATCATAGGCCTATCGAATTTTATTGTTACTTGGTTGTTTTATAACAGGCAAGTTTGTTTGAATTTATTTTTAAATTGACTGTTATTTGATATTTTTAAGTATATTCTGTACACCACTCTGAGAGCTTGTCTAATTGAATGGTATAGAAATAACTTAAATAAATAAATAGTAGGTAGTGGTTAGAGCACTGGACTGGGTCTTGGGAGATCCAGGTTCTAGTCTTCACTAGTCATGAATGTCTGGGGTGTCTCAGAGGAATTAACTTACTCTCAACCTAACCTATCTCACACAGTTGCTGTGAGAATAAAATAAAGAGAAGGAGAAGGAATAGGGAGCTGCCTAGGTTTCTTACAAGAGAAAAAAAGAAAGAAGGCAGGATATAAAGGCAACAATAATATTCAAAAGTATTCCAATACAAAACTAACATTACATCTTCCATTTCCCCCTTGATTGCTCCCTATTAGTAGTAGAACTCTGTCTCCTGGCACTGACGTGGCTCTTTTTAGTAGTATATATAAATATATGATTAAACAAATAAAACTACCGCTTTACTCTGAATTTAACTGATCTCACACACGCACCTTTCCCCTCCATTGTCTGCTGTTCTGTGTGTTGCCTCTTTTCAATTCTAAGCCATAGGCCTGGGTCTATGGCTTATTTTTGTTTTCCATGTTCTGTAAGCACACTGGAACAAACAAATAAAACCAACTGACACCAATCAATGTTCAGAATCTATTAAACAGGGAGACATGAGTGCTTGTAATGAAAGCTAATGCCCATGAAAAACACCCTGCAGACGAAGGCAAGCCCCAGAGCTGGAAGAAGGTGATGAAAGTAGAAGGTAATTTGGCTGGTAAACATACTCATCTGCAACAAACATACTCATCTACAAGGGGGGTTATTCTGCAGTGGGTGTAATGGAAAGCCGTCAGGGATCCCCCTTTCCCCCAGCAAAAATGGGCAAATTCCTGCCCAGAAATTCCCTGGTCCCTCAATTCCTGGACCAGGCACTGGATTCAGCACACAACCACCCAAGTGTAAGGAACAAAGCAAGTTTATTAAAAGGAGAACATGCAGGGGTGGAGAACACGAAAAGGATAAAACAGGGTGAAATGGGGAGGGGAAGCTGGAAAGCAGCAGTTGGACAATTTATGGCCAATCAAACAGCCCCCAATCCCAGGGTCTTGTTGAACCACCTGAAAACAACAAAGCTAACCCTCTTCTAAGCTGTACACAAAATCTCTACCTTATGCAAGGCCTTGGTGTGCAGGGCATCTCAGGATTGTTCAGCATGGAAAATAGGCAGCAGACAGAAACCCGCAGAGAAACAAAGAGCCTTTATCCCCCACCCGCACCGCCACTGCTGGTCAGCTGGGCCAACCATTTACTCCAGGTGTTGGCAATCAACAAGTCAGTTCTGCTACCTCTGGCTTTGTAACTGCTGATAATTCCCAAAAATGCATCGCAAAGAGAGGAGAGGGACTCCCAAGACCTTGGGCACCAGATTCCTGCTGAACTGGCACCAGAATGGGTAACCTTTAACCATTATGGTTTTAACCCTTCACTTGCTCCCTGGGAGCCTAAAAGGCTGGCTCACGTTACAGTGGGGCAGAGGACCCTCACCGCCCAGTAGATGAGTGGGTTGGCCCCAGCTACTCCCAAGGAAGGCTCGACTGCCACAATTAAAAGCGCAGCAGGAAATCATGCTAAAGTGGGCTGGGTGATATCAGTGGACATGGCTGCCTGTGGTGTCCATTTCACTTCTTTCCATGGGGCTCTGTGCCCATGTCAGTAAAGAAGGGGGGGAGGGCTCAGCACAGGGGGGAGGAGCAGCTGCTGGCCACTGGCCTCGTCCCCAGCTTCAAGGAGGGGGAAATGCACCAAGCAGGAAGGCCTGGCCGGGCTGCCCTGAGCGACAGATCTCCAGCTTTGGCCGCCCAACAACCTCCACCACCGGGCGTGCTAAATCAGGGGACCCACCTGGCCATCTCCAGTCTGGGCCTGAAACACATTCAAATGCCAGTGTTCTCTGCACATCTGGAAGGGGGGTTGTGGGGGAGGGGCAAGGGGAGAGAGTCTATGGCAGACCCTAGCCTAGGTTGCAATGCTCAGTACCTGTTGTTTGTAAATTACTGGGGTTTTTTTAATGGTTTAGGATACAGAAGATCAGCTTTTTAGCCTCACAGAATACGAACTGTATTTCTTCTTTGGGAGGCTAATAAAGAGAGTCACTCTATTTCCTCATAGCCTTCAAGTATCTTACTCCCGTCCACACCCCTGAAGCCATCCACACATGCTCTGTGGACCACCATTAAAAGGTAAGTCAAGAGGTCTAGTGGCATGAGGGGTGACAGTAAGAAAAATGAGCAGGGTCTGCAAGAGGCTATCACAATGAGTGCACATCTGCAGCACACTCTGGTTTCTGGGAGGAAACGGCATGGCCTGTACTTCCCTCTTTTAAAATAGTATGCAACTGTGTATAGCAGTAACACGTTGAAGTAGACCTGCAATGTATTAAAATTTGTTTCCTGTGGCACAATGGGTCCTTGTCAATTGGCTAGCAAATAGCATGGCTTCCCAACATCTTTGAAAGAAGCCTAAAAGTAATTTTAAACAAACAAACAAACAAACAAACAAACAAATAAATCTTCAAGTGAAAATAGTGTTCCCTTTACTATGGTATATTCCATATATTTGCATATTATTTCTGCAGCCCTTTAACTGAAAGACCAGAGGCCTGATTCTACACACACACACGGCTGCCCACAGCCCTTTCTCCTGCTCCAGCTGGTAAGGCAAACAAGGAGAAGCAAAGCAGTAAGTGCAGCGCCAATCCTTGCCCTTTCTGCCATGGCACGACACAGCTTCACCTCTCTTTGAGAACGGAGCTCTGATTCCGTTGGGTACCAGATCTAAAAACAAATGTCGGTTGTGCCAAGCACCGCTCCAAGCTGTGGATATAATGGGATTTGAATGGGAAGTCCTGGACACAATAAATCTGTGCCATATGTGGCCATTTCCTGTGTCAGTTCCTTTCTCATAACCAGTGGACTTTCCCCCACTCCCCCCGTCTCTCCCTCTCTTTCCCTTTCATGACCCCACACCAGGACTCTGAAATCTTTCATGGCTGCTTATCCGCCCGGGGCTCTTCCACAGCAGTTGCATAAATAAACGAATTTGACAGCAAACATCATAACGGTTAGCAGGAGTGTGCACTCCCTGTGAGTGCCTTGCCCTGCTTTGCTAGAGAAATGGGAGAGGAAAGGGCTTGTTTGTTACCACAAAGCCAATGCATGCTCTTTGACAGGCGAGAAAGAATTAGTCCAAGAAACTTGTCAGACTATTGTTGCCAGGGTAGGGTTTGCCTGGTTTTTGTTTGGTTTTGATACAAACCTGGAAGAGTCTTCTGCTCCGGTCTCTCTTCCTACACTTGCCACTTTCTAAAAAAGATAAGGGAGACCAATTTGCTATGGGGACTCTTTCGAAATACAAGCACCACAGTCGGAAAAGTCTTATTTTAAGTGAAGCACAAATTCTGTCAGATTCAGGTCTAGCTCAAGCTGGGTTCATCCCTGTGGTTAGCCAGTCCTTCCTGCCACTTCCATCATCTCCATCCAAGCAAAACGGATTACCTTTGCAAAGCGGGAGGGAGCAGGTGGTGATGGGGAGGGCAGCTAGAGACAGGGCAGGACAGGAAGACCATTCCCAGGCTCCCAAACTGAACCACAAGCCAAAGAAATTTGCATCCCTAAGCTCCCTGGATGGCGGTGGCATGCTCAGGAGTGTCCTTCTGCTTAAGGAGAGGGTAAAAAAGTCCTCTTCAATCTCCAGCAGGCCCCGTCTTCTGTCAGTTACCTCTTCTACTCCTTCGCTTTTTAGGTAGTTGTATAGACCTGGTTCAGGGCAGGATACATGCTTTGCCCATTTCCCCAACCATTCCTTCAGGATGCTAAAAAGGGGGGGGCAGCTCCCCCCCCCCAAGTATTTTCAAGGACAGCTAGAACAAACAATTCTAACCACCCTCTTTTGGAGTTCCCCCATTACTAATAAATGGTTCTGCTCTTTTGCAAAAACAAAGCTTGGAAATCAGAAGATTGCTGCAGAATATAAATATTCAGTTTTGTTATTTATGAGAGCTCCCAATTAGAATGGTTTGAGCATCATCAGTAAGAATTAAAGTATGTAAAATGCAGCAGAGAAGAGAAGACTGCTTAGGGACGCTGCTGGTGCGCCACCTACCCCGCTGCCCATCAGACTCCCTGACTGAGCTGATGGAGGTCTTGGACTAGGTGTGGAGGACCCCCAGGATGATGGTTCTGAGGGGTGCAGTTTCCACACTGCAGATGCTTTATCCAGGGTGGCTCCGTGGCCACCATGACAACAACGGGGCTGTTTCAAGAAGGTATTGGTCCAACACATGTACAGGACACACCCTTGATCTGGTTTCCTCAACTGGGCAAGGAGACTGAGATCTGGAAGTGGCGGGATTAGCACCAACTCCATTGTCATGGTCAGATCTCTTCCTAGTGAGGCTTAGACTTTTGGCTCCTTTGCCTGCCAGCAAGGGTGGGGGGCCTTTCAAAATGGTCTGCCCTGGAGGCTAATGGATCTTGTTGGTTTCCAGGGGGTGGGGGGCAGTTCCAACTTGGTGCCTTCTATTCTTTTGGCACCAGGTGAAGACCTTTTTTATTTTCCCAGCATTTTAACAGTTTTACTTTTGAGCCTAATTTTTTAAGATTGCATTTTATTCTGTACCACATTTTAGGCTTCTATGCTGATTCAGTTACAATTGCTCCGTGTGTTTGTGCCTTTCTTTTCTTTTTACATTTGCCAACCACCCAGAGATCTTTGGCTATTGAGTGGTATAACAAACAAATGCACTGCATCTACATAGCTGGTTAAAATATATATTGGTAAACAGAGATAGTCTAAAACTAGTATTCCTGATTTTCATATCTGGAGCTTGAACTTTGGGTACATGTTGAACAGAACATCAGCACACAGCCATAGCATGCGAAGAGAATGGCCTGCATCCTAAATATAGTAACTCATGCTATTGCTCTTTCCAAACTGAGTTCATATGTGGTGCCTACCAGCGTATCAGCCCAAGGTGCCACTGGGGCAGGGCTGGTCTCAACCAGGAGCCCTCAGAAGTCAGTTTGCAGAGCCCCATCTCTTTACCAGGACACAAGCCTTGCAGGCTGAACTGTGTTACTCAAGGGCACTGCCATGGGTCAGTGCAAGCCAGCGTAAGCTGCTGACCCTTGGCTGAGCACTCAGTCAGGTTCCCCAGAGGCAAGCCTGGTGGCAAGAGGCCACATAAAGCCCCTATTCAAAGAACAGTCCTGCCTCTGAGGAACTCTTCTTACCGGTGGGGGCCCAGCCCGGCCTCATGCAGGCCCCAATCCACCATGCTCCTTCCCTCAGAACTTGACCAGTCTTGGGGTGTTCTCAACTTGGTGCTTCAGCTGGAAATAAAACACTTTGTTCACTCACATTTTATGCAAGATGTTTTTCAAAAATCTGCACTGCTATGTTTTCCACAGGAGTCACTCAAACTGCTGTGGTCATGCCTGCCCTGCCCTGCCCTGCCCTTCATTCGTGACAGGATGGGCACACTGTTGTGGAGAAAACTCTGCATTCATGTCTGCCACCTTCCTTTCCCAGTCCAAGAGCAGGAAGCGGGCAGGTGCAACAGTTTCGGGCTTCACTCGGCAGCCTGCACGAAGTATCAGGATTAGACAGCCACCGATGCCCCCGGGGGGCCCAAAAGGCAAGGAGTGGCAGCCTGTCAAAGAGGCCCTCCTTCTTCCCTTTAATCTGCTTGCAAGGGAAGGAAAAACACGCTCTGTTCCCCACTTTCCTGGTGGCAGGAAGGCTTCGAAGGGCTCAGTGTGCCTCCTTTCTGAAATCCTTTACATGGGTGTGAGGAGGCATGCGGGGGGCAGAGGGAATCCTGGCCTGAGCCTCAGCCACTGAAGTCCCCTGCGCCAGGATCGTGCTTCTGCTTTCCACCCCGAGCTGGAACAATAGGGATTTCACTGCAGGTGGTAAGAAGGAAGGGGACCGCCTGTTCCCCCAAGAGGAGGGCTCTCGGTCTTGGGCGATGCACAGAGGTCAGCCGGCGGCTGTGGAGGCAGGAGGCTCGTGCGGCGCTAACCAGGAAGGAGCACAGTGGAGTTCCCACGACCACCCACGACCACCAGCGGGAACAGAACAGTGCAAGACGTCTCTGCACCAAAGAGAGATGCTATGAAAGCCCTTCCCAGAGGTGGCTCACAGCAGTGGATGGACAAACCCGGGAGGGCTCCCTCAAAGCACCCTTGGGCGGTGGCACCTCCCTTGGCCACCCTCAGAGGGAGGTTGCTCGAGCCAGGCTGCGCATTGCCCTCGGCAGGCACGGAGTGGCGAAGCGGCCCGCAAGCGTCTCCGGGAGCCAGTGGTGCACAGGCGTGCCCTGTAGCCACCCTGAATCTCGCTTGCGCCACCCACTGGACCAGGATCTGGTTTCCCCCTGACCTCTGAGACCGACTGCAGTTGCAGTCACAAGACACAAGTCAAGGGATTTAAAAAAATAATATCAAAGGGTATACCCACAATAAAAACTGAATAGATGTATTATATACCAAAGTTTGTCATGCCAGCCAAATGATTATTATCATTTAACGTTGTTTGTTAGGGCAGTCAGGAGGTCAGTGTGTGTGAATTCCATCCACAAAAGCCAGCCCTTAAGAAGGTACTGCCAAATACCAACCCAATGGGGCAGGAACATTTTGGAACATCAGCCCTAAGGCTAAAGAAATCCTCAGAGCCCATGCACACTTGAGGCAGTTCCCGTTTACTGCAGGTCTGCTTCTGAGGTGCCTGGCATTTGTCCCTGACATAGTGCTATAAATAGTCTGAAGGACTATAACCTTTAGCTAATGCCTCAAGGCATTAGGATGCATATAGGCACACACAGAAATTAGCTTTTGGTTAAGAGGGAATTGCGGCGGGGGGGGGGGAATTAGGGATGACTGAATCTATCAACATTGATCTTATTCATGTTTTCTTTGTTCTGCCACTAGGTTCATTCCGTCCTGGTTCTGCACTGGGTTACCTGACCATTTGTCCCAGTGCAAAATATGTACATGCTCTGTGCACCTTTTTTCAAAAGTTCAAAATGCATATACTCATTGTATATGTGCAGCCCTTGACGAAAGCCTGTTTTTGCACATTTTTTCAAATGTACTAATTCTTCCATGTGCATTTTTGAAATGTGTGCATATATTGAGATACATTTTCTTGTTTGCAAAACAGCTCCAGCAGCCTGCAAATTGCATTCTGGTCCAACCTTGGGGGACTCCAATGCGTGTCAGCCATTCATTTTCATGGTTCCAGCTGTGCTAGGAAAGTGATCATCACCAGCAAGTGTATACCACTAGGAATCTGTGACGATCATATTGTAACAATCTGAGGGGCACCTTTGCTCATGTCTGAGAAGATCCCCTCTTGAATTCTTGCAAGAAGAATCAAGGTGGAGACAGACCACTGTGAGCAGCCGTACCCAACTTATTTTTGCCTGCACTTCTGGCCCTTCATTCACCTGCCGCTTTGTCCCCTAAAGAGTAAAGGACCCACCTCAGTGCCCACTGGTGTTGAAGCAAATGAGCTAAAAATAATTTTAGACAAGACAAGACAAGACAAGGCAGACAGACAGACAGAGGATCCCCTTAGAGCTTCTCCTCCTCCTCTCAAATGTTCATAAATAAAGACAGTGTCAACATCATAATACTGACAGTGTTTTTTCCTGCCAGGCTCTTGATGAATGAACTACGGGTTCCATTATCCCCAGTGGAACATGTTGTGCTTCATATGCTTTCCAGCTTGGACCTGGAGAGGAAAATGAAAGAGGTAAATTAGTGCTCAGACTGCAAAATTTCATGGCAAGCCTCCATTGGCAGATGTGTAATGAGAAATGCTAAAGGAATGCATTGATTTCCCAGTCACAGACAGAAACACCCTGCCTCTTGCCACCTCCCTGGAGCAGGAAGCAACAGCAGCCCTTCCACTGTTAATGTTTCAGATATTCGCATCTGACGCATCATGTGTGCAAAGAGGAATCCTGCCCCATCCTCGCTCCTCCTCGGCTGCCTGTCGGCTCTTCTCAGCGCGGAGCAGCCTGCTCTGCATATGTAACTTGCTTCACCATATTGCATATCAGGAGCTGGCTGAACATTCAGGTGAAGTCTGTAAAACATGCCCAGCTTGGCAAGTCTGAGCCAAGCCTCCGATGCTTGACATTTGAGTGGAGCACAAACAGAAATTGCCATGTGCAGCTGGCCCCGTCTGCTCTGGTTTTCTGTCTCCAGACCTTCCAATCAGGCTGAGCATGGGGGTGATTTCCTGGCAGTGCTCAGACATTTCTCTTCTGTGATGCACAAAACCAGGACTGAAAGCAGGCTGGTGCTTCTGGTGACCTCCTGCCATGTGAGATGAATCATCTCAACTGGAACGCCATTCTTTGCTAACCCAGATTTGTAAGAGTGCTCTGTATATTAAGATTGCTGTGAGAAACACCAGTGGTCTATTAGGGCATCCTTCCACGACGCGTAAAGGCTGGATGCTCCGCACAAGTGCACCCTTGTACCCGGGGTGATGGTGTGAATTTGTAGCTCTGAAAAACTCAGACCCGATCCTTTGAATGTAGGATCAGAAGCAGACCTGAACTGCTTGAAATGCTGTGCTCCTCCAGCTAACTATTCCCCTCCGATCCCTCCATGATTCAGTTTGGGAGGCAGTTCAGAACTTCGACTCCCATGCTTACCAGCAAGAGGGGACCATTCAGAGCAAGAGCAGGAGTTTCATTTCCAGTTAAAAAGAAGCTGAAAATCATATCCTATTTCTAGGATGTCATCCCTGCTAGAGCTAACTCTCCATTTCTTCTCATTTTTTGTTCTACCTTGGGAGAAGATTTATAGAATTGACAAGGCAAGGATGAGCATAGCAGGGAAAAAGCTTTGGAAGATGACTGATCACCAATAAAGATGATTAAATTGTCATGATCGTCATCGTCATCGTCAGCAGCATCAGCATCAGCATCATCAGATAGCTTTTGAGTCAAGCCAAGAGAAGGTCGCCAGGCACTAACGGCGAGACACCTTGTGCACAGCTGTGTTTAAGGATGGCCGTATGCACATGCATGATGTCTGTGTAATTGCTGCAGGAAGCATAAGTGCAGCAGGCATTTCCTGCAGCAGCCACAGTATGATTGGTAGGCTGCCCTGATCCTGCGTGATTTGGGGTGCAGAATGGAAGAAACAGGTGCTACAGAAAATATTGTATAGCAAAACTTTTAAAATAAAAGGGTTCTGTTTCTGCTAGCTATAGCATTTCACAGTGGCCTTTTTTAAATTTTCTGTGGCTATATTATATAACTGCTCTTCAACCTGCTTTTTTGGAAGCAGGAGTTATATTTTAGAAATAAAGGGAAATTAAAAAGATAGGCCTTTGTGTGATGCATGTCTTATGCCTAAACTAAGGTGCAAGTCCTTACAGGATGATGCCTATATAGAATGATTCTAATCAAGGTTGCATCTTCCTATAATTCTGAGAAAGCACGCTCTGTCTACTTGGTGCCCTCCAGATTTGTTGGGCTGTAATTCCCACCATGCCCCAGGCATAAATTTCAATTATTTTTAA
This sequence comes from Varanus komodoensis, assembly GCF_004798865.1. NCBI lineage: Eukaryota > Metazoa > Chordata > Lepidosauria > Squamata > Varanidae > Varanus > Varanus komodoensis. The sequence continues at coordinate 730,381 of NW_025336668.1, read as the reverse complement.
ATATGGCACCAGAAAACTGTTGTAGGCAGGCACGGTCCTCTTCCTCAGAGCTCTCCATGTTGCAGGTGACCTGGCATCACCAGATGTGAACACTCCCCATCCGCTGGATCCCATGAACTTTATCCTCATCTCTACTCTGCCTCTAAACTCAGACCTTTACTTGTCACCACTGAAGCAACTGGCAAACATGTATGTGCGGAAAAGTTACAGGAGCACCATGAGCTGAAGCTAAAACCAGCTCTTTCTCCCAGATGCCGAAAGCGATCCAAGTTTGTACCGCCATGCATGCACATAGCAAAAAACATGTGAGCATGCGTCACTGGCATCAGCATTCACAGCAATACGTGGCATTTCTTACCTGAAGGGACATCCAAGAAAGCATCTTGCTGCGTGCCATTGGACTGGCTCCAGCCTTGTGGTTTTTTCATCCTTCCAGTCACTCCCAGCAGTACGCCAGTGCCCTGGGAAAGCAGCCCCAAAATTGGAGTGGGTACCTATGAAGGGAGTCTTTTTTTCTCTTGATTGGGCCAACTGTAAATGACCTGTGACACTCAGCAGTGTTATGACCTGGCTGGAAAGGCAGAAGTGGAGCCAGATTTCACCACCACCACCAGAAGGAACCCTATGGGAGAAGACTGCTGGCTGATAAGGCTTGTGCAGCAATTTCCTGTGGCTGTAGCTCGGGATGTGTTATTTGTCTCCAGAACCTTCACATTTCTATGCTCCACAAGTGATTTATGGTACTAAAAATGTGGACTGTTCTCATACCTCGCAGCATTTATATTAAGATGCTTTTCTCATCTGCACTGCGTAATGTTGAGCTTGGAAGAGACTTCCCCTCCCCTCCTCTCCGCTCTTGCTTGCTAGCTTTCATAGTTCCTCTGCATAGGTCCAAACAGATTTGTTTCAAGTTAAATTGACTCCAGGGTTTCTTCTCTGGATTCAACACAACCATTCTGAGTGGGACCTCATGGCCTTACTCGTCAGTCAGGTGGCCACTGGGCAGGGAAATGTAGCTGAGTGAGTGAAAGGGGTCCTCCACCGGTAATGGGGGGATTTCTCACCCAGTCCTGAGGAAGGGTGGCAGGTCGGCCACAGGGCATGTGCTGTGCCTGCAGGAGGCCCCACTATTGCTCTTTGACTCACTGGGGCAGGGCTACACATCAGTCCTGCCTGAAAAAGTACTGCCCATCAGTGGCCACCTTGCTGCTCACCTCTGACTCCAGAACATTTGTGAACTAGGGAGCAGGCACCGGGAGCCCCTCGGTTCTTGAGAGAGCCACTGTTTCCCTCATCCCTTCCTTTCGAGAATTATCCATTCAGAGCTGCTTTCTACTCCTTGCTCTTTAACCTGTGACCAACCCATAGGACAACCTCTCTTCTTTTTCCCTGACAAGGTGTAAACGATGCCCATGGGATCGCTGCTACCCACATGCACACCGACACTCTGAAAGAACCATCACTTTTACTTTGGCAGAAGCTGTGTTTCTCTTTCAGTAAGAAATATCCTTCTGCGTGCTTAATACATTTACCTTTGGCCAACTGAAGGCCAGTCTGGGGAAAGTCTCCTAGGACAGGTTACTGGAAGGCAAGCAGGTTGAGGGGGGGGTGGATGGCGCTCAAAAGGGAGGTTTTGGAGGCGCAAGCCTTGACAATACCTCTAGTTAGTAAGGTGGGGAGGCGGAGGAGAGCACCGCCATGATGCGAAAGGAGGTGGTTAGAGGGATTAGACAAAAGAGGAACCTCTGTAGGAAATGGGTACTGAGGCAAATAGACAGACAGGTATACCGGGAGGAGGAGGCCCGTTGCAGAAGGATTCTTCGCAAGGCTAAGGCGGATTACGAGCTGAGACTTGCCAAGAATATCAAGAGCAACAAAAAGGGCTTCTTTCAGCATGTAAATAGGAAGAGGAAGGGGAGACAAGTGGTGGGACCGCTAAATAAGGAGGAAGGCGATCCAGTGACTGATACGGGGGAACAGACACAGATGCTAAATGACTATTTTTCCTCTGTGTTCTCCCCAAAGCAGGACGGCGGAGATCCGCATACGGGATTAGATGATTAGAGTCACCCCCCCTTGAAGTCAAGGGGCTCCTCAGGGCATTGGACATTACAAAGGCGCCAGGCCCTGACAGGTTACACCCGAGAGTACTTAGAGAGTTGGCAGGGGTTCTCTCACGCCCGCTGGCCTCCATTTTTGAGACCTCATGGAGAACAGGTGAAGTTCCAGAGGACTGGAGGGTGGCATCCGTGGTCCCAATTTTCCAAAAGGGTAGTAGAAAGGACATGGGGAATTATAGACCAGTTAGCCTTACATCCATTGTAGGAAAAACAATGGAAAGGCTCATAATAGAGAGAGATCTAGTGATGCTAGACAGGGAAGGGAGGCTGGCAGCCACACAACACGGCTTCTGCAAAAACAGGTCCTGCCAGACAAACCTTGTGGAATTCTATGACAAGGTTTTGAGATGGCTAGATGGAGGGGATGCAGTGGATGTGGTTTACCTGGATTTCAGCAAGGCCTTTGACAAAGTACCCCATGATATCCTGGTGGAGAAACTGAGGAGTTTTGGGATACACCTAAGCACTGTCTGGTGGATTAGGGCACGGCTGACAGACCGAAAGCAGAGGGTAACCATTAGTGGGGAATCATCGGGATAGTGGCCAGTGACAAGCAGGGTCCCCCAGGGCTCGGTCCTGGGACCAATCCTGTTTAATCTTTTCAAAAATGACATGGAAAAAGGGGTGACCAGTTTGCTGATCGAATTTGCAAACAACAGTAAAACAGGAACAGTGGCCACAACTGAGGAGCAGGTACTCTAGATCCAGAAGGATCTGGACAGACTATGGAAGTGGGCAGGAGACAACAGGATGGCGTTCAGTGGGGATAAGTGCAAGGTCTTGCACTTGGGGCACAGGAATGGGCGTCATAAGTACAGGTTTGGGGACAAGTGGCTGGAGAGCAGCACTTGTGAAAGGGACCTCGGGGTGCTGGTTGACTGCAGGCTAAACATGAGTCAGCAGTGTGATGCGGTGGTCAAGAGGCCGACTGCCACCCTTGGTTGCATAGCCAGAAGTGTGGCTTCTAGATCGAGAGAGGTATTACTACCACTTTATATGACTCTGGTGTGCCTGCAGCTGGAGTACTGTGCTCAGTTTTGGGCACCTCATTACAGAAAGGATATAGCCAGGATAGAGTCAGTGCAGCATAGGGCCGCAAGGTTGGTGGCCGGTTTGCGGGGGTTGCCATATGAGGCGAGACTGAGGGAACTGGGTCTCTTCAGCCTGGAGAAGAGGAGACTCAGAGGGGATCTGTTGGCAACATACAGGTTTGTGAACAGATGACACACAGAGATGGGTAGAGACCTGTTCTCCCCTGCAGAGGAAGGCAGGACACACTCCAATGTAGCAAAGCTCAGGGAGCCAAGGTTCCATTTGGATGCCAGGAAGCACTTCTTGACAGTCAGGACCCCGAGGGTGGGGAATGGGCTTCCATGGGGGGTCGTTGAGGCCCCATTGGTGAGGATGTTCAAAGATAGGCTGGACATGCACATGGTGGGCATGTCGTGAGTGGAGCCGGCTGGTGCTGGAGGTCAGATTAGTTGGCCTGGGAGGCCCCTTCTGACTCACTCTGTTTCTATGTTTCTAATAATGCTTCACAGCCATTTATGCAGAATGTGTACAAAGCATTAAGCATTAAGTTTCACCCTCGCTAGATCCCCTCTAAAAAGTAGGTCTTTCACAGGCTTCTTTCCAAGCATGGATTGAAGAGGGAGTGCCTCTCTGACCGGAACAGGTGCTCTGCTCGCCAGCTGACCACAGGTGGGAACCTTAATTTCCACAGGCTGCCTGAGCAGGGGAATCGGTCAGCGGGCTCTCCCCCTCCCCTCAACCCCAACCAAGGCTAGCTTTTCCAGCATGCCCTTGCCCAAGGTGGCCCTCACCTCCCAAGAGGCACAGCAAGCAGGAGGCAGGGCAGAAAAAGGGCCCGGGGGGGGGGGTGGATCTCTGCTGGTGCAGTGAGCCATCGTTCCAAGTGGATCTATAAGAACCAGATGTAGCCCTGGCTGCTTGCACCAGGACAGCCAGGTCTCTGATCGCAGGATGCCACTCACCCGGTGATTGCTCCAGCCTCGCCCATGTTACATGGAAGGGTCTCCATGCCACGGTGCATATGGGGGCATGATGGTGTGGAGAAACACCATCTGTGTGAGCCAACCCTCAGTTACCAGAAATGTACTAATAACTAGTATTAGTGCACAGCATAAAGGAGTGATTCAGAAAATACAACTGAGCCCAGCCTACATGTTACATTCATTCCTACTTGTGTGTGTCTGGGTTTGGTGTAACAGCTGCAGGCACCCTACAACCAAGGGTGGGGCAGTGGCACAGGGGAAGGGAGTTAGCCATTTCCCCCTCGCTGCAGTCCCTATGACTCCCCCCCCCCAGCTGTTTCCCAGGGGGGCGAAAGGGAAAGCAGCTTTCCCCTCTGAGGAATGCCTCTCCTGCAGAAGGTGGTAGCGCTGGAGTGCAGGTGGATTATGCATGCACTATCCTGCTGGTTTTCCTGAGTTGGGGGGCAACAGTTAATTCCCAGCCTCAGCCCTGCTCTGGACTGCAGGGTCCTGAAGCTGCCACTCAGACAAAAGCAAACGCACATGAAAAGGTTTGTTGAACGCGGTGTCTAGCTTGGCCCTCATCCACTGTTCCTTCTCTCACTCTTCTTTCAGGAAGTGAAGAGCAAGCAGCTCATGGAGGGTTTTCAGCAGCCTTCTGTCTCAGCGCTGACCAGGTGGAGAAGAATGCTGCGGGAATACTGGATTGGCACCAAGCGCCCGCAGCCTTCCTGCATGACCGGGACTGCAAGCCTGCGCATGCCGGGTCACTGGGCAGAGGTCAGATGTCTCTGCTCCCTTCCTAGAAGGTTTGGAGTGGAGTGAGCTGCTAGCTTTCATCCTTCCTTGCAATTATATAGGGCAGAATTCCCCCTCCCTCAGGCGAGCAGCCAGCCTGCCACTCCGGATTCATTCAAATTATGCCAAAGCGTGAACTGAAGCACAGCCACGGGCCAGGCAAACGAGCCCTCAGTCCGGAGGTGCAGTGCTGCCTGTCAAGAGCAACAGTCTCTAGTGCTCGGGAAAGGTTTTGCTTCTAGCAGCCTGAAGATGAGAAAGATCGGGCGAGGGGACAATAAGGAAAGATAATGATTCCATCTTTGCAGAGGAAATGGCAAGTGCAATTAGAATCGCCATCTGAGTTGTGATCAAAATTCTGATTAATTGCTTACTGCTGTTTCTCAGAGAAGAAATTAGTGCATATCTAATTGGTTTTGCTGACATGCTCCCTGTGCCAAGTTTGCCCAAATTTAAGTGCAGAGAATGCTGCATCAGAGAAAGAGAGTTGCAAGTGGTGGGGAGGGGTGGAGGGGGAAGGAGCCATGATATTGATGACCCTCCTTGCAGGCGTGCATGCGCATTCGAAACCTGCCCGACGTATGCTTCTCTGTGTGCACGTCTATGGGGTATCCCTATCTCATGCCGATATCCATTGATACATTCTTGCAAATATGCTAGGACTGAGCTGAGGCTTCCCAGAGCTCATTTAGAAATGGCTTTGGCTGTTCACCAGCTATGGCCTCTCCTAGAGAAATGCGTTACATAAGTCCCGGTCAGATTTTTGGGGCACACTCTGTGTGGGTTACCTTTTGAATCCCAGGAAGAGGCTACAATGGGTGCACAGTTGGTATATGAAACAAGTGCAGGGGAATGTACTGTGCCAGCATCTAAAACCAACACTGGTGGCCAGTTTATTTCTGGACACTGCAAAGGCCTTCACCTTCATTCCAGGACCTGGACCCTTGAAGACTGCCTGCTCCCACATAAACCCGCACAACCCTCAGAACATTCCTCAGAGGCGCCCATCGGGGGATGAGCAATTTCATCCGCAGTGCCTTGCCTCAGGGCTGCCCTTCTTCTGTCCATTTGCCTGGCTCCTTCACTCTGATCTTCAGAAGAGACCAGATGTCTCTTTTTGGCCTCCTCCATGCATCCACACAAATTATTGCAGTGATATGGTTGTATTTAGGTGCCCTGTGAATCATTAAGATTACAAGGAAGAATACCAATATGCACAATGAGTAAATACAACAGTTTTGAATTTTCATGCTCAAATGAGCATTTAAAAATGTATTAAAGAATTGTACTTTTAATAGCAATACAAAAATCCAGCTTGAATAGGCGATTGCCGTTGCAGCATCTCCTGGAGCAGGAGCACTTGACTCTGATCTACCCTGCACCCTGCTGTGTTCAGCATTCAGCAGCTGGCTGTGGAGGATATATAAAATACATCCCTCTGATCGTTGGCTACGGGAAACAGTGCTTGACAATGGGAAAGTGCCAGCCATAGTCATGCTTACTCCGGGGCCGTCTTAACAGCATTACGGGCCCCGGGCAAAGCAGTGTACTGGGGCCCCTACGACAACTACAACTACTGTCAATTTTGAAGTTTTCCGATCTTGCGAGGGTTAACATGCACAGATTAGGATGGGCCCACAGGCAAGTTCCCCTCAGGCCCATGCGTGAAGATGGCCCTGGCTTACTCACTGGTTCATGGTCCTTGCTTGTTCCCTATTTCATTATCCTTCCCTCAAATAGCAAACTGTGCCTGTCACTCCAAAGCAGAACCACTGAGAAGCAAGAGCAAAAGTACTGGCATGGTTGGGGAACTCTCAGCATTGCAAAAGCACAAAAGAGGTGCTGGTATTAGCAGCCAAAGTCCTAAATTCCTTTGGGCAATATTACCTGAAGGACTGTATCCGCCTGTGCTCTTCCTCAGCAGACAGTTGGCCAGAGCTCCTCCCAAGGGAAATCACTGAGAAGAGGGCCGTTTCTGCTGTGGCACTCCAGCTATAGAATGAACTTCCCAAAGAGGCTCGCCTGGTAATTCCGTTGGACTCTTTCTGGCACCAAAAAGGACTTATTCCCCCTAGAATTTTCAATCTGTTTTGAAGTCTGCATCATATTTTAAACCTCTGTACTGCTGTTAGGTCTTACTCTCGTTTGTACTTCTATTTTATACTGTAGTTTTAACCATTTAATTTTTAAATACTGTATTTCTTGTTATATTTTATATTTTGAAATGTTAATTTTTTTAAATTGATGTGAATCCGTAGAAATTTGGCTATTGGATGGTATACAAATATAATAAAATATATAAATAAACGTTAAACTACACAGTGAAGACAGAACAGGTTTAGTGGTCACAGATTGCTGTGTCTGTGAGGTGCAGAGGGCCAATGCAAGGCAGGGTGGGATGGGATGGGATGGGGTGGCATGGAATGGAGTATGCTGGAAGAGGGCATGGGATGGCTCCACACTGGAACATTTTGTTGCGAGTCCCACTTTGCAGAGCTCTCCTGGTGAGTTGAAGTTTTGTTTCCTTGTTTTTATATTGGATTGTTTTACCTTGTTCCTGGTTTTAAAGTGTGAGACTGATTTTGGTATTTGGACTGCTTTTCTTGAATTGTTTTACTTTTGCTGCATATATAGCATGTTGATGTCTCAGTGAGGAAAAGGAAACTGGAAGGAAGAATTAGCCTGCTTGAGTGCCAGTCAGCTTAGGATAACTAATCCTGGGTGAGAATTAGAGTTATGGCATTGTGTATTACTTTCATTTATTTTATTATTACATTTATTACCTGACGCTGCCCCCCACAAGGAACCCAAGCTTGCTTATGCGGTCTTTCTCCTCCTCATTTTATCTTCACAACAATCCTGAGAAATGGAGTAGGCCAAGAAGCAGAGACTGGCCCAAAGTCACCCAGGGTATTTTATGTTCAGGTCTAAAATATTCATGTCTACGACTGGTACCCCATTCCAAATCTGAGCCCTCTAGTGTTCTGTCACCAGAATGGTGCATAAAAAGTACCCTCCCCATGCCCAAGTGCCCTCTATCCTAAGAGCCTTAAATACACTGCAATACTCTGTTCAGTGGTGAGTTAACAGCCATCAATAATTCTGTGGCAATGTCCTTTACAAGCGCCAGAAACATAAATACAGGCTTGTGCTGTATTTGGATATAATGTTCAATATAATGAACAATATGATTTTTTGACTGAATTAATATGTTGAATCTGAATTCTGGAAATCCTCTAGATTAAACATCTAAACTTGACTTCAAATCTTGAATTCTGAAACACTTTTAATACCAGGGTGGGCTTGGGGACACTCTTAACAATTAAGTTCAGCATCCTATGAAAGAGGATTACTGACTTTTCCTTAACATGTGTTGATAGAAAGTATAAGGCACAGGTTCTTTCATCTGAGATAAAATGTACAGAAAATCACACAAGGTAACCCACCAACAGAGCAAACTTTGGAATGCACATCTGGAAGCTGGTGCTAGCTCTTTGCACTGGTATTGCTTTCAGAGAGATGCATCCAAACTTGCATCCTCGTCCACATTCTAGTGCAACTGGCCACAAATAAGTACTTTTAAATGACTACAATTACACTTGAGTGTAAGTTGTCTACCCATTAGGTGTATTTAAAGTAACCTTAATAGCTTTTCTCCTTGCAACAGAGAAAAGGAGAATGAAATTCAAGCTGCTTTATAAGTAACAATCTTTCTTTTTTTCTTGTCTTGTGAATTAATTGTTAAAGAATTTGTTTTAGATTAATGGCCTGCTAGCTGCTTGGGGTGGTTTTGGTTTGTTTTTGTTTTCTTTTGCTCCTCAGATTTTGCTCTTTTCCTTCAGATGTTCCTCCCCAGTATTCAAATTTATTTCTTAATCATGGCCATTTAACCCTGGAAGGAAATAATGTTCTGTGATCAATCAATAATTACTTTTGTTTTCCGGTACCCTCTCTCTCTTATCGCTCTAATCTTCTATAGTTGTCTCTTTCCCCTTCCAGACAGCTTTATTAAATTCAGATACCTCCTTAAGAGCCCTCCTCGCCTGTGTGCTTCTTCTGGTCTAACTGCCTTACAGTGCAAAAAAATAAAAAGGACCACCGCCTGCAGATTTCCATTCCCATTGCTGTCTTGCAGCAGAACTGAGCTCATTTCCCCACTGCACTCTCTTTAACTGGATGCAGCTTTGCTTACTTCGAACCAGTGGGAAGAAGAACAAGCTAGGAGCAGTCAGATTCTGTTTCTGGCATTCAAATCAAACCTAAACCCTATTTAGGCATTTTCCCTCCACAAGCAACACTGCAGAGAGACGGAACATGGTGGCAAAGCCGGCACCCCTGACTTGCTGTCAGGTCCCCATCTCCTGGCCCCACACGCTGGGGGAAGACCTGAGTGGGAGAAGCCTGCTGAACATGCATGGTGGCGACCTGTGACCCTCGACCCTCACCATATCGGGTGTAGGCTATTCCGTGTTCTCTCCAGTGCCTGAACTGTGCAGCAACATTCCTATCATTATCACTTGGAGCAGGGATCCAGTCTTTTAAAAGTTTGTTTAATGCATATACCAGATTACATGCTGTGCAATGCTTCAATCACATATGTCTACCCCTTTCAAAAATGCTTATTACAGAAAAAAATATCACTTTTTACTAGAAAACTATTCCCACCATTTGTAATTGGCCTGTAGTCTGATTTATATTGCAAAAGTTTCACTCTCTTATTTGCTTTTTGTGAGAGCACGGGGGGAGGGCAGTGGGTGGGGGGGGGGAGATTGCTGAGAAGCGGGATGAATTTTTTTCATCAGTCTTCACAGCAGAAGATAAGCCCAACCCTGTCCCTGAGCTTATGTATTCTGGAAGGGAGTCCAAGGCATTAAGGCAGATAGTGGTGACAAAAAGGGAAATTCCCAACCTAATTGACCAACTGAAGGCCAGCAAGTCACCCAGTCCAGATGGTCTCCATCCAAGAGCCGGCAAAGAACTCAAACATGAAATCACTGAACTCCTTACCAAAATATTCAACATGTCCCTAAAATTAGCCCTTGTACCAGGAGATCGGAGAATGGGCAATGTCACATCAGTTTTTTAAAAGGGGTCCAGGGGGAGTCTGGGAAAGTACAGGCCAGTGGTGGTTTTGAAAAAGGGATTGGGCTGGTTCCTGAAGGAGGAGGCTGCCGGTGGCTACCAGCCGTGCTGGCTGTGTGCTGCACCCTTTAGCAGAGGGGGCCTGCCTGCACGCACCAGTTGCTGAGGAGCCTGGGCTGGTGCAGGTCTTGCATGCCTCCTGCTTGAGGGATCCCGTGGCAGCTGGCTTGCCACTGTGTGAATGGAGTGCTGGACCTTTGGACTGATCCAGCATGGCCTTTTTTATGTTTTTCTTTTTATGTTCTTAGAACAGAGATTCATGCAGATTCAGTTCTCAGATGCTAAGCCTCTGTTAATCCTTCCTTGGCAAACTATGGATAACTGCAGTCCCCTTCATATTTAGACAGGTCTGACTTGCAATCAAAGCTCTGCTTGATCAATGAAAATATGTCTTGGGAGCTTCTCTGCTTTCAAAGGTAACTGCGTCTCTGTGATGGTGATACTGCATGTTTATGCAGTATGATAAACAAATGGACCTAACTGATGTAGTTTTAAAAATGCTCCAAGCTTTCTTCACTAATGGTCCAGATTAAAAAGATATTATCAGTGAAGTACTACCATGGGAGTGGATTACTTTTTAAAGATGGTTTCTTCTCGTTTGTCCACAAAGACATTGGTGTAAGCTGGAACTATGCATGGACTGGCGTGTGATATGATTCTCCTTCCTTTCACCGATTGTTACGGAACCATTACTGATATAGACTTGTTTCTTAATAATACAGCCTTTGGATGCCATCCAACTGTGATGTCTGTGGCCCTTCAAACTCAGAGGATTGCAGATACAGAGAGTGGGAGAAGTACAGAGACAAACGTTTCCTCCAGTACCATCCTGAAAAGCACTGAGCCAATTTCGCCCAACTGCGTGGCACTTTGGAATGGGAGAGTGGGAGGCTGAAGCACAACTTGGACACATCATGCCTTGGTGGCACCAGTTTCTTCCCCCTGCACCACCCAAAATGTCCATCTCTGAGGTCACTCTTATGATCCAGGGGACACAGTCAGTGCAGATCCTTCTGTGCTGGCTATAGGTGGGTGAGACGGATCTAAGCACAGCTCCCCAGCTACAAGATGGGACTGGTTTTCGGCCTTGTAGCTGGAGACCCGAGCAACTGTCTGACTGTCTAGAGGCTGTCTAGTGGACACAGGGTATGACTGGAAGGGGCCAAGGAGGCCTTCAGGTCCAAACCCCTCCTGGTGCAGAACGCCAAGTCACAGCATCCCACTCAGCTGACTGTCCAGTTTTGCCTTGAATGTCTCTAGTGTGGGACAGCCCACTTTTTGCTAGTTTTTTTAATTCAGGATATCACAGGACACCTTGCTGAATACTTTGTTAAAGCCTAGGTAAATTATGTCCCATTTCCTGCTATCCATTTGCAATGTTACCCAGTCAAAAATTGAGATTAGGTTAGTTGGGCATGACTTACTCTTAAGAAAGCCATGCTGGCATATGCATGATAGCTTCACTTGCATAGATTTTTTGTTCCCACAAACAAACAAATCTGGAATTTAGGTCTCTCATTCTGCCACTGACAGCTGTCCAGCTGGGAATAGCCACCATGCCATACCCAGTTTGCCTCTATAAAGACTTGGTCCTTAACAGCTGTATTTTCTCAGGATTCTGGAGCTTAAGTAAATATGGAAAGCTCTTAACAAAACATATTAAGGTTTTTTATTAATACTTTTTGAATTTTTTGAATTTGTTTCACTGTGATAGAGGCTACTAACATGCAGGTTTTAAAGCTCTGTCTTATTTATTACGTGCTCTGCCACCCAGTAACTGAGGCTCTCTGGCTCATTCACAGCAACAGAAACTGCAATGCTGGATCAGGCTTTGCTGTATTAAGTAGCCTGGCCATCCGTTCTTGCACAAATTGTCTGAATCGGTGCCGCATTCTTCCCATCAGGTGCCTGGGCTCAGTGTTTGCAGACCTCCATACAAAGCTTGCTGTCCTGGCCGCCTTTTGTAGGGTGTCCTCCCCGTCAGACCCTTAAGAGTTAGCAGCTGAATCTGGCATGCCAGAATAACTTTACTTTTTCACTTCTTTCTGATGAAGATATTTGTTTCATAGAAACTATTAAGATGGCATTTGTTTTTGATTAAGTAGCTACCCTTGAAGTGAGTTGAGGAGAAATGGTGATTCAACCAAACATCCACAGAGATGACCCAGTAATTCAAAGGTTTTTTTATTTTTCTTTTTTTAATATTCTGTTTCTTTCCTTTTCCCTTCCCTTCCCTTCCCTTCCTTTTCCTTTTTTGAATGGCTTATTTAGAGAGGCAATTAATGTACTGCAAGCAGCACCTCTTGAATAAAATGAGCTTCTGGAGGAATGATTTGACAGCTCCGCAAGAGGGGATTTTTCCCATAGATATTACTGTGGTTGCTGCCCACTATCACAGCTGCCCCTAGTTAGCAGCAAAGGATACAGATTCTTTACTGTGGCAGATGATATGAGTACTGCAGAATTCAGGAAGAACCGCTGAACAGGGCTGTGGAAAACAAATGACAGCCACTCGAAACCTGTTGCTCTCTGACAACTTCTACCCCCAGCCCACCCCACAACCTCCGCCACCAAATACAATAAAAACAGCACAGTGGATGGCTGATTGATGTGGGTGAAATAACCAAGAAAGTTCAGGAATTCATCTAGGCATCATGAGCTGGTGACATTCATATTCTGAGCACTTTATTGTTGGACTTTAGTTCTGGAGCACCTTAATTACAGTTCAAATCTGTACCAAATTTTTTCTTCCAAATTTTTCTTCCACCTAGTTCCCGAGATCTTGAAAAATCTTATCCACACCCTCCTGAGAAATTATGGATCCCTGGACTGAACGGGACATGTGCTGCCTGCATGGCTAACATCTGTTCATAAGCAAGAGAAGGGGCTTTTGCAGGGGGGGTCTACAGGGATGCTTGTCCAGAAGCAAGCACAGCCACCTGGGGTTGTGACTCCTGCAAGCCCATGCGGACTTCCTCTCTCCATCCAGCTCCTGTTACAGCAAAGGATGCTCTCCGTGGTCCAAGCATGTTTGCTCACCTGCAGGGGGACTTGGAAGCAGCATTCCCGCTTGAGAAGGGGCTCTGGTACTCAGACGATAAAACACGCCCCGTGTGCAGCCACAGAAGGCACTGAGAGTGTCAGGCCCCATAGCAGTTGACAGCTGCATAGCTGCAAATAGCATGTTGCCCAGAGCTCTATCTGGATGAGTTATGGGGAGAGGCGCACTTAATTAACTTGACTTAAGTAATCCCTGATGCAGGGCAATGTGACCTTTTCGCTATGTCACATGCCACATGGAATTCCACATCAGTACAATGCTGTGTCACCAGCGATTTTTTATTTTATTGGGATTGTGGAATTGCACTTCCATGCAGTGACTGGTATATGTCACATCCCAGAGAACAGGTGCTCACCGATTCCACACGTGGGCACACAGAAGCACGCACGTAATCCCTGACTTCAAAGACAAGAACCAAATCGCCTCCACACAAGGTGTCCCATGCTGTCGCTGGCCTTCTCCCCCACTCCTCTCACCTGAGAAAGCCAGTCGGGATGTGGCAGGAGGAGGGGCCCCCTGAAGGCGTAGGGAAGCACACAGCCACCGTGCTCTCCGCAGGTGCTCTTTCAACCGTGGCATCAGGGCCGTTTGCAGCTGGATCCCACCCATGCGTGTGGACACTCGCAAACGCACAGGCTCCCGCCTGAGGCCTGCCTGGCACCAACTCGCTTGTCTTTTCAGTACCAGATCAAGACCCCCCCCCCCCCCGTGACAGGGCAGTCCACACACTTGGTTGTTATATCGAGCCATTATGCCAGCCGCTTAACAGGTCTCATGACTAAATTTGTGCAAGCTATTGTCACTTTTAAAATGTGGGTTTAACTGTGGCTAATAAATTTGGCACTGCAATTGTTATGATGTTTTTATTGTTATCTGTACTTTATATTTAAACCTTTTTATGTTCCCGCTATTTTAAAATTTAATTGAGTTTAACTGGGATTTTAGTATATCAATGGCCAGATGCTGTGGGGTTTGTTTTATTCTACTTATTTATTGTAAGCCATTCCGAGACATTTGTAGGGGACAAGATAGAAAAACTTTTAATAAATAAATATGGTATTTTGTGGTATTATATGTATGGTTGTAAACCACACAGAGAGCTTCAGCTATTGGGCAGTATAGAAATGAAATTATTATTAATACGGTAATACCCCGGTTCACGAACACTTCTGTTCACGAACAATTCGGTTCGCGAACAGAAAGTCTGGCAAAATTTTGCTTCCATTTGTGAACTCCACATCAGGTGACAAACACGATTGCAACCATCTTCTCTGCGCAAACGTGATCACGGCCATCTTCCCCGCACCACAACCACGTGTCAGAGAGTGTTCAAGCGGGGAAGATGGCCGCGATCATGTTCACATGGCCATGAATGCGGCCATCTTCCCTGCTCTGACACGTGGTCACAGCTTCCTCTAGTTGAGATCGCGGTCGCAGACGCTCCCTCCAAACAATAACCTCCTCCTCACCCACCTTCCTGTCCTCTATGCCAGAAGTCACCTCAAGCAAGGTTTGTGTTCTCTCTCTTCATACTCTACTGTACTGTACTTTGTTCCATATTTTTGCGGTTAAAAAATACATATGGTTCAGAATGATGTAACCTTATTTACATTGAACCTTATGGGGAAATCTGACTCGTTCGCAACCAGTTCATGGAACGAGTTAAGTTCATGAGCCAAGGTACCACTGTACTGCCAATTTTTTTAAAAAAAATTCACTCTCTCTTTCGGTAATCTCACAAACATACCACTTCTCAGAAGATCAGCATGGGCAAAATTGCCTCCTCTCTGTTATCACAAGTGCTCAGGGTCCATGACCGAGCACTTACACCCCACACACAAGGCATACATGTCATGTCACATGGAAGAAGCTGAGAAAACACACTGAGGGACACTTCCACGTCCCTCAGTGCGCCATCAGAGTCAAAATATGCAACGACATGGTACATCTTTAAACCATGGTAGGCCATGAAACGCAAATGAAGGAACCACCCAGATCAGCCACAATAAAATCTGTGGCAGGCAGCCCTGAAAGAAACAAAAGAAGAATCTCTCTTAAACTTTGAAAATCAAAATTGGTTTGTTTGTTTGTTTGTTTATTTATTTTCGATTTATATCCTGCCTTTTTCCTACGAAGGGCTCAAGGCAGCTTACATCATTCTCCTCCTCCATCTTATCCCCACCATAACAACCCTGTGAGGTAGGTTGGGCTGAGAGTCTGTGACTGGCCCAAAGTTACCCAGTTGGCTCCATGGCTGAGTGGGGACTAGAACCCAGATCCTCTGAGTCCCAGTCCCATGCTCTTAACTACTACACCATATTGTCTCTATAGAAGGGACTATGGTTTTTAAAGAGGCACTGAAATGAAAATATCTGGCTGTAGTATTATGACAGGGGAAGTTGCTTTGAAACAATGGTTGTTAATCAACTAAAAATGGTTTGATTTGGATCCCAGGAAGTACTTCCTGACAGTTAGGAGGGTATGGAATGGGCTTCCACGGGAGGTGGTTGAGGCCCCATCAGTGAGAGTGTTCAAAGAGAGGCTAGACATGCACATGATGGGCATGTCGTGAGCGGAGCCGGCTGGAGCCGGGGGTCAGACTAGATGGCCCAGGAGACCCCTTCTGACTCGCTGTGTTTCTATGTTTCTAAAACTCCTGTCTTCTTGATAAAGAAACAACAGACTTATTCAGGCCGCAACAAAAACCTTCTGCATTTTATTAACCTTCTGTTTGGATGAAGAAATCTTCATCTTGGCTTCATAACTCAGCTAGTGGATTGGCCCCATTACCTTTGTTATTATGAATATATTCATTTCAGTAACATGGAGACCAAAGCAGGGAACATCAAGCAACTTGTGATTCTGAGAAAGACTAGCATCTTATGTTCACATACATGAGTGAAGTCCCACTAAACCCAGTGTTGACTTACTGAATCAACATGTATAGGACTACACTGTTAATTTCAATGCAGTTTCCAGTGCTCATATTAGTAATGCTAGCATCTTACATAGCTGTACAGAAGCTATTGGAGCGGACACAGGAGAAATACACTGTCCAGAGAACTGAGAATGGGGGCGGCATGCTTGCATTTCAGTGCATTTTAATGATATTTTCCCTAATATAAACAGTGTTGTATCCTATCTATATTGGAAAACATTCCAAAATTCAGAAAAGTGCAAATTTCAAAGGAATAACATTCAGTTCGCACAGTGGTTTGAATGTCTGAACTTTCAGGTGTAAACTAAATAAATTTCTTCCCCACCCCTTTTTACAGCAAGGGTAGGCAGTAGGACCAATGGCTCTACTGGCAGTCCCTAGGTGATTTCAAGCGAATTAACAAGGTTCCCTATTATTTAACAGCAGCAATGACAAAAGGATTTCTCCTTGGACTTCTAAATTACAAATGGACTAAAGAGGCTTCTAAGTTATGCAACTACAATAAAGCAAGCTTAGGATAAACAGGAATGGTTCTGTTTATGGAAAGAACAAATTCCATTCAGTTCTGGTACTCAGAACTAATTCTGCAGTTTATAATTCTTTGATTTTAATGAGATTTCTTTTGCTAGTGGATCTTACATTTCTAGCTTTAAAAAGTAGACCACACAAGCTTGTATTAGATGCTTTTGCCATATTTATCTTGGACAAATCAATCCATATTTCACTTCCATCATTGTTTTGTTGTGGATACTTTTGGTGGCCCCATCATATCATCATGATTCATCTTACTGATTTGCCCAAAGGAACCATCAGCTCTCAGATAAATCAGGTAATCATCTGCTTAACTGACCACCAGCATGTGATTTAAGTGTCTCTCTTGATTGATAGATGAAGAATGTCTATCTGGATGTATGTATATATGTATGTATGTATATATATGTATGTATTTAATGCATATGTCACACTGTTAGCCAAAAAGTCTCTCTGGCCAGCTTAGAATCCATGACACAACAATAAAATGAGCCAAAACACATTTCAAGTTATAACAATAAAACAATAGGATAAAACCAGACTACAAACTATAAGGAAACAACAATACAATACTTTTAAAAGATCAATGTCATTACTAACTGCAATCTTTGTCTTTATGCTGGTTAATACTGGATAGCCTTGTTTTGCTGTGTGGAGATGGGTGTGGCCCCAAAAGGTAGGATGTAAATCAGTGGAACTAGCCACGTAGGAAGGGGATTAGTTTAAATAAGATTTAATCTGGATAAATAGATTTATCACTAGATATTAAACTTCAGTGATGACAAATGTATGAGTGCTACTCTTCCATGTAAATATGTTTTTCCATGTAAATTCCACTGACACAGTATCCCCTTAAGAGTCAAAATTACTTTTCCAAATGTTCCTAGAGAACACATTAGTGTTTAAGGAATGCCAAAACAAGCATTTAAAGGGAAGTTCAAACATGGACAGACATCAAATTATTTTAATTGGTTCTTCATTTTTTTCTTTTTGGATTTGTTTTTTGTTTGGTTGCTTTCTTTTTTGATCTAGGAAGATTGTTGTTTTATTTCGGTTGTTACTGACTCTATCTGGAATGTCCTTCCCCAATGGGGAAGTATGAGCCATGAGTCATTTTAAATAATAGCTCCACAGTAAAAAAAATGTCTTCCATTTTACTTTGTTCTAACAGATGTATATTTTCTTAATGCTGGGCAAATAGAACGTGGGAGAAGTAACCTAACTGGTCTTGTTAGATGTATTATTTTTGATTATGCAAATACATTATGATGGCAAATCAACACCACGATCCTGAACACGCTGAGTTGAAGGCCGGTGTCAAGGGATTTAACAGCACTTTCACCCAAAACCGAGTGTGAGCCAGGCACGTTTAGTCAGCTTTTAGAAGTTCTATTGATGTTTATGTTCAGGGTGCTACTCTGACCCTTGGGATCCATGTAATACCACTACTATTTAGCAGGTGAGGGCTGCTGTAGAGGAAAGTGTGTGTGTGGGGGGGGGGGGGGGGGAGAAATTGGTATATATTTCTGGGAGTATAAATGGGAGGAATGAATTTCCCCTAGAAGCAAAAATGGCAGAACCATCCTACTTTGGGCACATCATGAGAAAGCAAGGCTCCCTGGAGAAGACAATCATTCTAGGAAAAGGTGAAAGTGGGAGTAGAAAAGGAAGGCCAAATATGAGATGGACTGACTCCAGCAGGGCCGCCCAGGACAGGACATTTTGGAGGGTGTTCATTCACAGGGACTCCATGAGACGGAGAGAAACTGACAGCACAGCAACGAAAACAGGGCAGGGGAAGGCCAGGCCCCACCCGCTGCATACGTGGCCCCTGGGTTCAGAGAGCTGCCCCCCCCCGAGATGCTCTCCTCCCCGCTTCCCCGGAGGCACGCACAGCCTTCTCTCCTATCCCATCATAGTGCATGGGGAAATGGGGTAGGGTTGGGGGGGCACGATAGGATCGTTGAGACTCCCCCTGTGCCTCCTTGATGATCAGTCTGCCCCCAGCCGATTCCAGCAACGGGCAGCTGGGCAGCAAGGGAAAGCGGGCAGTGGGACGCCAGGGAGCAGATGCCTCATGCCTGCCCCCCGGCTGGGCAGTGGGGGACAAGTGAGCAGGGAGAGGCCGCATGCATCATGATCCAAGCCCGCATCTGGCCAGGTGCTTTAGGTCAAACAAGGAATGTCAGTGCCCCCCCCCCCACGCACACACTTTTGAATCTTATGTTCAGGATTTTCCTTCCTCTTCATTTTAAATTCACCCCAATTATGGAATATCTATGTGGTGATCGGGAGTCCATGCCGCTAGGACCACGGCATCAGGAGGTATCTTATCCTTGTTTCCCTTTGCTTTTGTTTCTTTTTTCCAAAGCCGCTCTTCGCTTCCCAAAGTTACAGCTCATAGCTCTTGTTAGGATGCCAGCTGACAGGAAAGTTAGCTTTAAAACCCCCTGCAAGATGAACGAGAGGAGGGTTATCTTAATGTAAGGAAACTGTGCGTGCTTGCATCTGTTTGCCCCCATTTCATTTCTGTCAGGTTTGTAATCCTAAAAACAGACACATTTTTTAAAAAGTGGCTAGTGCAAGACGATTACCCCTGCACATTATTCCTTCATTGCAGAGCTATGGGTCTTTTATACTGCAAAACTCTTAGTCTCACATACTAATTATTAAATCATTATGAGCTATATGAAAATCAAATTGTTGTATGAAACTCATTTTGTTTAGACAAACTATTGTAAGTGCAAGATTCTGTAGGAATGGCATGATTCGAGAAAAGAATAGACCTGAAATGAATTAGATCACCTTAATTACTTTCACAGTTTTATTGCTTAATTGATTGTTTTATTAAACACTGGCCAGTTAGTGTATCAGGCATAGAGCTTAAATTGTAGCCTGAAAAAGATAGACCTATCAGAGTACTAATATAAGCTGCCAATTTATTTATTTATTTATTTAGAAGGCTTCTATGCCACCCCATTCACCGAAGCCTCGGGGCGGCTCACAATAATAAATAAATAAGCACAGTATAAAACAATATAATACAATTTGAGTCGACCTGGCCCGAAAAATAAAATAAATATTTAATATTAACAATTAAAATAACGTTTGAATAAAAAGGTCTTCGCCTGGCACCAAAAAATAAATAACAATGGCGCCAGGTGGACCTCTCTGGGGAGCGCATTCCATATATTGGGCGCCACCGCAGAGAAGGCCCTCCTCTGGGTACTTACCCTCCTAATATCCTTCACGGAGGGTTCCCAGAGAAGGGCCTCTCCCACTGATCTCAAGGGGTGGGTGGGCATATATGGACGTAAGTGCTCCTTCAGGTAACCAGGACCCAAGCCGTTAAGGACTTTATAGGTCATAACCAACACCTTGAATTGGGCCCAGACTTCAATGGGGAGCCAGTGAAGCTGACAGAGAACTGGAGTCATGTGAACATAACGCCCAGTCCCAGTCAGCAGCCTGGCAGCTCTATTTTGAACCAATTGAAGTATCCGGACCGTCTTCAAGGGCAGCCCCACATAGAGCGCGTTACAGAAGTCAAGTTGGGAAGTCACCAACACATGTGTCACTGTCGCCAGGCAGTCATTCTCCAGGTAGGGACGCAGCTGATGGATCAGCCGAAGCTGAAAGAAAGTGCTCCTCGCCACCGCTGTCACCTGAGCTTCCAGTGAAAGCTCTGGGTCGAGGAGCACTCCCAAGCTGCGGACCTTGTCCCTAAGAGGGAGTGCAACCCCATTCAGGACTAAGTTCAGGTCCCCTTCCCCGAAGCCCAATCCGCCAACCAACAGGACCTCCGTCTTGTCTGGATTGAGTTTCAGTTTATTGGCCCTCATCCAGCCCATTACCTCGGCCAGGCACCGGTTCAGCACAGCCACTGCCTCACCTGGATTGGTGGAAAACGAGAGGTAGAGCTGGGGATCATCAGCATACTGATGATTCCGCAGCCCACACCTCCTGATGACCTCTCCCAGCGGTTTCATGTAGATGGTAAATAGCATGGGGGACAAAATGGACCCCTGTGGAACTCCATGGCAGAGCTGCCACGGCACAGAGCCATAGTCCCCCAGCACCACCTTCTGGAAACGGTGATTGAGATAGGAGCGGAACCACTGCAAAGCAGTGCCTTCAACCCCCAATCCCGCTAGCCTATCCAGAAGGATACCATGGTCAATGGTATCGAAAGCCGCTGAGAGGTCCAGGAGAACCAACAGGGATGCACTCCCCCCGTCTTTCTCCCTGCACAGGTCATCATACAGGGAGATCCAGGCAGATTCAGTACCATACCCGGGTCTGAAGCCGGACTGAAATGGGTCCGGATAATCAATTTCCTCCAAGAGTGCTTGGAGTTGTCCCGTCACCACCCACTCCAACACCTTGCCGAGAAACGGGATGTTAGTCACTGGTCTATTTTCATGCAACACATAACTAAAATTGAAATCACCAGGTTTGGAAAGGAAAGAAAGTGCCGGTAAGGGTGAAGGGAGGGCTGAAAAAATGTCTGGTCAGATGCCAATTCTCCCTAAAGGGTATATATCGGGGTGGCTATCCTTGTGGTCCTCCAGGTATTATGTCCTACAACTCCCATGATCCATGGCTGTGCTGGCTAGGACTGGTGGAAGGCATAGGCTAAAACGTTCAAGGGACACAAATTGCCCATCCTTGGCATACATGAAAGATCAATGTATATTTGACCAATTTATTAAGCTGCTATAAAATGTTTATATCTGAATATGCCTGATGATGACTTGAAGTTTTCTATGGCAGGAGGAAAGAAGAGGTGGAAGAAAAGCATTGCAGGGTGGTCATGGCCTTCCTCAGTTTCTAGTGTGCTTTCTACACTGGAGGCGGCCTTGGAGGGCACAGATGCAGGAGATGCCTCACATAAACAAATGAATAATGAATGTTGGATCCAATCCAGTGCCTCATAATTCGTAGAAGTATCTGGTATTCTTAATGCAAATGTTGAAAATGGCACAGGAGTAACTAAGTAAAAACAACCCCTACTCACAGCTTCTCGCACAAAGTGCTCACCACCGATTTTTGGATCCAGATGAGAAATGCACATAAGCCTAGTATTTCCCTTAAGCTGAAATAGCTGATTGTGCTGTATATTTGTGCACGCTCACAGCCTAGCCTTTACACATCCTTTTCTTATCTTCTTTTCTCAATATCCTTTTCCACTATATAGTGTAGCATGCATGCAGCTTTTCTTTAAAAACATTATCTGAAACATCCCATCTTTCAGATGAACCTGGCTTCCTCAATTTCCTGTTTTCAGAGCAGCTGGCTGCAAGGAAAGGATTTGGGGACATTTCTGAGGAATAGCTGTCTACCTCAGTTGGAAGCTTTTCTGATTAGTCAGGCTCCTTGATTTGGAAATATAAGGCTTTATAATAAAAGAAGGATACAGTGAAAACAGAGGGAATGAAAAGAAAACAAACCAATAAAGAACCTATCCTATCATAACAGTTGAAATTCTGGTATTTGCTTGCATTGGAATAGCTTCAAAATAAATGAAGGAAATGTGTATTTCATTAAAGGCTAATATTTGGAAGACAACAGAGAACACAATAATGAAAGACTTCCAAACCCAGATCTATAAGGGAACCGTGCGTGGAAAACTTCCTTCCCTCCTTCCCTTCCACAGTCTTGCTGTTATACATACCAAGGAGATTTTCTCAAGCTATTAGCACCATTGGTCTGTTGCAAAATGTCACAACTTGATATTTTACAGCCCTTGTTGCAAAGCTTGGTAGACTTCTATATATGCCAGACTTCAGTCATATTTGAACAGTGCCATCTACCACTGCATTGAAGCTCACTGATTCATTTGTTTTTACATTGCTCTAGCACCAATAGTTGAAGCTTTCTGTAAATAAAACTGAAAACCATAGAATGCAATAACATGATAAACCATGATAAACCAAAACATTACATGTTAAATCTATAGAAGCAAATCAATTTAAAAACTAAAAGCCAACACCTGTGCAAAGATCATACAATCCACCAACGTTCTTTTAAGGGTTAAAAAACCTAGGAAAATGAAACGGCCTTCACTGGTACTCAGAGAACTGCAGGGTAGGCACCAGGCAAGCCTAGCAAGCAGGGGAGGGCATCACATAACAAGAGGGCCACCCCTGAGAAGGCCTTCTCATGAGCCACTCACCTCATCCAGAAGGGGTATCCAGAGGAGGCTGCCTGGCACAGATCTTCAGTCTGGGAAGGTATAGATGCAGAGGTGCTCCTTCAGGTAACCTGACCCCAAGCCACTTGGACCCAGGAACAGACTGGAAGCCACTCAGCCCTAGCCGTGCAGCGTCCTGGCTCGGGGGGCTTGGCCTGGGCACAAGCCCTAAGCTTTGTGTCCCAGGCTCTGCTTTCTCTACTCTCAGCAGGAGCGACTGAGCTGGCGAGTAGCAGGAACAGGCCTTCCTCTGCAGTGGCATTTCTTCGTTCACCATGAAATACAGACGGCCCGCTCCTCCTTGGCCTTTAGGCAGGTTCTAAGCACTTTTTCTATTCCAGTCAATTCTGAAGTGGCTCAGGAGCTGTAGCAGTTTTATCTGCTGTCATGATTTTAATGGGTTTTTTATTGTCTGCTATGATTTTTAATCTGGTTGTTTTATCAGAACTTATATACTGCCTTTCTGAGCAATCTTATTAAGTATCAACATTTTAATGTTGGCTTTGTATGATCGTATGCTTTATTGACAGTTGTAAACTACCTCAGGAGGGCAGTCTCTTCTAAAATGTGATATTAATATTCATTAAATTAGAAAATAATGCATAATATTTTTGTGAAGAGAATACCTCTGAAAGGCTGCCAACAACATGTTTCTGAAGGAACATGTTGACCTGAAGTGGGGGAGAAGAACCAGATGCAGCTTCTTCCATGAGCCAGTTGTTAGTCTTTTTTCTATTGTACAATTCTTATCAATGCCTGTTGTTTGGTTAATTCTTCACTTTGTGAAGTCCACCTGAAAAGCAGTAAATAAATACCTTAAACAAACAAATTTACAGCATTCAATGTTGTTGGGAGCAGGTTAGATGGGCACCAGTGTTTTCCAGAGTGCCGCTCTAAGTTGCCACCTTTACTCTCAAGAGAGGTTTTGTGCCTACTTCTATCAAACCTGGGACTCTTTTTATCATTGGCTAGAGAAACAGGACTATGCATAGACTTGAATATGTTTATAGTTTAACATAAAAAGAAAAAATGTGGGGGGCTGACCCAGTGGGGCTGATGTTTTCGATGACTGATGCTTTTTAGTTTCTTTTTGTTAGGTATATTAAGAATAAAACTTATTCAAAAAAGTTTTGTGCCTTTGGGCAGCAGCAAAGCGAATGCATGGGGTGCAGGGAGGCAGAAACCTGGTCCTCTTCCTGTCTGCCTCGCTACACCATTGCTACAAAAAGCAGAAGTTATCATGCTGGATTAGGCCTGGGTCCAGCCAATCCACCATTTGGGTTTCAAAAATGCCTAGTCAGAATGCTTCAAGGAATTTACAAGCAGGTTATGATGAAAATAGCCACACTCCATTTGCTTCCAACCTCTGCCAGTCAGATTATAGCGCATACTAACATGAAGCTTTGGTTTCACTACTATGGTTTTTTTCATCATCATCATCATCATCATCATCATCATCATCATCATCATCATCTTGCAGTAATAAATCAATACTTTCTCAAAAGGAGTAGTTCTTCTTGTTTGACCCAATCTCCCACCAATCAATTTTCTTAAGTGTTCCCCTATTTTAGGACAGTGAAAGAAAAATATTTCTTTAATTAGTATAACTATATAAATCTCTGCTTGTCTCTTCTTAGTCAACATATTCTAAACTTAAAAACAAAACAAAACTCACTCTCCTTCGACTATCCACAGCCACCTTCTTTCATGTTAGTTTCCTCTCCTGTATCTTCTCCAGCAATAAAATACCCAGTCAGAGATACTGTAAAGAAAAACATTGGTGAATAAAATGATATTATAGTCAAAATGATATTACACTCAAAACCATGTGGCACCTTAAAGACAAATAGATTTATTGTGGCATAAGCTTTCATGTACTCAATGCATCACTTCATTATGAGCATTCAGCATTTTCTTTGATGTAAGCAAACTCAGCTGACTTTTCAATGAACTTCACTATGACGGCTAGAATGCCTTCCTATGTTCTCACAACCAGTTTAGTGTGTGTGTGTGTGTGTGTGTGTGTGTGTGTGTGTGTGTGAGAGAGAGAGAGAGAGAGAGAGAGAGCAAAA
Source organism: Varanus komodoensis (assembly GCF_004798865.1). Classification (NCBI taxonomy): domain Eukaryota; kingdom Metazoa; phylum Chordata; class Lepidosauria; order Squamata; family Varanidae; genus Varanus; species Varanus komodoensis. Next base: position 705,532 of record NW_025336668.1, on the reverse strand, counting down.
GTTAAATTATATATGGATCAGAATATTTCTCCCAACATCCATCATTCCGCATGTATACAGAAGCTCGACAGTGGTCTTTGGAAGCTTCCCTCCATGTTCTCAGGTTGCTCACCAAAGCCTTGCTGGCACTTAGTTATGGCAGGGAAAGAGGAAAAGGTTAATCTTTCTCCAACATACCATTTCAGAAAATATGTAAATGTCATGCAAACTCCCACTGAAAATGGCTCCTTTCCTGTTCCAGGGCTGGGCTTGAGAAGAGATCATTCGGCATTTTGACCACAAACAGCAGCCAAAGGAAGACTTCACCCAGTTACCGAAACACAACAACCCTACCCTACAGTTCTGGTGATTTCTGATATTAACATGAAGTTAGAGGGTCCAAAGCTGAGTGATTATTCAAAAATATACATATGCAACTCTTATTCTAAGTGAGAGCGCCCTGGCATCATAGATCAGGCAAGCTGATCTGACAAAGTAGCACCCTTGGAAGTAAACTGCTCCTTGCACAGCCCTTTCCCAGCTTTCAAATATATCCTTGCTCACTCCTGGGCTTATGTGCATTTTAATTACCAAGAAACTCACCCTCTACAAGGAACAGCCTGCAGGCAGTTCCAGTTCTCTGTACCTTTTATGAACTCATTTCTTTTATAAAGAGATTTGGGTCATGATTTTTGCTGACTTTTTTCCATGCCATGTTTCTTCAAAACCTCACAACAAGAACAACAAAACTATTTTCCCTTTCTTTACCCTTGCACTTTATTTTCTAGCCTCCAGCTCATCGTGGTCAGTGGTGATTCACAGAGACAGAAAATAAAGTCCCAATCACAGACAGGGTATTCTCTCCCAACTGCGTTATTTCAGCCCTAATTAATATCTGTGGATTCCTTTTGAACACACCTACATAACATCCCCCCTGCCAAAAACAAAAAACCAAAGTTTCAGGAACTTTACCCAGTATAATGACTGGCAGGCAAATTCTTATGAATGAGAGTCACGTCATATCAGACTGCATTCCAAGGGTTCAGGCAGTGGACGTGATGCCATAGGACCAGGGGAATGAGTGAAGTGACCTTTGCAATGACAATGGTCCCATCAAAGGGATAGGAGCATCCTGCTTCCACATCACTTCATCAGTCGATCCCAGAGAACTGTGCTTATGACCAGTACCCATGATTCCATTGGTCAATTTCACTTCACTGAGAGAAGTTTTAATTTCCAAATAATGTTAAAGTGGGGAAGAAAGACCGTTAGCACAGTGTCTAGAGCTGACGTAAAGGGGACTGTGTTAGAGCATAACGAGTAAGACTTGTTAGGATTTACCACACGTATCTGAGTGTGAATACAGAAGGCCAATTTTTCTCATGTGTGGCCTCCTTGACGAACAGCTGTGCAAGGGAAGATGCACTTGGGGAAGTTGTGCTAGGTTACCATTTATTTATTAATTTCTTTTCTATACCACCCAATAACCAAAGTTTTCTGGGTGGTTCAGAACAATTAATCAAAATTTTATATTGTTAATTTGTTGTATGTATTTTATTTTAATTTATGTTGTGAGCCGCCCCGAGGCTTCGGCAAATGGGGCAGCATAGAAATGTTTTAATAAATAAATAAATACATAAAATTTTAAAAGATACAAGAAAAATACAAATACAAAAAAGTACAACATTCCAATATATGAGTTTAAAACAGTTTAAAATCTAATATGCAAAAATATAAAACAGTAGATGCCATTAAATGCCAGGGCAGTTTAAAATAGAGGGCAGTTTTAACCTGCCACCAAAAAGATGACAATGTTGGTGTCAGGCACTCCTCAGCAGGGAGACCATTCCACAATTGGGGAGCCACCATTGAAAAGGCCCTCCTTCTGTGCATCAACAGTCTCACCTGGTGAGGATGTAAAGGAGATGATAGAGCTGTGGAACTTCAGCATACAGATGGCAGCACACCCCAGATCTTCAGAGGACCCCACTCAGCAGTTGCATGTGGATGCTGCATACCATGTGGGATCGGATTGACCCCTGAGGAATTCCACACTGGAGATTCCAGGCAATATTCCCCAAGCACCACTTCCTGGAGCCAGTCATCCAAACAGGAGTGGAACCACTGCGCACCCAACTCAGGCCGTCACCCCAGAAGAATACCATGGCCCATGGTATCAAAAGCTGCCAAGAGGTCCAGGAGCAACAACCTTGCCTGTGTCTCTGTCCTGACACAGGCTCTCATACAGGGTGGCCAGAGCTGTTCCCATGCCAAAACCACCCCATCCAGAGAGCTTCAGTGAAGGGGTGGCATAGAACCTAAACAAATAATAGCCACTTTGGAAGGGAGAGTTGGGTGACTCTACAGAAACCTCCCTTTGAGCCCAAAGGCTTTTCTGTGAGTTGGCCACTCATCCTTCTTCCTTGGGCACAGCCCCTGAGAGGAAGACGCTGCACAGATGGAAGTCCTGGATGGGCAGGTCTGGCTTTCTAGATGCATTTTAAGCATGGGTTGTGCATAAAAACGGTTTAATTGGCCTGAGTGGGTTGGATTTGCTTGACATGATCCTGATTTGGCAATATGAATTGCAGGCACGGCGGGGGGAACTAACAAGTATAGAGGAAAAACTAGTTCAGTTCCCATTTAATGTAAACCTACCTAAATCACAGTTCCTGAACTGAAACACAGTTCTCCCTTGGCATCTGTACTTCTCTGACATTTGCTGTGTAGCTCTCCAGTCAAAATATGTACACAAGTCATAATTAGGGGACAGTGGGCACAAAAATACAGAAATGGAAACAAATGAGAAAGTGCATATTATATTGGAAAATGCCTATATTAGACAAAATGCATAAAATGTGTGTATTAGGAGAAATGTGCATGCACATGCTTATGAATCTCCATATGGACTTTTTTAAAGTGCCAAACTGATAAGGAAATAACACAGAATAGACTAACAACTGGGAAAACAAGAAACTAAGAAAAGCTGAAATTGACAGATTTGTCCATCCCCAGTCACTATTTAGGTTCGTGGGTAATTACCATGAATAATTGTTATAACCCTATCACTGATTTCCTCCTATGGGTGTTCAAAAACTATGACTTAAGTTATTATCTCTTTGCTGTGATTTCCTCCTAAACGTCTGGATGCTAGAAAACTGACTCTGCTGTAATGGATTGCATGAATACATCAAAATTTGACTTGTTCCAGTGGGTTAAAACTGCAATGTACTCACATCAGTGTTAATATGGCTTTAATATGGATTATTGTATGATAAACGTGTCATTTTTCCTAGCATAAATATGACAGTCTTAGCGGAACAGAGCAAAGAAAAGGACTCTCACAACAGAATAGTGAAAAAGAACAACCAAGATCTGTGGGTTTGTGCTTGCCTCTCTTTCCTATGGAATTAATGGTGGTTTAATGGGGTATGAAAGAATGTTTTACTGGAAACAATGAGGAACAATTGTCTAGCTCACGTTTCATTTCACAGGTCATTATTGCATTAAGAAGTAAATCGACCAAGTCCGGTAAATAACAGTCTGTGTATTGCTGAAAGCTTGAAACCAAACAATCTTCGCTCTCCTCAGCTAATATCTCTGTCATTTTTAACCCTTGCAGAGATCTGCTGCAGGCTAAACAATTACTGTCTTCGCCCACCCCTGGCAGGTGAACATTATTCATTTTACCTCTCATCCCCCCTCTCGAGCAAGCCCCATGAGGCTGAGGGGTTTGCATTGTTGTTTTGTTTATTAGCCAGCCTAGCCAACTGTGTGTCTGGTGGCCTTGAAAAACAACACACGTTTTAGCAAGAGCTTCGGGCATCTTTAAACAGGCTGCTTCCTCTGCAAAATTAATTGTTGCAAAACACAGCACTTCTTCTATGTAAAGTACTACACACTAATACTCAGCAGTTTGCTTGGGCTGTGGATATGCCTGGGAAATTTAGGGAAATACAATTATTCTTTAATCCTACATGTTAGTGAGGACGCAAGGCCCCTCTTTGATGTACCAGGGCACAGCCTATTAGTCCCAGAGAGGTCCCATGCTGCGGCTTGCTTGACTTTTGGTTGTGGATCATAAAGCATAACTCTCTTGTAAGCAGTCTCTCAGCCTATATACGTGTATTCCATACAGCACACTCAAGGAGACACTCCTTTGGCAAAGCTTTTGAAAATGTCAACCAAAGGCAACAATGCCTGCTAAATCACCCAAAATTCCATTTCTCAGGGTATGATGCATCTCCAGGAAGTCCTTGTAATTAAAAGCTTTTCCAGAGAAGTCTTTCACTGTGCACTCATCCTGACTCAGTCCAGATGATGACTTCTCCCACTTATAACTCTCTCGTGTTTTCTTTCTAGTTCTTCATTCTTAGAAGAATGAAGATCGTCAAGCAGGGAGAGATGGAATGGTCCTTTGACTGATAGCACCCATTCATCTGGAAGCACCCACAGTTTGCCTCAAAATAAAAAAAGGACTACAATGTCGTCGTTGCATCTGCAAACCATGATAGCCACATGAAAACTTCACTGCCTGTTATGCATGCTCTCTACCACATCTAGTCTTTTGAAACCTATTTCATAGATGATGTAGCAGGTTTGTCACCAAGTGTACGCTCAACAAGAACCCTGCCCATCGTCTCTCTCTCTGGTGAGCATCATTACTATGATTTTTTTTTCATTTCCAAACATGGGTTTGATATATTTGTGCATCATAATTTTAGGTGTGCACCTAACATGTGCAAAGGCCCTGGGTAGGTGGCTCATGTTAGGAGCTGGGAGTCATAGCGGTGTGATCTGAGATAATTGTTAGTGCTTTGCAGCCGCATACGTACCTCTTTGCCACTCGCTTATGTGGCCACCAGAATTTGATACTGAACACCGGCCCCACATTTTGAGGATGCCTTTCCGTGGGAGAGGGGATGCAAGCGCACGCAGGAAAGGCACTTTCCCTCTGGCGGAAAAAGGTCCCCTTCCCTTCCTTCACCATTCCACAGCTGCCATGGCTGGGCCGTGGCAGAAGGGCTGTAGGGCTTGTCTTGCCGCTGGACAGAGGTACAGCAAGGACCTCCTAATCTCAGCTGAATGGACTGCTGTCCACTGCCATTACCAGGACACTCGGGTATTCAGCGCCCGGAGGAGTTTCCCATTCTCTGACTATTTAGTTGAACCGTTTTGGAAGCATGCACCACAAAAAGCAGTACCCCAAAGCTGAGCTGGATATAGGAACATAATCAAAAGAAGGTTTTGAACTGCCTGAATTGGGAAACTTAAAGGGACAAATCTCTAACTTGGAGCCTTTGGGGAGGAATGTGTTGTCCTTATAGTTCAAACTCTGGCAGAAATAGAGGCTGGGGAGGAGCTAGGCAGAGGTGCAGACTGGGCCTAGGCATAAACTAAAAGTCACTATCTTATATAGCTGGGAAACTGTGATTGGTATTTGTGACTTGAACCAAAAAAAAAAAAAAAGTTACATCTTAAGGGGCAGTTAAAGAGGATTAGGCAATGTAAAATGTGCAGCCAGTGTTACAAGTCAGTTATGAACTCAGAGCAAACTAAACATTCTTTTAATCACACATGGTGAAGCTATATGTGGTAAGTTTCTTT
>NW_025336668.1:682957-699846 GCF_004798865.1 Varanus komodoensis | reverse complement strand
CAGCAGTGGATGGACAAACCCGGGAGGGCTCCCTCAAAGCACCCTTGAGCGGTGGCACCTCCCTCGGCCACCCTCAGAGGGAGGTTGCTCGAGCCAGGCTGCGCGTTGCCCTCGGCAGGCACGGAGTGGCGAAGCGGCCCGCAAGCGTCTCCGGGAGCCAGTGGTGCACAGCCGTGCCCTGTATCCTCCCTGAATCTCGCTTGTACCACCCACTGGACCAGGATCTGGTTTCCCCTGAGACCGACTGCAGTTGCAGGAGGAGTAAGAGGGAAGGAACAAGACATGGTCAGCTCGTAATTTATTCTTAGGGTGTCTTACCAAGACATGTGAGCATGGCCAGGATTTACACTACAAACTTAAATTAGGTTCAAGTTTGTTTCAGTGGCAAGAAATGCTCCTGTATCTGTAGCTTTGCCACTTAGCTGCAGGGTCTCCAACAAGGAGATGCCTGCACCCTTCACGAACTGCAACTTCAAAGGTTCCCTACAAAGACAACCACAAAATGAAAAACAGCACAAGCTGGTGCACACACACACATACATACATATATAGAGGGAGGGAGGGAGGGAGGGAGTCAGTCTGTAGCTGCCTCATAAAAAACAGTGCTGTGGAAAAGACTAGTCCAGGTGTGTAGAACCACACATCTGCAGGCCCAATCTAGCCTTCTTGGGGTACTAAGCCAGCCAGTAGGGGTTCTCCAGATGGCCTCATCACTTTCCACTGATTGCTGATCATTTTGGAATTTCCCAGCTTTTCTGTGAAGTTTTCTCCTATTTTAAAAGGTCAAAATGCTTTTCCAATGGTGAAGTAATTGGCAATAAGGCATTCAGATTGGTAAAATATTTGCCATTTCATATTTTGCGTATGTCCCCTTTGATGTCACCCTCTTTTTTCTTTGCTGCTGCCCACCTTCGTGAAACTGAAAGCCTCAGGCCAAAGGAATGTCTGCTGCACTAGCACCAGAATAACAACACTGGTAGTTGCAGGATTAGGCCAGATTCTGCTGCAGCTGCCAGGGCTTTGATGAGCATCACCTGGGAGCCATCGAAGAGCCTCAGCACCACCAGTCTCCAGCATTCTGTAGCCAGTTTCCACATCTTGGATCTTCACCTGTTCCGGTCTCCCCACCTCACCCACCATGCCTAGCAAATCCTGGATCCTGCTTTGTTTCCCTTTTCCGAGGTATCTGCTCCTTGCTGTGCTGTCTTGCCAGTTCTTGAGCCCTCATCTGTGCAACTACACTATTTCCTGGACTCCACCTTGCTACGCTTCACCACCTGCTTTTAGTTCCAGCTGTGGACTGTTTGTGATGTTGACTCTTGATGTGTTATTGGACTGTGAACTTGTACTGCCTGGACTCCCATTGCCTGGGTCCCAGTACATCTGCTTGGTGTCCTCCTGCGCATGCCCCGCAGTCTGACAATGTGGTCCAAGCACCACCAGTGTGGAGTTCCCAGAGCCTGGATGGGTTCTTCAGAAGCCAGTGTGGCGATCCCCTTGCCTGGTCTGCAGGGAGCACATTTTTCAGTGCCATGGGGTATCTCTGCCTCCCCACTGTGACCAGATGTAGGGTACCTGCATGCCCAGGGTTTGACTGGAAGCAGATGTGTCCACCATCAGTATAACAGGCCTTCCTGAAGCCTGCAAATGGCACACCTGCCCTTGGGGAAGAGCAAGCATTGCTGGTCGTGCTGGGCACAGCTGCCACCGCACGTCAGGCTAAGCGAGCGGTGCTGGGCTCTGGCCCACAGAAAGCATCACAGCAAGCTCCGCAGGTGGGGGCAGAGCCAAGGAGGGACCAAAACTTCCATGAGAAGAAGGCTGCCTGGGATGGGGGTCCAGAAAGAAGGAAGGAAAAGAGTCGCAAAGAAATACTTTTATTACTGGGGACAGTGGAGGTATTACATCCAAATCTAAAGCCCTTTGTCTTGACCCAGCCAAGGCACCTGCCATTTTGACACTGAACATCCCAGGGCCTTGGATGAGTTTCTCAAAGTAGAACTGTTGTGTCCGCTACAGCTTTAACAAGGAAAGAATGTAAGCTTTGGGATCCGAAATTATCACTTACATGTATAGTACTGTCATTAGGGATGTGTGGGGGAATTCGCTTTGGGCAGCAAATTTGCTGGATTCCCTGGTTTTTGGCTTCCCAGTCTCCAGACTCCTTTGCAGCAGCCCAGAGTCCAAGCTCCTGGCAAGCCGACCAGAGTTCGTGGGGCACTCGCCAGGAGTCAAGCCTTACATGCCATGCAAGCGGCACCAGGGTTGGCTGCCCGGAATGGCAGCTGGCGCCTCATCTCACTGCATCCCTTTCCCACATCTAGTGCTGGAAGGAGCAGCAGCGCACTGGGAGGGAGGGAGGGAGGCTGGCTGCGGGGACTGGCAGCTGCAGAGGGTTCCTGGTCATGCAGGGCTTCCACAAATGCTTGGAGACCTCTTCTGGGGCTGGTTCTCCTCATTTGAGAGGGATGAGCGCTGCAACAAGTCCATCCAACAAGCACAAACTGCTTATCAGAGAAGCCTTGTAATGCACCGTTAGGAAAAGCAGAGTGAAATTAACTACTGCCCCAACATGCAGCTTTAATTAATATTATTGTTTGTGTTGCATGTTACAGATGAATTAATAATCTGAGGAAAGAAACATCATAATGCTTTCTTTCACTTCATTTGACATGCTGTTTTGAAATAGATTTTTATTATTTAGAAGGAGAAATGGACAAAAGGTACGCCTGAAATTCATTTGCATTATACATCATGATTTTTCCATCATTTTTCCTAAAGCACACTGTTAATATTTTGACCCCCATCTAATTAAAGTTAGGCATGTGATGAAGTTCCTCTGAAACCTAATTTACATCTCATTGCTTTCAACGGAACTTAGTTTGATGAAGCTTAGCTGGATTGTTCCATCAGTGCTCTGTTTAAAATTGCTCAAAATGTCTTTTTGTTTTCGGGAGAAAGCATTTAGTGAAATAGCTAATTTTGTAATTATTTCTCATATTCCCCAGTAGCACTCGAGAGTAATGCTGGTGGTGTGCACGTATCACACTGAGGCATAGTCTAGCACAACACAAAAAGGCAGGAATGGGTAATGGCAGGCCTTGGTCTTCGATGCTGCCCTCTTCCTTCTCCTCCTCCCGTGTGGCCACGAGAGGGAAGTCAAGGTCTTTCAGGATGGCAAGAAGACCCAGGAGATTGCCATGGCAGCCTGACGCATTTCTGCATCCCAATGGCCCTGTTCTTGGGAGAAGCACCAAAATGTGTTCCCCCAGGCTGTAGTTCCTCTCCTGCATGGAGATGGCTGCCAAACGGGATGCCGCCTTGAGAACTTCAGCTGATCATCCACCAGCCAAGACAGAAAGCAACAAGCTGTGGTCAGAGCCAGAGCATCTGGCTGGGATCCCAGTCTGGGGTGAATGCTTCTCTGAGTTTGGAGAGACTTCATCCAAAGTTGGATGAAACGCATGCCAGCAATGGTACCTGCCACAGAACTGAGGAGCGTCTGGGATTTTAGCAGCTGAGATGGACACATGTGAGTGTTGTAGCTGATGCAGAGGCCAAGTGTATGAAGCAGGTGTTGGGTGGTAGGAATACTGAGAGCCAGATCACTCATGGTTGGCTACTTGAGAAGCCAGTTGCCTGTGTATAGATAGATGGAGATGTCCTATAGACCAAGGAAGAGCATAGTGGTGGCCACGCACTTGGTGAATACTCTAGGCAGCTTCTACGGACACACAGCAGCACCCTGGTACTAGGGGGCATCTCTTCTTATAGCAAATCAAAGGAAACAGCAGTATGAGCTCTCTCTATGGCTTGCAAGGACCCTGACAGCAATCGGGGCACTTCCAAGGGGGGGAATAAGCTGGACTTTTGCCATCCACCAGCCAATTTATTCCGCCTCTGGTTGCTGGACTGGGTCCTTGCTTTTCAGTCTAATTGTTGTAGCCAGCAAGGAAGCTGTCCCCAGGATTGGTTGGAAACCTGAGCTGCTGGTGTTTCCCTTGTTTTCAGGGTGAGAAGACCCTTTGGAGGAGCCACTTAAGGGAAATGTGAGGGCAAAGAGACATCTTTTTGCTATGTTTGATTGGCTGAAAGGCCCCCTTTGTGCCTTAGGGCCTGAAGATGTGCCCTCAGGGAAGATATGGCATAAAGTGCAGGGATCTGTGAGGGTCCAAATCAGTGTGGTGCTGGGTTAGGTGACACGGAGAAGGGAGGAAGGCTAGCTGGGAAAGGTGAGCCAGGCTCAGACAATTAATGGCCTGGCTGTTAATTGCCCTGTTCTCTGTTCTCTGATTGCTGCTTCCAAATGTCAGATAAGTCCCAGTCAAGAACTCTCTCATCCCTGATTTAATAGTGGATGAGGTGGCCAATTTCTCCACATGACCAAGATGTGTGTGAGCAAAAAGGAATGAGCTAGTCTCTCCCAGCTATGCCTCCTGGGCTACCTGAATCAGCCTCAGGTACACTCAAAGACCAGGCAAGGGAAGTTGCTGTGGTCTAGAGAATGCTGTCTCTCCCTCCAGGCTCCCAGCCATCTGACCACTGGGCTGGAGGGCAGACCTTGGGTTGGCCCATATCTGTGTGGGCTAACCCAAGGAATCCTCTTGGCGCACTCACCGCCCCACTGCTCCACAGATTCCCCATCTGAGCTGACAAGCTGGTCTCAGCTGTGATGCTGAGGGCCTCCAGGCTGTTGGTTCTGGGGATGTTAATATCCACGTGCAGGACACCTTATCTTGGGCAGCTCAGCAGTTCATGCTGAGGCGCCAGGACAACCGTGGGCCTGTCCCAGCATGTCATCAACCCAAAACAAGTAGCAGGGCACACTCGAGATTTTTTCCCCTAGCTGACAGGGCTGTCAGTTCTGTCAAAGTCTGGGTTGGTCTCTGTAATACAGAGAGCACCCAGGTGGTTGACATGATCGTTCTTGAGCATCCTCTCTGCAGTGGAGCTCATTTGGCTGTGCAGTACACCAGGGAACTGAGTGCAATGAAACAGATAAGGAGATGGCTAGAGTGCAGTTGCAGGAAAACACCTAGCAGGTGTAACTGAGCCCTGCTTCGTGTCTCCAGGTAGGTATATGTAGGGGCACTGAGAAGAGGGAAGAAACAACATCTCACTATTCAATCTTCTCTTTGCCACCCAGCAGAGCTTTCCAGGTTTGTCCAGGGCCTATTAGATGTTGACCCCAATATATCTGGCAACCACCTGACACCTGCTGTAATGCACTTGCTAGGCACTTTCCAGGATAAAACATCTTGCATCTACCAGGACTTAGATTCCAGTTTTATAGCACTTGCATCAGGCAAAATTATAGTCTGGCCTGAGTCATACTGAATGTATTTCCGCTGGTACAACTCAAGGGTGTCGACAAGGTGCTTGTCACTGATTACCTGGATCCATTTCAGACAGGGTTCAGCCTGGGTGTTGACACATAATCAGCTTTGGTCACCCTGTTCAGTGACCTGTACCTGGAGGAAGATGGAAGAGTGTGACCCTGTCAATACTCCTGAACTTTTCAGAGGCTTCTGATATTTTTCTGGGAAAACAGTCTGAGATGGGAGTGGGGGATCAAGCTTTGCAGTGCTACTATTCCTATTGGATGGTGGTTTCCAGAAGGAGGTACGTTGTGGATTGCTCAGCTCCATGGAGCCTTCAACAGTTTTCTCATATAGTGAACACACTCATGTAAAGGCACCAAAAGAGATGTAACTTCTCAGGCCATTACAGAGAATGTGAAAGCAAACAAAATGAAAGCAAGCCAAGAAATACCATAAAATAAAAAATGGAATTGAAAAAAATAAAAAAAGAAATCCTCTGCCTTTCTTCTTTTCTCTCTTCAAGAAAGTGAAGAAGCGATGGAGAAGATTCCCAGTGATGCCGCTGACTGAAGGAGGACTGAGGGAGCAGGTGTGAGCCTGGCCACTCAGCATCCAGCATACTGGGAGGACAGCAGATGGGCCCCTGTCTAAATTGTTCAGCTATGCAGAGGTTCCCAAACAGGGTTCTGCGCAGGTGCAGGGCACATATGTGTAATGTGCAGGGACCACAAAGGAGAATTTCAGGTATCTTAAGTGAGTGCAGGGAAAATAGGTAAAGAGGCACATCAGATGTGCCGTGGGATTTTTGGTTTGATATCTTTGCATAACAAACCATATTGGGTCATAGGCCACATCCAAATGGCCTTTAGATGCTCCTCAAACGTTCCTGGAAACAGAAAACTCTCAAAATTCTGGTTACATATGTACAGGCTTATTGCGGCACAATTGCCCAATTCATCTACTGCTTTTATTTATTCATTATTTGGCTTGTATGCTGTTCCATTAGCCACAGTCTGTCTGGGTGGCTCACAACAACATAAACAACATCACATGGTAAACTACATTTGACAATGCAAAGCCCAAGCACATGACATCTTGGGTTTACATTTCAACCTCTAAGGTGCTTCTAGAGTCCTTTCTGGTGTTCACTGCTACAGAGGAGCCCAGCTCTCCTCCAGGAGTCGATGCATTGTTCAAAACAGGCCATGGCTTCCGACTTTTTGATGGCTGGTTTTCCTGCCTCTCCCGATGCATGAAAAGCATGCATGTCACTATGATGATGGCATGATGCTGCCCAACAGAGGATTAACTCCACCTTTGACATGCTTGAGATTTTACATTCATTAATGCCTGTACAATTTCGGCACATGAAAATGGTTCTCAGTGTAATAAAGCACATTTTGAAACAGAAAATTGTGTATTTTCCTTACAAACTCTTTCTGCATTATTTCACACTCTCTGCTTAGTATGGATTACCAATTAAAAGGGAGAGCACAGCTTCCTCGTTCATGTTCCTTTTCTGACCTATTTCTGCCAGCATGGATAGCCTTCAAATGTTTGCAGTGGCATTGGTGGATGCCACTTCGCCTGACAAAACAGGAACCAGCCATGGAGATTTCCCCCGTTTATTTACACATAAAGGAATAAAACAATGGCACAAATATCACATGTGTTGCACCTTCTGCTAGGGTTATAATAGGAAAATATAATGCCTGCTAACCACTAGATGGAATTCATGGTCTTTCCCTAAAGTACATGGGAAAGGAACACAATGAAAATGTGATGTGTTATCTCTTGTGCCCTAAAGTTGACTGGATGAGAAGCTACACAAAAGGCTCATCCGTACCAGAGTGCCTGCAGGTTAGGTACTTGCATCTACGCTACAATCCCCCCTTGCAATCTGTGTCAGACTCATTAGGTATGTTCCTTGTCAGGAGCCTGGTCTCTGCAGCCAGAAGGCTCCATTGTCCATTGGCTAATCCATGGGGATGTCCTGGGCATGCCAAAACTGGAGAAAACTTTATGGCAGTTTTGGTAATCCAGATGGAAAACTCCACTGAGTCTCCCTTCTGAAACCTGATCAAAAAACCCTGTTTTGGCTTGATCTTTCAGATTCTTCTTTCATCTGCCAGAAAGGGTGAAAGATTTCCCACATGGCAATTAATTTGCTTATTTATCAGAATTCACTGAAGAGTCAACCCAACTGTAAATTCCTGTTATTTTTTTGTAATACAACAAAAATTCTCACCTAAAGGGAGACATTTTTTCCATAGTAATTTTGGGGAATTGTTTTTCTAAGATTTCCCAGCCAGTAGCTGAGCAGGAACTGATGCTTTCTGCTGATGGGAAAAACTCAGTGAAGCTGTCTTGCAGCAACTGCCTCAACAGCTCTGCCTGCTAGGTTAACGCAAGCAAGTCCATTCCAACGTCTTCTGACTGCAAACAACCTCCATCTACATAGGAATGTAAATACTCGGAGGTGAAACTCACCCATCCCAATGCTATTTATTTATTTATTTATTTATTTATTTTATTAAAACATTTTTATGCCGCCCCATTCACCGAAGCCTCGGGGCGGCTTACAACAATAATTAGGCTGGGTCTTTCAAAAATCATAGGACGCATGAGCTTGGAAAGAGCATTCTGGAATTGGCTGTCATAACTGAAAAGGCCTTATCCCCGGCCACCAACTTCCTGCTCTCCAAAGGTGGAACAGGAAGGACTGCTCTCTATATATTCCCACACTCACCTTTCATTTACAGGTGCAGCATCACTTTCAAGGTATATCTAAGAATTTCTGACGGAAGGACCATGCAGATCCCAATAAGCACCTTGAAAGGCAAAGATGAAACCAAGCTGGAGATCTTCATAAAGGCTGCAAGGCATTGCCCTTGCTAAGCAGGTCATTTCGTTCTTGCCATGCATACCCTGCTCCCCACCACCCAAGTAGCACCTCACCTTGCACGGGAGGATGCCTCAGTAGTTTCCTGAAGTTTCAGGGCAGCTTGCTGAGGACAACCGTTGGGCAGAGAGACCTCAATCACAGATGTTGGACTGGCTTTCTGGATCCTAATGCAAGAATAGAACAGAATTACGCTGGAAGGGATGCAACAACTTGGTGGAGACTGAAAAAAGGCAAAGTGGTTACAAAATAAAGCAGAGAAAGACAACATCCAACCAGAAAGCAGACTCTTGCACCCTGAGGAAAAAATGCTCCAGGGTATAGAACACTTAGAGCAATGAAAGTACAGCTACATGGAGGAAAAGCATGTCATTTCAGTGCAAGGATTCCAAACTGATAAGTATGGGACAGTATTATGGTCTGGTTTTATTTCCTTGCACCCCATCCCTGCCTCACAACACGTGCGCGCATGTGCATCACGCGCGCACACACAGTATGATATTCATACCAATAGTTCCGGTGTCAACATTTAACCCATCTAATCAATTTAACCCATCTAATAAACTCTCTCCATGAATAAAGGAAGATTTTAACCTTTGTTCCTCTTTCTAATGGATGGTGCAGTGTGCCTGGACATAACATCCATAAACCTTGTATGTGTGTTTGTGTGCACGTGTGCATGCTTGCGCACATGCACTTTAACCCTAATTTTCTATTAAAAACCTGCCCAAAGTGGCTTACGTGGGATCTAAAATCCCACCATAACCATATATTTCAATAAATAAGAACCAATTAAAATAAAAATGCAACTTATCCATTACAAAATGCAAACATTCTAAAAGCCCTATGTGTCAACACGTAAAACTAAGCAAAACAGGCAAAAGGAACAGGTAGGCATTTTTAAGGCATAGCAAACAACAAAGCACCAACAGCCTGCTTAAGCACAAGTTCTTTCTGTGCCTCTCCTGAATATGGAAAGACAGTGAGCCCAAAAGAACTCCCTAGGGAGGACTTTCCAATAATTAATGACTTTTATAATAGTGAATTTATTGGGGGACAGAAATTTCAGTAAGAGCGAAAATGCTAAAACCAAGCACTTGTGTGCTTAAATCCATTCATGCACACCAAACCACTTAAGTTGAGATCTAATTTTAACCAATGACATTTCTACACATTGAACATATGGATATGGGTTATTAAGCCCTCGATTCTAGAGTTGCAAACTGGCAATTATTCCATTGCTCAAAGCAGTAAAACTTCATTCTGCCTAGTAGATAATTCTCAGGATCTCAAAACACAACTCTTCAGAGCTTCTTTTAATGCCACTCCCCAGCCCTGCCCTACCTATGACTGAAGAGATTCTGCTACACCACCTAAGCCACCAGATTAGGGTGGAATGTAGTGGACAGCGTGGTGTGCCCTGGAGCAACGCAATCTGTTCCACCAGGCTTCAAGCGGACATGTCCCGACAATGCCTGCCATGACTTTATGGTCCATCTTCGTTCCATCCAGGGGGCCAACAACTGGAACAGGCTGTCCCATGTGACAGAACCAATAGCCCTGCTCACTTTTTCTCAGAGGCAGGTGTGGAAGGCTCTTTTCCTCTCTGCGCAGGGTACCAATGTTTCTCGGTTAGTGCTGCCAAGGAATGTGAAAGCCACTGGTGTGGGCCCTGGTGTTTGAGAAGGGTCCCATTTGAGTTGCCGCCATCTTCTTCTGATGTGGAAAATTGTATGTGGAGCAGTGGGGGGCCCCACTTGATGATGTGCGGGCCTACTGGTGGCTGAAGAAGCGTTGTATGCTGAGGAGGCAAGTCCTGCTTCCCTCAGGTGCCTAGGCAGGAGCATGCAAGAGGGCAGAAAAGTGGGGGAAGCGGAGCAGCCTTTGGAGAGCCACAGTAACTCTCAGAAGTAGAGCCTCCATGGGGTGCCTATCTCCAGAAAGGACTCTTTTTTTTTTCTTTTGCCCTCGCCCACAAACATAAAACAAAAGAGAATCCAGAGTTAGTTTTTCAGGAGGGGCCATCTGGTTTCCAGAGGTAATGTAGGAAGAAGAATCCCCCTTGCTGTTGCTGCTGATGATGACAACAACAACGACGACGACGATGATGATGACTATTCCTATTAAAATGGCTGTTAGAAGTTAAGAGGCTCCTGTTAAGAGGCTGCTATTGTGTTTTATAGCCTAAGAGGGTATATTCTTAGTGGAAACCAGAGCATACCATGGAATTGTTGTGGCAACATACCAGAGGGAGGCAGAATCCTGTTTTAGTGCACAGGTAACGAAAAATTGATTGTCCACTCACAAATTCTTGTGTTTATAAATGATTTCAACTTGCCATGACCTTGTTGTTCTTCATCAGGATGAAGAAGGAACAAACTGAGGAACCAATTTGGTGAAACAGGATAGTGAATCTGAAATTTTGAAAAATGTGTGGCATTTCTCAATCTGAATGGCATACTTGAAAGTGCACCATTTCGACTTGTGCTCGGCTTTCTACAGCAGTCACATATATTTTATGATGAAACCTTTGCATCCAACATGTAGCTTCCAGACGAGCAGAAAGATGCTAGAAATGCAAGGAAAGACAAAATGAAGGCAAAAAGACAGGAGAAGTTTCTCTTATCTTGTGGTGATGTTTGAACAGTAAGCTGTGTTCCAACTGTGATTCTATTTATTTCACCAAGGGTAGTTTAGTCTCTGAAGAAAATACCTAGCACTAAACAGGTTCTTAGAGGAAAAGTAGGGCAATTTTTGCCCTAGAGAAATGTAAGCAGAGTCCAGTACAGCATTCCACTAAAATTAGAGATTAAATCAATTATATAGCACAAAACTGCAGCAGATGTAGAATTAAAGAAATAAATCTGTTTAGAATTAGCTTTTGTGTCATGATCTTTTAATATTCAAAAATTATGTATTTGATGGGGAAAAGAAGGCACATTATTTGTCCTTAAGAAACATTCTTTTCATGAACCTTAACATGTAATTATATAAATAAAAGTGCCCCATGAAATGAGTCTTCTATGAAGCCATTCAGCACATGCAGGCAAAGCTGTCCCTGGTCCAGGGCAGCACGAATGACACAGAGATTGATTTCCACAGACGGAGTGTTGCAAGAAGCTGCAGGGCAGTGCAAGCCCCCACCTCGAGCAGGTTTGCCCTGCGGCTCCGACTGATCAATCTATGAGAGCAACATACGCCAACACGGACAGGACACGGACACTCCCCTTCTCCCTCTCGTGCCAATAACCTGTTCCTCAGAAGAAATGGGAGAAGGCAGAGCCTCCTATCCCGGCATGAAGCTCTCTTGAAGTTCCTTGGAGGCACTGCTTGTGTGACTCATTGGGAGTGGTGGCTAAAGTGGGTGCATGCAGCCCCCAAGGCACCTTCCAAGCTAGGACTCTTATCAAGACTATTCCTAGTGCCTGGAGTCCATGAATTGTAAGCCCCACAGGGATGTGCTGTGTGACACCAGCAGGGGTCAAGAGCTAGCAGGAGAGTCCTTTTCAAAGCGGGTTACTCTGTGCATGCACGTCATCCCTCATGTCAGGTCGCTGCGGAAAATAGTCCTTGCCTCTTTATACAAGAGGTGGGCAAATCTGTTGAATTTGGTTTCTCTCCATTCTTCATTTTTCCCATTGTAAGTTTGTTCCATCTGGTCCCCAGATCAATTTGCAATGATTTGAAAGGTTACATGACCATTCATATACAATGTTCTAGAGTTTTGTGTGTGCATTTTTGCCATATCCTTAACATATTTGTCTTATGTTATTTTGTCTTTAGTATACTATTTTTTGGGTGCTTTCCTCTAAGCTATACATTTTTGTGCCCTTTTTGTGCAGAGAATGGCATTCTGAATATGAAAAACTGTGAACAGAGAGGGATAATTGCATGTGGTTCCATATATTGATTTGCAAAGCGCGAACTTTCTACATTTTTATTGAAATTGCTGTGACAGCAGCAGCTGCCTATCTCTTCCCACACGGAAGGAACATGTGAATGCACATCTGTGTTGCAAGGGGGTCACTCAGCAGCCTGGTTGTCCTCATTTCCTCCAGTGCCGGGCTGCGTTAACCAAGGCCCATGTCTCCCTTTTGCCCCTGTCGTGTTTTCCCAGAGTCTTCCTCTGGCTCATCTCAGTTGGAGCCTCCAACTGTTAAAGGGCTCCTTGCATCTGGGCAGATGTGTCCTGCCCACTGTCACTCTCCTTCACCCTTCTCAGTGGGAGGGCACAACGATGCGGAGGCTGCCAGTCTCTGGGATCCTTGCCCAGCGCCCAAAGCAAACTAAATACTTACTGGCCAGTATTTCTAACACATTAAAAGCCTTCATTTGAAACTAATTTCATGGCCATGCTCATTGTAGGGATCAGCATGGGCTCGGTGCTGGACCAAGAGAATCAAGGAGGGAAAGTCAAAAGGGCTCACAAGAATCATTCCTTCTTGTTCCTCTTGCTTAGCACAGGCACCTCTGTTTTCTCACCCTGAGGCGGAGCCTAAAGAACCAAGATTTTCCTGCCCAAGTGGCAGGAAATGGAAGGGCAGAGCTCCTTCTGGCAGCTGATTTTGAGCTTATAAACATGCAGATCATGTCGCATGGGCTAAAGACTGAAAGAGGCACCACTGATAACAGCCTAGAGCACGTGGGTCAGGGGAGAGACAATGTGCACGCATGTGGAGGGATGAGACCTTGGACCACTGAATGGCTCGGAATCTGAAAGCTGAGGGGAAGTGTGGTGAAAGATGCTATGCCCCATCTAGAACTCTGACTTTTGGAGGGTGTGGGTGAGAAAACCAGACCATCTGAATGCATCAAGCCTGCAGGTGGAATTCACGCCCAGGCCCCCTTTAGGCAGGGCTCGGCCTCTGTGTTACCTGCACTGAGCACAGAACTAACACATGCTGCCCTTCTGGTGAGTTCATGTTGTATTTTCTTCTACCTCCCTGGTCACAGAGGCTATGAGGACTGTTTCTACACTGAGGAGGAACAAAGTGAACATTCCAACCAACAGATCAAGCTAACATTTGCTATGACTAATACAATCCTTTATGCTGGCTTTGGCTCTTTAATTTCCTCTCCAGCTGATAAGGATCTGTCTTGTCTAACCCTGATTTAAACTGGTTGACAACATGAGATGGGCTCTAAAGCAAATTCATAATGCTGAAGGAAGTGGTTCCCATGATTTCTTAAGATCCACAAGTGAGATTTATTTGTGCGTAGGAAACCAAACAACTGTGATGTGAAAGCAACTCTATTTCTTTTCCTGCTGGGAGAAATTGGTGGTTCTACTGAAGCTTGATCCAGTTTTCTGCAAGCACAGTGGGGTCCCATAGCAGAGTCTGGTTCCTCTTCTCTGACTCCCTGGTGAACATGAGCACTCTGCATGCCAGGCCACTATCAAGTGCAAGAGGCCCGTGTGTGCCCGTTTGAAGAGCACTGTTAAGCCTGCCGGGAAAGCCGTCGATCAGGCTGAGCTTCCCCAGGACCTCACAGAAGTGAAGATAAGGAACACGCCGATTCAAGGGAGAGGAAGTAAAACTTTATTTAAAAGAAAAAGAAAATAAAGCAGTGGGTTAAATCCCTCATGCAGAGAAGCCCTGTATCTCTCTCTCTTCCTGTTGAACAAACACAGCAACTAGCCAGCAATTCCATTAGAAATAGCACTTTATGTAAAAGAAGCAACAAACAAAACAATTAAACAACAAGGCAGAGAGTAAGATCGTGCACCTAGCAAACCATCACTGCACCAACCGCTAAGAAGGAATTCAGAGGTTTCATCCTAGAGCTACAAAAAGCAGGAATGCAGCCAAACAATACCATGGGATTTCACTCACTGGAAAAAGCACAGCTATAAGAAAGGCACATTTACTGATAAGTTTAGGGAAACAAGTCTCAGTCTAGAAAACCTCTGCTGATTCCTCCCAAAGTAACTCCAAAGGCGTTAAACCCAGAAGATCCTCTGCTGCTGTCCCTAAAACCAACAACCACGGCACAAATTGCACATGCTCAGTAAGCACACAGACATGTAGCCTCCCCTGCCGGGGTGTGCAGCAGTCATGGTACCCAGCAAGGTACAATATCCTCGGTCCCTTTAAGAGAAAAGAACACAGGCTGCAAGCCTGACATTGGTGTTGGGTTATGTAGTTTCTCAAGTAACAAGATGCAGGCCCACCGGTGTAGGCAAGGTGGGACTGTCACCCACTTCTACCCATCACAGTACAAACAAGTCCCTAAAGCCCAGTTCCCTCGCAAATGGTTTAAAAAGGCATTCACACTTATACAAATGGATGCACCAAATGTTAGGCATAACATGGAAGAGATGATTGGTGGCAGGGAGGTATGTGCACCCAACCTATATACCACACCTCCAAGTTGCTCCTGGGTTGGCACTGTTCCTGTACTTTCACAAACTTGGGGGGGAGTGTTTTAGTAGAGGAGCTGTGCAGTTGTGCAAAAGTGTTGGCACGCAATGGCACACAGGGTTTCCATTTGGAAACTCCAACACCTGGCACATTTTCAATACTTCCTCAATGTCTTCATCCTAAAGCAGCTATCCTTTCTTTGTTTGCCGCTCTTTCTCTCCTGCCCCTCTTTCTGATGTTGAACTCCTTCTTTAGGTTAGGGTCCTTGTCTTGCCTTTCTTTGCCCCAAATGTTTCCTTTCTGGATCTCTTCAGGACAATTTCCACCAATGGTCCACCAGGCCTGCCTACACAGGAAAGCCAAACCTGTCTGTCTACCACCCCTCCCAATACACACACACACAATCATAGAGGAACTGCTTGAACTGAAAAAATAGCATTACTAATCCGGAGTCTACAGATAACCGTTACATTCCCTGGTAGCTCAAAGGATTCTTCCACTGTGTCCTCACAGACACAGGTTGAGATAACCTAACAATGCAATTAAAGCACAGAACGCATTCTCTGGGGTGAAGCAAAGTTCAACTCTTTGGGTATGTTCTTTGCAGCTTAAAGAAAATACAAAGCATTCTGGTTTCTGCCTTGACCCAAAAATTTCACAAAGCACATAGTATAAATCTCTTATTTCCTCCTCACTCTAATGCAAAGTAATTTTCCATACATTCATCCAGTGAGCTTAACCTATCAGTACAGTTCTATATATGTGACTTATCAAAATCATACACAATTAAGTCACAATAATTGTTTCTTAATGCCATTGGAGACACTTGCAAACAAGCTTAACATCTTTAAACAAGCTTTTGGCTCTGGCCTCTCGGCAGAGCGGCAGAGCAGCAGAGGCAGAGGCTGGGAGAGAGTGCTGAGTGGCCAGGGGACTGGCGAAGGCAAGGTAGGAGCTGGGCAGCGGAGCAGAGGGCCAGGAGCAGCGGAGAGGAAGAGGGGCGGGGCCAGAGAGGCCAGAGGGGCCAGCAGGAAGCCGAGGGGTGGGGCATCGTCCCTTGTCTGTGTCCCTTGGCTGTGGCCCGGGCTGTCCAGAGACTCCCTTCCCTGAGACACAGAGATTTGATTCTTTGTTTGTTTGGTTTGTGCCGTGCTTTGTTTTTCTTCCAATTTAAATGTAAGTTTATTTTATCCTTGTGTGTGCGTGTGTGTGCGAGTGGGTTTTCATCTGGGAGAACTGGGCGAGTGAGAGGAACTGCAGGACTAACAAGGCAGGGGACCAAGGTAAGGTCTCGGAAGGGATAAGATGGCAGACCAGGAGATGGCCTTGGCGGGAGTCACGGGTGTTGCTGTCCGCTGTGACAGCTGCGACATGTTCGCCCTTCTCCTCCAGGAGAGGCAGGGATACACTTGCCCTCGGTGCAAGATGGTGACCCTGCTAGAAGAGGAGGTGAGGTGCCTGAGGGCCGAGAGAGCTCTCCAGGCCCCCCGGGAGCAGCCCCCCTCCAGACAGAGGGTTGAGGGAGAGGCCACGGGAGGAGCAGCCAGGGAGGTACGGAGACATGTCATCCACAGGAGGTGGAAGCCAGCATGGCCTCCTCCTTCTCCTGGCACCAATCTGGAGTGGGGAAACAGGTTCTCTCCACTTGGGGAGGCTGGGGCTGATGAGGCCTCAGGGGACCAGCAGGAGCCCCAGTCTGAGACGTTAGGCAGCAAGGGGGCCACTGTAGGAGAGGTGAGGGCCAGGGCACGGCCGCCCACCAGCACCGGAAAGGTATGGCGGCGGGTGATTGTTGTTGGGGACTCCCTGCTGAGGGGCACTGAGGTGGCGGTGTGCCGCCCCAACTGGAGAGAAGGGAGGTTTGCTGCTTGCCGGGCGCATGCATCCGGCATGTGAAGGACAGAGTGGAGCGTCTTGTTCGCTCTGGGGGTCACCAGCCGCTCCTGGTGATCCATGTGGGCACAAACGATGTGGCCAGGCAGGGTGTGGTTGGGACCACCAGGGCTTTGAGGCCTTGGGAAAGAAACTCAGGGAGCTAAAGGCCCAAGTGGCCTTCTCGTCAACCTTACCTGTCCGGGGATTTGGGCCAGGAAGGGACAGGAGGGCCTCCGAGGTGAATGACTGGCTTAGGGTGTGGTACCAGAAGGAACGCTTCGGGTTCCTCGACCACGGCACCCGGTTTCTTGCCAATGGACTTCTGGGAAGGGATGGGTTGCACCTCATGAGGATGGGGAAAAGGTCCTTTGGAGATGCTCTAGCAAGCTTCGTCCGGAAGACTTTAAACTGAGCTGGCGGGGGGGGGGG